>NC_092635.1:28739715-29052737 GCF_039555335.1 Amphiura filiformis
AATGGTGCCATCAAAACCGAAATTCTGACAAAACTATGACATATAGCCCTATAGGATGTGCTTTAGAAAGTTGGGAAATATCTTTCGTTAGCGAATTATTTTACTTTGAAAAGCAAAAAATATTGACCCCAGAAAAAAGCTCGCGGAGCTAAATGCAGTCTGTGAAAATCGAAACACCTAAGTTTAACACCAGGGTTTGAAAAAAATATGCAGTACCAAGCATTATAGTTTTCTTCTGACATTTACCGAAGAAATGACAATTATCATGATAATTGCTTTTCATTTGACCGAGAAAATTAATTATGAAGTGAAAAGGTGTAACTAAAAATTTTGCTTATTTCAACACCGAATTCGATCGTTTCAAGCGCCTAGTTACTGAGTGGGTCTTGTTTAACAGCTTTTAACAATAGACATCTCTAGTTCGACCCATAATGCTCCAAGCAATCATTTCACCACATGGAATGCCAGATGGGTGAAAGCAACATGCGAGTCATTTTGGGTTTAGCTGCTGATGTAACTGGTGTTCATTCACGTGTTAAAGATAAACGACGCATTGCCAGTGCAAAAGAGCCAGGTGGTCTTCACCGTCAGCACATGGAAGCTTGGTCATCACAAGTAGAGACTTAGATTTATAGGGCGACTGAAAGTTGTGAGGGAACCCTCCGGAAAAAATTGTTTCAAGATATCAGGGAGTGTAGTTCAGGTAAGTGCATTCGTGTAAGAAGATTTTGTAAATAGCTTTGAGGTTAGGATTGTAAGTGGCGACTATATAGGGCACTCTGGTGCTAGGTTTTTTTCTTTGTGGGTGTTGAATTTGATGAGTGGGTTCTGTCTAAACCAGAAATTTAATTGCGTTTAATAAAATGTTCATTTAGGTTCTTAAGTTGTTCGTCAGCTTCTTCTGGTTAGCAGATTCTAATGGTAAATCAAGTTTGGCTGAAGACTAGGTTCTTGAATGTATAAGATGCATATCAAGATTCTGAGCCTAGTTATTGATGTGAATCGGTCGACGTACTGTAGACCTTAGTATAAACCTTTTTGTTCTTATTGGAGACCATGGCGTCTAGAAAGGTATGCTGTGTGTAGAAGAGTCAAAGGTGAACTTAATGGTGTCATGGGCACTGTTGAGATATTGCTGAAATTGAATGAGGCTCTCTGGAGTGTCTGTCCAAATAAAAATCATAATAAATAATGAATGCGTTACAAACGGAAGTGTTTTTAATGCAATAAATACAAACCAATATTTCTAACACAAAATTAAACATTATAAATCATCTTTACAAATATATACAACATTATAATGATGTCTTGAACAGAGACTTGAATTAGTTAACTGCCCAGCAAACACGAAACGTTTTCGACGTCATTCGCAAAAGGTTATAAAAGGTTTTCAGAAAACGTTTAAATGTCGGGTTATGTAAAGGGTATATAAAGGGTATAAAACGTTTTCATAACATTCAAAAACATTTTTGATAACCTACTGCAAATATTTTAACATAATGATAATTAAGTGTTGACAAAATATTTGGTAGAAAATGTTTGCAAAAAAATAGTTTACAATAACATTTTGAAAACATTTTAAAGATATTGTTTTAGTGTGTTTCATACAAAATGATTTAAAACGTTTTCATGACCTTTATATAACCAGACATTTAATGTTATTAAACATTTTTACCTAAAACAAATCCCAAAATATATCTTGGTTAAAATGTGTTTAATGTTTTAAAAACATTTTTGTGTTTGCTGGGTGTTGTGTGGCATTCCGAAGAGATAGCGATAAGCTGGTCCAAAGATTGGTACTGTGCTGGAGAAAGGACGATCCCCATATGTTTGAAGAGTACGTTGGAGCTTTAGTCCGTATGCCTTCTCGAAGCAGTAAATAAGATGTTTTTTATTGTACCTCGACGTAATGATAAGAAGTGAGAAATATATAAAAGCATACATTTTCAGAAAAGAAATGAAACAATGAATAACAACAAGCATAACAGATTTCTGCAAAAATAAGTTGGCAAAATAAAGGTACGACAATACATAAAACTATACTTCTTCCTTTTAAACCAGAAAAAAAGGTACAAACTGGTACATCAATTACTACATTTCACCTTCATTTGTGCTAAAATGGTCTGAAATTGAAACCAGCAACAAATTAGGCTATTTTTCCTAAATGTGTTTTTCTCTCTCTCCCTCCCTCCCTCCCTCTCTTTCACTCTATCCACTCTCTCCCTCCCCTCCTCCCTCTAACTTTTTCTTTTTTCTGCATGATTCTGCCGCTCAACTTTAATAAACGCATGCATATAGACTATACAGGCATAGTCATTTAGCTCTGTTGTTGACACGTCCCCGGCCGTCATACATGTCATACTGAAAGTAAAATAGTTGTTATGTATGCCCTCTCTTGATACGCAGATGTTTTTAACCTTGCATTTTGCAGCTATTTGTTCCATAAAACATTTTGGAAATCGTCAAGTCTTAACTTAAATGATCAGACGCCATCTACGACGAAGTGGGAAATTGAATTAAATCTCTTTATTATGATGTGTGAAATAGCATGTATAGTAGCCTATAGCATCCGTAAAAATATTCTTTAACTGGACATTTATGGTTCAACACCACTAATCTATTACACGGTTTTCAATAAGAAAATGACTATTTTCGGGCGGAATTTTCACATACTCAGAACTCTCACAGTTAAACGCCACCAATATCAGGTGAAACTAGATGATTTAGATGTCAAATGATCAAAACCTCAACATAGGCCGACCTGAGACTTTTCATAGTGCAGTTATGCTGCACAGCAAACATGATTCAACCTTTGCAGTATTTAAACCTGGTTAACAGGAAATTACTCCAGCAAAAAAAGTCTGGTCCATCATCCACATGGAATGGTTGGCTGCACTTATGCCCAATTACGTCACTTGCCAATCAATAATCACCCACTTAAAAATTCCCTGACCCTCTCCACTGACCAAAGTTATGGACAGATTTGGGAGTTGTTTTTGCTGTTATCTGTCATTTACATATCAGGGAGGTACGACCATTTGCAGATGCCCCACCTACTCCGTTTTTAGCCTACATGTAATGTATACATTATTCTTGATTGACAGCAAGTACACAAAATGTCCGTCAAGTGGTTTAGTTTAAATGCCCTTCCGAAGAGACCGGTCCACAAAATGAGAGATAGTCACTAAAAGTTGCATTCGATTTACAAAGGGAATTTTGCAGGCCATGCCGTGCCCTTCCTTACTAAAACACAAAAGTGCGAATATTTCCGAACATCTAAAATTAGCTAAAAATTTAGGACAAAACTATATTTTCTAGAATTTCAGAGAGTACAAAAAATATCGGCCGGTTAGTTTTCACACAGTGACGTTAACTAGTCAATGACCTATACCTCTAACATACACTGTTTGTAAGGCTCACCCGTCAATGGTGAGAGCACTGTGTATTGTGTATTGGAAAATGGACAGTAACTGCAGTATGTCTTGTTTTAACGCACTGAACCGGCAATGTGCAGGCTGCTGCGAGACATTTTCATGCGTTTGTGTCTTAGGGCCTGTGCAATAATTATGAGCCCCGTGGAGGGTAAAATTCGCGAAGGCGAGAATTTTTTCAATCATCTGGGGGGAGGGAGCATGCAGTTTTTGTCACTCATGTATGGGGTGCATTTAAATAAAACACTTTAAAAGGCTTAGGGAAACGACACAGAAACGCTTAAATATGCAAAATTTTCTACTCACTACGTTCACAATGGTATTTCCAGCCCATTTAAGATTTGCAAATTTTCTGCTTGCTGCGTTCACAATGATTTGCAAATTGGGATCCAAACAAACATTTTGGCATGTGCAAGGGGTAAAGATAAGATTTTTTGACTGGCCGAAAGGGAAGGCAAACGAATTTTGGCAGGCTGAGAATGGAGGGTGTCGGGGGGGGGGGGGGTAAGTTTGAAAATTTGGAAATTTTACCGCACAGCTCATAATTATTGCACAGCCCTTAAAAGTAAGTATTGTTATGTGCCCCCAAAATATTCACTTATATTGGTTAAAACTTATGTCTTCACATTAATAGGTCTCACTTGTTCTGATATTTATTTTTGTTTGTTATGGAATATTCTAGAAATTCAATGGAAAATGCTAATGAATCAAGTGAACAAGAAACTCATATTTAGTCATATGTAGAAATGTATGAAAGGTGAAGTGGTGGCGCTATTACAAAAACATATCTAAGAAGATTATGTGTATGGTTCTGATTGGCTTGTGTTGAGATAATGAGCTATATTTAGAACCGATGTAATATGCTACTAGTGATGATTATTCTAGAATGGTAACAAAATATACTAGAGAATAAAAACAATTAGGCAGCAGATTATAGTTACAACAGGGAACTCTTTTAAATAATTATGTGTTAGCCAGTAGTGGTACAAAAGTTACCATAATTGTGTGAAGTCTTCAAACTTCGGTTCTCAGTTCTTGTGTGTTAGAGAGAAGAAAATACGCCAAAGGCGGTAGTGAAAGCCAATTGTGCTTGATTGTCTTGTCGAATCAAAGAAGTGACAGACTGAGATATAATGGTATTTTGCTGGACTAAAGTAGTGTTTTATCTGACTGTCAAGTGAAGCAGACAGCTTGCTTAAGTGATCTCAGACAGAGGAGCTTACTGTTAACATAGAATACCATTTGGAAAACACTAGCATAGCAGCTAGGACAGTGAAAACATGGTCATACTTTAGACCGGAGATATCCCTTGGGTAGACAGGATCTTGGACATTGCCGGATCTTGGATCAAGAAGTGAGACCATCACAAAGTCAAGAATGATAATGGGCGTAGATATATATGTAATGTTAATTAAGATTAATTAGTATGAATGCTCGGTATGAACGTGTACAGGGGCGAATTGATTGTCAGTGCAATGGCGAATAACGTCATTTTTATATCGGGACATGCATTCGCCCGTATATACGGCACACGGTATTTTTTACGTTAATAGATGCATAAAGGGGACGATTTTTGACATTGTATGTAAGTTTGAAGAAAATCCATATCCTAAACCGAAAGGGTTATCCCAGATTTTAATAAACACTCATAAGTTATTTTATAATTATATTAACCAGTGTGATTGCGTGTTTAGTGTTGAGTGAACTCGGTAGCAGGTTATTTTGGCCTGGGTCATTTTAGTGACTGCCACAAAATTGGGGGCTCGTTCGGGAATCAAACTGCAAAAAAGTTGACATCAATTTACTGAGTTTCAAAGTGAAAGTATATGGGGTTCAATGTAGAAGTGTTTCTTGCAATTATGAGAATTTTGATGTGTTGAAAAGGCCTGATTTGTTGGAATTTGTCAAATATTACAAGTTGGATGTAAAACAAGCTACTAGAAAGCAGGTAGTCAAAAATGCCTTGATTAATGTTTTGGTACAGGAAGACTTTTTTGATAAATTCTTGTTGGAATGGAAAGTTGAGATCGGTGGGGATGCATTTAAATTGAAGGAGTTGAAAATTAAGTTAGAACTGAAGAAAATAAAAATGGACCAAACAGAAAAACTGGAAATGATTAAGTTAATTAAAGCAATATTATAACATTTTCAAACAAAATAGATTAGCATTTCTTTGCCATAAAATGTTAGCTTTTACTGTCAGATATATCCCTTTTATTTTTGAGCCGAACAACTACGGCAAAGCAAAGAAAATTGGAATTTACTACCAGCGCACATGTCGCCAATACGTACCACTCCTTCGGTCATGTTGTCGGTACGACCCTTTGTTGTGTATATCACCGTCCCGCACGCCGTGACGTACTGTGTGTTATGAACATCGTGTATGCGTTCGACTAATAATTCCATCGTAATAATAAAGCGCTGAATCAGCCTTTAATTCAAAATCACGGATTTTGACAAAACTACAGCACTTAGAGTCTTGATTTTTGTAGGGTACATTGGTTTAATAAAGTACAATTGAATCGTGTAAAAAAAGGAATTTTAAAAATTCAGTGAGGGCGTCTTCCTCAGCAAATGTTATAATATGGCTTTAAGTCATAACAAAAAAATATGGGAACATGCATAACCAACCCAAAGCAAATCAGGGTAGTACCCAAGAAGGGAAAAATCAGTTTACTTCCCAGCAAAGTGCGATTGGTAAAGGGACCTCGTGATCAGAGGGTTTAAATATTAAACCAAAAAGTGGGACTGATTTTAAATCCAAAATAACTTGCAATTACTGTAAGAGAACAGAACATACGATGACCCAGTGTTATTTCTTAAAAGCAAAAAATTACAACAATATAGACGCCTTAGAGACCAATGGGCTCTATCTATTTAAGGGGTTCGTAGGACAAATCATGTATCAAAATGTACAGAAGTGTCTAGAAAATCTTTTCTGCTATGTTGGCAAATTTGAAACCCGCGCGTTTTATTCCGTTTTCATGGCAACGGTATCCGAAGTAAAGGATTTTTGTTAATTTTTTACTAAAAAATGTCACATTTTAACTAACTTTTTCTTTAAAGAGGAAGCCCCATCACAACAGTTCTTCTGGGGTGAACCAAACCTGCCTGGTTATCAAATTAATCAGTGACAAGGATGTTTCTGAATTTGACAGGTGCTAATTGATGCAAAAACATTAAAACATCAATTAACATCAACCTGTCAAATTCAGAGATAACATTGTCCCTGATTAATTTTATAAACAGGCAGGTTTGGTTCACCCCAGAAGAACTGCTCTGGTGGGGCTTCCTCTTTAAAATTAAAAGGAATAGAAAGTTCTCATTTGGTGTGCAAAACACATGACACATGGATATTTAATATGAACAAAATCATCACTTAATTGAAATTAATTCAATACATTTGGTTTATAGGTGAAAATGCTATAGACTTAACCGAGCAACTGAAATTACTATGGGAATTCTTAAAACAGGGTCAAACCAAAGTGAAGCAATGGTATGACAAAAGGCCTAGAGAATTCAAACCAAAAAGTTTTTGTATTTTTTCCAATTCCAGAGCACACAACCTAAATATATGTTTTTGGAATTATAACAACAGCTTGCTTCAGGCCCACAACTTTACTTTACTAATTATTGTTTTATTCATAGCTTAGAAACGACAAATAATGTTAACACGTACGGGGCTCGCAGGCTCGCCCGGTACGAAAGAGTGTCAAAATGTGATCGCTACATGTAGCTCTGCAAAGAATATTGTAAGATTAGACATCGCTAAATTTAAGATTTGAGCTAGGATACAGTGGCGTGGAATGCCGGCATGGAATGGGGTCGATGTACTTACATTATTAGGAAATGTTTACACGTGATTGATATCCTTTTGCATAAATAATTATGCGCAAAATGAAATTGACCTCATAAGGATGGTTCCCATGTAGCTCATTGTTTAATTGGTATTGAAGCTACCTACCTGTTAACAGCAGTATTGCTGAAGCTGTGTGTATATAGTTGTCATTAACATTATGCACAGCGCATAGATGCATGACGTTAGTAAGTGGGTACATTAAACCGTGTTTGCCCACGGCTTTCCCAAGAAATATGCTCTCATTCTATGTAATTATGCTCTATGTATCCAAATCACTATTTCATAAATGACTGCTTATTAAAATTTCATTGTGTGTGCTCACGTCAACTGATTTTAGATATCATCAAGTCTGGTTGCTTGCTAGTTGTCACTTTGAATTAATTACCTTATTTCATCGCAGTTTACACTGTAAAAAATATTTTACTCAACACTGAGGAAAAAGGTCACAGCTCAACAGTTGAGTAAAAAATTACTCAACATTGAGCTCATTATAGGTCACAACTCAACTGTTGAGTAAAAATTTACTCAACATTGAGTAATTCTTTACTCATTTGACACATTTTTACACATATAAGTAGGATTCGTGTGATTATATTCATCCCGCCGACATTATAAAAGGTTATTGTTGTATATAGATTTGGGAACACGACAACAACAGCAGCAGTAAGAAAAATAAAACAATATACCACCAAACGACTTATTTTGAAAGTGCTTTAAAAACGTTTGAAGGATATTTAATTTTGTAGCCACAATACAATGATTAATAATATATTTGTGTTTCAAAAGTGGTTATAACAAGTGTTGTTCTTGCTTACAAACATTACATTATCATAGCCTAATGCTGTTTCTTATAAAGCCGAATATTATATACCGTAGTCTTACCAGGACCTGCTATGTATTTGTATAAAATTCCATTATGTGTTTAATATGTTTTCTGAATCCATAAACGAGACAAAGTATTCACGCTCTTACTCACTTTATTTGCCGCTTTATTTATTAAACCTACTAATTTATTTATTATGATAATATTTCTAAACATCGCGCTACTAATTGCTACACAAGCGCGCGTGTGTATTAAAGAGCAATTAGCACTGAAACACAGTCGAGGCTTAATTATGTATGGTGTTCCCCGTCAGGAGAAATATTGGTACGTTCCAAGACGAATAGTGAATGAGAAACTAGAGTTGCTCGCACGCGCTGCGTGCATTTTAGTTATCATCACTCTGAGCCCAACGGCGGGCTGTGCAACCTTTTTCGCTTAAGAAGATAATTTTCTTGTACATAAACGCGACATTATATTCACATTCTTTAAACTATACGGTTTAGGTTAACAAGTAAACATCGTTGGGGGTTTTCAACCCATTCCTCATGGGTTAATTACAGAATATTAAGGAAAAGGAACAAAAATTCAACGAACCAAGAGACATTTTAAGACTCGTGATATTGATTGAGAGTTGTGTGAACACGACGTAGCAGGATTGTCTATTCAGTTGACTGATAGCGCATAATGGAGACTTAACGTATGTAGAAAACAACCTTTGGAACATCACCACGTAACCGCAGCCGAGAAAAAAATACAAGACAACAACAACTGGAAATTTTGGAATATTTCATCTGATTATCATCATCTTCAAATTGTTTCATTTCTTTCGACGCAACCTAAGGCTATACTTATACAGACTCACCTGTCAACAATTTGGACTACATCCGGGGACTTGATATTTTACCAGGATTAACGACATATGTTTCAGAAAAACAGGACTTTTCTTCAATACAAATAACTGAAACTAAAGGAGATTAGACGAAAAAGCTTCGATATTGTATATATTCTGTAAATATATTTTTGTGACTCGTGAGGAACATATTTATTCAAAATGCCTGGCGTTAATCTTGAGAGCCCAAATATACCACATGGAACCCGTAAGTATTTTGTATATATTAAAGAAAAGCAAACTGTAAACAATCAATTAATATGCATTATCTTAACATTATCTCAAACATAGCCTTGCATATTTTAAGTCAAATATTGAGCAACACTTCTGCAAAGCCGAGCCGCATAACGCGTTTCAGTATCATAATGAGTTTGTTGTATTAAATATACTCTATTGGTGTGACAAAACAAAAGCAAAATGTATCGAACTTGTCGCGGATTATGATGGATCACCTGCAAACGACATTCATCTAGCGTTAAGTATCATTTTAAATTGATAAATCAAGAAAAATAGTCTGCAAAAATGACCACATTATATCCTACCAAAATCATTTCACATGGAATGAAAGAGTATCTACATTTCTCAAACGCTTGTATACTGTATACTCTTCTTTCTCGCAAATATGTAATCTGCGATTATTGTTTCAAAGATATTTAGACAATATGTTTCTACTTAATTTATGATAAACGTGATACCTTGTTTAATTGCAATACATTTTATAAAATTCAATTTTGATAGATTTGTTTCTGCTTTATATGGTGTACTTAGAGAACCAAACCATATGGTATTATAACGCACCTAGCAAACAAGTTCAAGCATATCTTTTCTAGATCCAAAGTTTGACTTACTTCATTCAAATACATGATTTGAAATAAGATATTGGAGCATGACTAATTAGAAATGGCCTCCATTGGATTTAGTTTTTCCACATCGATGAAGTTCAGCAGTTAGTGACCAGGCCGCCTTCTAAGCAAACATAATTATATTCTAAAATTTGGAATATAGACCAGTGACGTTACATGACCTATTACACTAATATATCTTAATTACCTGGATGCACTCTAATTGTTTCTCTTAATGAATTCATTAAAGAGAACGCTTACTAAAAGTCGATAACGCGAGTGAAACAGTTTATCAATTTGTATTTTTTTAATGACGTCATTCTACATTCTGAAGCAATCTGCTGAAACTTTTCGCAGAGCCCACGACTGATCATGCTTAGCAAAATTTAAAACAAACATTTTAAAAATCATAAGTGCAAAGTGGAAATATGCAGAAAAAAATGCATTAGTGGACTTTTTGAAAATATGTAAGATTTTACCATATTTTGAGGGGCATTTGTTAGTTACGTAACCATATGGAAACATATGGTACCATACATTCCAAGCATAGCTAGCGAAGACTACCCCTTTGTATGCTCCAAGGATCCTATGGCGGTTCTTCTTCTGTTTTTCCAAATGTGTTAGTGAATCTCAATCTGCTTTTAATTTAGTTGTTCTTAAAAATGCCAAGTTGGAATGGTTTATTTTAGCTGTAAAGTGTATTAATTTACTTTGTTTTAATGAACTTGTAGATTATCTTATTGCTTTAGTTATTTGTGGAGATATATTCCTGAAATATAAGGATACTTTCGTGTGTATTTTACGTCATCGTTTGGGTTTTTCGTATTTGTATTGTTTTTGTTTTTTTCGTTTTCAATGTTGACCAGCAACTAAGTTTTGTTTACTGTTTCTTATCTTTGAAAGGTGAACTTTTGAAACATTTCCCTTAAGTTCGCGTGTTATTATCAATGATATGTTTATCATAAACCAACATAAATAAACGCTTCGCCTTATTTAATTACTAGGCCTACCATTTTTACGCACATTTTGTGGTGAAATTAATTTTCGCTGAAAGTGTGCCAATGTCTAAATAGTTTAATTTACCCGAATTGGTTTAGGGTTAACTTCAGATGTATACTATATCGAGGGCTTGGAGCCAGAATCACCTATGTCCATTTGTTTTCTCAATTACATGTTACTCATTTCGGCAACAAATGGACGGTTTATTATGCCCTCCAAAATAAATGCAAGTGACTTATGGGTATACATGGTCACTTAAACAGTTAGTTAGACGCAAGTGACCATGCATATACCCCAAAGTCACTTGCATTTACTATGGAGGGCATAATTAACCGTCCAATTTTTGCCGAAATGAGTAACATGTAATTGAGAAAACAAATGGACATAGGTAGTTCTGGCTCCAAGCCCTCGATATAAAGTAGCGAGTTTACTGAAAGTAGAGAATCCGGATCAATCAATCGTGTTGAGATTATGTTACATTTTGCGGTTTAGCTAACTTTCCACTAACATTGTGCGAACCGCAATAGAAATAGAATAAATGCCCGGAATAGGTGTGATAACAAATACGAACGTTTCTTGCTTTATACCAGAGAAGATGAAAATTTTATACAAATAATTTGCACATTTCAGTCCACTATTTTCAGCATGGCCATATTGTACGCATGAAACATATAATTTTCATACGGCATGAAGTGTGTATTCATCAATTCTTGTGACACATACACTCTTAAAACGATCTACTCATTTTTGAATAGAAACTTGTCAAATATGACAAAGGAAACTATGCAGATGAGAACTTATTTCTCTTCAAAATGAAACGGATATTCTCATTAAAATGACAAGAAACTCATACAATTTGAACAGATTGCCTTGTCATTTAAAATAATGAATAGATTCTTTTCAAAAATGACCAAACTTATCAAATTTGAGTCTTGTCTTGTCAAAAACGACCAAAAACAATCAAATTTTAATAGTTTGTTTTGTCAGAGGGAGACTTAACAGAACCTGGTCAAAATGAAATGAGTAATCTTGTCAAATAATGAGTTGGAGATCTTGTCAATTTGAATAGTTACTTGTTAAAATAAAACGGAAACTATTCATTTTGATAAGATTGTCGGTTCAAAGTGATAATATACATAATCAAAATGAACAGTATATCTCATCAAAACTTCACTTTTAAGGTTTAGGTCCGCCCAGTAACAGTTTCATTAGTCTATTGGCGCAATGTTTTAAATAATAACAACCGAGGCTTAACAGGTATTTGTTGGACGGCGAATCCGGAGAGCCCTTCACTATGCTACTCCTTTGTGGGTATTGTTAAATACGCATGTGTATTCTTGACTTTTGGTCCTGACATTCTTGATTATTTCACTTCCCACTTCTTATTTTATACACGTATATTACCAGGTCAATCCTCAGAGGTTTCACTCATAAGCAAATGCAATATTACCGGGCGTTTTCAGAACCCGGGATATTCTCTCAAAAAGATTGGCAAAATTGAAAATGATCTAGCGTCACTCATGCTTGACAGATAGCATACGCTCGCACCCCACCCCTGCCTCACCTACACACCCCCACCCCTCAGTCACACCCCACACCCACCCCACCCCTGTACAAATTTAAATTCGCACATTAATATATTAATAATTATATTAATCATGTTAATGTGCGTTTTCCAAACTCCTGGTTTCCTCAAGGACAAAATAGTCTTTAAAAATGCAAATAATTGAGACCAGGAATTAATTAAAATACAATCTGGCTCTCTGTTGCTCGCATCTCACACGCACACCTCAGACACAACAAATACGCAGGCACTCAACCGGTACCCGGGGACCGGTACCCCACCCCTACACTTTTATATTGATGTAAGTGTGTTGACTGTTTATAATTTCCATTTCCACCTCTTTCTTTAATGATGTTTTAAAAACAGCGTCTTTTCCCGAATTGAAATCCTGTTTGTTGCGGAAGGATATTTTAGCTTCAAAAGTATGATCTAACCGTACAAGTACTTCCATGATCCAACAGGTGATATTCGGTCTTTAGTTAAGCTATAGCTTGTCGTCCAAATTGTTTTGATTCGATTTAAATTTGTTGTAGGTGGATAACACGACTTTCATCAATCATTCGGTGTACACGTGCCTGACACTGTCGTTGATGTGTGAGGTTTAATGGCGTGTGGGTAAGTCCTTTAGCGCCATGTTGAAAATAGTCTTACAAACTGATCTACATGACGTTCTATTCATATCCCGAGTTCACGTCAAATGCTAAATTCTATAATTGCCGTTGTGAGGAAGGTTTTCATGTATGGAATGCAATAAAGATAATGTATTGTAAAAATCTGCTAAAGGCTAGGGAAAGGTTGCATGCTCAGTACACACATTAAATCAGAAACTAATGAGCTCGACTTTCTTAAGGATGCATTTCCAATGCATATCAGTTTGAAAGGTGATAAAAGAAGTCTGAGGGGAACTTGAGATCCAAAAGATATGCTTTACTGAACATGCTGCTCCATATTATACACTCTGTTCTTGCAAATGGTTTAGTATTTCATACACTTGATATCATTTAATTGGTTTTGGAATTCACTTTTGGTGTATTATGTACTATATTATAGACGGCATTTACGTGAGGTTACACATATAGCAGACACATACAATAGAGATGTCAGGTAAAAGATATAGGAAATCGATAATTTCATATTTATCATGATAGGATTGGTCTCGGCGTGGTGTGTATAATTTTGATATAGATAATGTTAAAAAGTGTGTATCGAGGTTTGCCATTTGAGACAGTGCATGGTATGATGCAATTTTGATATGCAAAGACAGGTTGTGAAAATATGATATTGAGCAGAAAGCAAAAGGAATATTCATTTCATTTACTTATTACAATTTTTAACTGTAATTTGCCACCTGTTTGTGAATGTTAATATTTCAAATTCATTAAGCTAATAAATAGCTTGACAGTAATTTACATAAATTTACAGCGTTCTTTCATGATAATATATATTATGCATATATCCCCAAATCACAATGCTGAATTTAAAATTTACAACGACACATGCAGTAAATGCTAACCTATATACGTGAGTATCAACGATATTGGTATCTCTTGCTACTCTGCTAGCTAGTAAAATTGAAATATATGTATGCCCTTTAGAAAACAGCGGATTGACGAGTTACCTTCTCTGCGCTGATGCCGCATGGGTCTACCGAAAACTTCGACATTTTTATCAATATTGTATATTATCTTAGATTAAATGCGTATAAACAGTCCTAGTATTACTTCAACAGTCATTTGAATCGGAAAATAAATTTTAACATCTTGAAATTTTATACAGCCTCATGTAAACCACTTACAAATACGTAAGTGCCTTCTGCTGAAGTCATGTTTACCATTGATTATGTACAGGGATTGGGGACCAATCTAGGCAAAATATTCAAGTCCGTTTGAAGAATTCAAAATGGCTGATATTTTAAAGATACTTTTCGAGGTGATACAAAATTGAAATGGTCGATGTTTAAAATACTTTTTCTGGGGTGAAAATCAGAGGTGGTGTGCTAATCATGATGCATCATCTACCGCAAATGCGGATTATAATGCAACATCCCTTAGGCTTGTCTTGTGTGCAAAATTAGATGCAGGGGCGTTTCAAGTCGCTTCCTTCAAATTCTGTATTTACTTATTTTTCTTTTTTCAATAATCAGTTTTCTTCATAGCTGCTATACTTTATCTTGGAACTTATATATCAATGCTCACATTGAAAAGTGTCTACTTAAAGAGGAAGCCCAGCCAGAGTAGTTCTGGGGTGAACCAAACCTGCCTGTTATCAAATTAATCAGTGACAAGGTTATCTCGGAATTTGGCAGGTGCTCATGGTGTGATATTTTAATGCTATTGCTTCAATTAGCACATGCCAAATTCAGAGATAACCTTGTCACTGATTAATTTGATAACCAGACAGGTTTGGTACACCCCAGAAGAACCACAGACGTAAAAAGAAGAACTGAGTCTATGGGCTATAAAAAGGTTGGGTAGTGGAGTACCAAACTTTTATCTCTTAATTAATTTGATATTACCATTAATATTCAGCGTTATTTTCAATTTTCTTTATAGCCATCCTGCGCCATTATTATTACCAAATGAGACAGTTCACCAATTTGCATGTAACATATTCCTATCGTTACATGATCGTGAACGGGTTTGACAATAAATTAATGATTTTATAAACCATTAAGAAAAATCTATGAAATCATTGGCAGACATGTTAATTCATGTTCCTATAAATTTTCACGATATATCGACGATGATCATAAAGAAATAAAAATTCCGATATTTTTAACAACATTGGATATTTACCGGATGCGATATCCCCCAGTGGGAAAAGGTCAACATCGTATAATTATTTCTCGTATACTCGTATGTGATAAATGACGCATTTTATATTTTGACAGAGACTAAAAATATTACGTCGGCTTTAAGTGCTGTTTATATTTAGAAAACCAAATCAGGATATTGTTTTGCTAGCATGAAGTCAACGACCGGATACATCCGTCCTCCTTTCTGTTTTCTAATGACATGCATCTTTTTCATCGCATAACTAATTGATGTCTGTATCCAGGTCTGCAAAGCTTAAGAAAAACTGCTTTACCGACATGTAAGTTATTTAATTCAAATAGAGAAAGTATATATCATGCCTAATTACAAAATATTCTATTTACCATAGCGTTATTCAACGCTATTAAAATGCCTGGCTAAATAGTGCTGACCACTATGCTATTATTTCCGTGGTTGGAATATAATATATCTTAGAGCACCTTGTCCATCAATGATGTCGAGATAATGAGATAGGTGGTTTATTTTATCTGCGTCTGCTGTGATTCAATTATTGTGATCTAAAGCCCCGTAACGGTAACCTTATCCGGAGACTTGACCTGCTAATGACTACCCATCTATGACAACGATGGAGCATGACAAAATGAAAGTCTTGAGCATGACATCAAGGGTGAAAACAAAAATGGAAATTGGAATTTATGAAAAACCAAGGTTAAAGGACAACTTAACAGTTGTCGATGCCTGGAATTTGTATTCTTGTTTCAAAAATTGGCCAGAATGACTTAAATTTGAGGATTTTTTTTCGCTTATTGGTGTAAATATTCATGCTTCAACAACTGTTTGTTTTGGTTTATTTTATTTTATTTCTTCTTCAACCTGGGTCACTCATTTTCCAATTCAGTGGATAATACAAGCAATCCTCTATTCTTCCATGAGGCCCATGCAGTAATGATTTTTATTCTGCAAAATGTCAGATAGGTTTAAAAAAATCACGCTTTGTAATCAGGCTTAATTGATAAGATAAACAAAAATCACGCCCAGGCCTAGGACTGTTTGTACTCATTATATACTATTAATTCTGGTGCAGATAAAATACATACTTGATCACATACTTGCGACTCGACCTCTTCGCGAAGAGGGTTGACATTTTCTTTTGATAATTTTCATAGACGTTTTGGCACGTCATTCAATGCACTCTACGATCATCTAGGGATGTTATGTTTAGGTAGAAATCGTGTTCAGGCAAAATGGCCTCAAGTTACAACAGTCTAAACAGCTTAACTCACTTTGGACTTAAAGCTCTTCCTAGTCTGTTGTGGTACCGATGGCTGGTTTAATTAGGAAATTTACTCACAAATTTCAATGTCACGGTATATCACGTAGATGTACAATCAAATCAATTGTATTCAATAGATAGTAACAGCACATTTTTGATAATATACACCTATGTAAATGCACTGAATACACACTTCTCCATCGCATGAAATCACTTTAATTTAATTCTGAAACATAGCTCTATTTTTGTGCACTGAAATTGGTAGCACAAAAAAAGAACTTAATAAAGACCACGCACATTTGATTAACTATTTTGGAAATGTCGAATTGGAAGTTGATTTTTAATGAAATGAAATGTTTGATGCTTTACGTCATGCTAGTACAAGTTTCAATGGGCTATTCCATTTAAAATCCACACTACCCCTGTGGAAGATTTTGGAAATATCTTCCACAGGGGGAGTAAGAATATCAAATGGAATGAACACATAATGCAGCTCCATTTGAATTTCATACACCCTCTGAGAAAGATTCAATCTGAATCTTCCACAGAGGGAGGGTGAGTTGCAAATGGAGCTGCTGTTCATTTCATTTGAAATCCATACTCCCCCTGTGAAAGATATTTCCAAAATCTTCCACAGGGGGAGTGTGGATTTTAAATGGAATAGCCCAATAGAATTTTATCATAAAGTTGACCATCAAAGGTTAATGATGCTCTATTGCTATGTTTGAATGAAAGATACTTTCAATTAATGGTGATATCGTTGTATATTTGAGATTGAAACACATTTCCATTCTGACAGAACATTTCAGTCCACTATTTTTAGCATGGCCATATGGTACGCATGAAACATATAATTTTAATACGACATGAAGTGTGTATTCATCAATGCTTGTGACACATACACTCTTAAAACGATCTACTCATTTTTGAATAGAAACTTGTCAAATATGACAAAGGAAATTATTCAGATGAGGACATAACTTATTTCTCTTCAAAATGAATCGGATTTTCTCATTAAAATGACAAGAAACGCATAAAATTTGAACAGATTGCCTTGTCATTTAAAATAATGAATAGATTCTTTTCAAAAATGACCAAACTTATCCAATTTTAGTCTTGTCTTGTCAAAAATGACCAAAAACAATCAAATTTGATAGTTTGTTTTGTCAGAGGGAGACTTAAAAGAATCTTGTCAAAATGAAATGAGTATTTTGTCAAATAATGAGTTGGAGATCTTGTCAATTTGAATTGTTGGGCTTACTTGTTAAAATAAAACGGAAACTATTCATTTTGATAAGATTGTCGGTTCAAAGTGATATTAAACCTAATCAAAATGAACTGTATATCTCATCAAAACGAAAAGTTACGGGATCAAAAAAAAAGTTGGGATTCTATTTTTTTAAATGAATAGTACAAAATTAGAGTGTAGGCATCATGACACATACGCAGATATTTTGCTTAGTCCTTTTCTTCTTCTATCCTTTTTGTAAACACCTGTAGCGCCCAAACCAATAAGGACCACAGAAATTGGATGTATGTAAGGACCCATTTGGTAACTTCATAAACTTGAGGCCATTTGCAATTTCTTAGGATAATCTCGATTCCAGCTCTCTTAGGTCACGAGTTACAGGCGGAATACACACAACAACAAACAAGAAAATAAAGTCGGTTCATTTTCTTTGAAATAGTGTATTTTTTCATGCAGATAATACGGTCCGCCCCAGATCCGGTTACATTGTAACTGGCTGTCACGACTTCACTTTTAAGGTTTATGTCCGCCCAGTAACAGTTTCATTAGTCTATTGGCGCAATGTTTCATTTTTTCAATAATAACAACCGAGGCTTAACAGATATTTGTCAGACGGTGAATCCGGAGAGCCCTTCACTATGGACGGTAACTCCTTTGTGGGTATTGTTAAATACGCATGTGTATTCTTGACTTTTGGTCCTGACATTCTTGATTATTACACTTCCCACTTCTTATTTTATACACGTATTACCAGGTCAATCCTCAGAGATTTGACTCATAAGCAAATGCAATATTACCGTGCGTTTTCCGAACCCAGGATATTCTCTCAAAAAGAAATTGAAAAATGATTCACTAGCGTCATTCATGCTTGACAGATATAGCTTATACGCTCGCACCCCCACCCCTGCCTCACCCACACCCCTCAGTCACACTCCACACTCCACACCCACCGCACCCCTGTACAAATTAGCACATTAATATATTAATAATTATATTAATCACGTTAATGTCGTTTTCCAAACTCCTGGTTTCCTCAAGGACAAAATAGTCTTTAAAAAGGCAAATAATTGAGACCAGGAATTAATTAGAATACAATCTGGCTCTCTGTTGCTCGCATCTCACACGCACACCTCAGCTTACTTGCTTAATTCGAGTGGTGTCCTCGAACTGTGATGGCTTTCCACAACTTCCTGTCCTCCATTGCTGTCTTGAAGTCTGTTGCCTCCAGTCCAGTGTCATCTTCCAGAATGTCAATGTAGGTCAGAGCAGGTCTTCCAGGTTTCCGCCTCCCATGCTTGGGTATCCAATGAACCATTTTTGACACCTCAGACACAACAAATACGCAGGCACTCAACCGGTACCCCACCCCTACACTTTTATATTGATGTAAGTGTGTTGACTGTTTATAATTTTCACCTCTTTTTTATGATGTTTTCAAAACAGCGTCTTTTCCCGAATTTAAATCCTGTTTGTTGCTGAAGGATATCTTAGCTTCAAAAGTATGATCTAACCGTACAAGTATACTTCCATGATCTAACAGGTGATATTTGGTCTTTAGTTAAGCTATAGCTTGTTGTCCAAATTGTTTTGATTCGATTTAAATTTGTTGTAGGTGGATAATACACGACTTTCATCAATCATTCGGTGTACACGTGCCTGACACTGTCGTTGATGTGTGAGGTTTAATGGCGTGTGGGTAAGTCCTTTAGCGCCATGTTGAAAATAGTCTTACAAACTGATCTACATGACGTTCTATTCATATCCCGAGTTCACGTCAAATGCTAAATTCTATAATTGCCGTTGTGAGGAAGGTTTTCATGTATGGAATGCAATAAAGGTAATGTATTGTAAAAATCTGCTAAAGGCTAGGGAAAGGTTGCATGCTCAGTACACACATTAAATCTAATGAGCTCGACTTTCTTAAGGATGCATTTCCAATGCATATCAGTTTGAAAGGTGATAAAAGAAGTCTGAGGGGAACTTGAGATCCAAAAGATAAGCTTTACTGAACATGCTGCTCCATATTATACACTCTGTTCTTGCAAATGGTTTAGTATTTCATACACTTGATATCATTTAATTGGTTTTGGAATTCACTTTTGGTGTATGTACTAGGCTATATTATAGACAGCATTTACGTCAGGTTACACATATAGCAGACACGTACAATAGAGATGTCAGGTAAAGATATGGGAAATCGATAATTTCATATTATCATGATAGGATTGGTCTCGGCGTGGTGTGTATAATTTTGATATAAATAATGTTAAAAAGTGTGTATCGAGGTTTGCCATTTGAGACAATGCATGGTATGATGCAATTTTGATATGCAAAGACAGGTTGTGAAAATATGATATGAAGCAGATAGCAAAATGAATATTCATTTCATTTACTTATTACAATATTTGTCACCTGTTTGTGAATTTTAATTATTTCAAATTCATTAAGGTAATAAATAGCTTGACAGTAATTTACATAAATTTACAGAGTTCTTTCATGATAATATATAATATTATGCATACATCTCCAAATCACAATGCTGAATTTAAAATTTACAACGACACATGCAGTAAATGCTAACCTATGTACGTAGGTTTCAACGATATTCGTATCTCTTGCTACTCTGCTAGCTAGTAAAATTGAAATATATGTATGCCCTTTAGAAAACAGCGGATTGACGAGTTACATTCTCTGCGCTGATGCCGCATGGGTCTACCTAAAACTTCGACATTTTTATCAATATTGTATATTATCTTGATTAAATGCGTATAAACAGTCCTAGTATTCGTTCAACAGTCCTTTGAATCTGAAAATGAATTTTAACATCTTGAAATTTTATACAGCCTCATGTAAACCACTTACAAATACGTAAGTGCCTTCTGCTGAAGTCATGTTTACCATTGATTATGTACAGGGATTGGGGACCAATCTAGGCAAAATATTCAAGTCCGTTTGAAGAATTCAAAATGGCTGATATTTTAAAGATACTTTTCGAGGTGATACAAAATTGAAATGGTCGGTGTTTAAAATACTTTTCCTGGGGTGAAAATCATGATGCATCATCTGCAGGAAATACGGATTATAATGAAACATACCTTAGGCTTGTCTTGTGTGCAAAATTACATGCAGAGGCGTTTCAAGTCGCTTCCTTCAAATTCTATATTTACTCATTTTTCTTTTTTCAATAATCATATTTCTTCATAGCTGCTACTTTATTTTGGAACTAATATATCAATGCTCACATTGAAAAGTGTCTACTTAAAGAGAAAGCCCAGCCAGAGTAGTTCTGGGGTGAACCAAACCTGCCTGTTATCAAATTAATCAGTGACAAAGTTATCTCGGAATTTGACAGGTGCTCAAAGTGTGATGTTTTAATGCTATTGCATCAATTATCACTTTTCAAATTCAGAGATAACCTTGTTAATTTGATAACCAGGCAGGTTTGGTACACCCCAGAAGAACTGCTCTGGTGGGGCTTTCTCTTTAATATAGTTAAAAGTAGCTTGCTATGGGCTACAAAAAAGCTTGGCTATTGAAGGACCAGACTTTTCTCTCTCAATTAATTTGATATTAACATAAAGATTCAGTGTTATTTTCAATTTTCTTTCTCCTGAGCCATTATTATTCCCAAATGAGACAGTTCACCAACTTGCATGTAACATATTCGTATCGTGACATGATCGTGAACGGGTTTGACAATAAATTAATGATTTTATAAACCATTAAGAAAAATCTATGAAATGAATGGTAGACATGTTAATTCATGTTCCTATAAATTTTCACGATATCGACGATGATCATAAAGAAATGAAAATTCCGATATTTTTAACAATTATATTTACCGGATGCAATTTCCCCCAGTGGGAAAAGGTCAACATCACATAATTATTTCTATACTCGTATATGATAAATGCCGCATTTCATATTTTGGCATAGACTAAAAATATTACGTCGGCTTTAAGTGCTGTTTATATTTAGAAAACCAAATCAGGATATTGTTTTGCTAGCATGAAGTCAACGACCGGATACATCCGTCCTCCTTTCTGTTTTCTAATGACATGTGCATCTTCTTCATCGCATAACTAATTGATGTCTGTATCCAGGTCTACAAAGCTTAAGAAAAACTGCTTTACCGACTTGTAAGTTATTCAATTCAACTAGAGAAAGTATATATCATGCCTAATTACAAAATATTCTATTTACCATAGTGTTATTCAACGCTATTAAAATGCCTGACTAAATAGTGCTGACCACTATGCTATTATTTCCGTGGTTGGAATATAATATATCTTAGAGCACCTTGTCCATCAATGATGTCGAGATAATGAGATAGGTGGTTTATTTTATCTGCGTCTGCTGTGATTCAATTATTGTGATCTAAAGCCCCGTAACGGTAACCTTATCCGGAGACTTGACCTGCAGATGACTACCCATCTATGACAACGATGGAGCATGACAAAATGAAAGTCTTGAGCATGACATCAAGGGTAAAAACAAAAATGGAAATTGGAACGTTAAAGGAAAACCTAGCGGTTGTCGATACCTGGAATTTGTATTCTTGTTTCCAAAATTGGCCAGAATGACTTAAATTGGAGTTTTTTATAATTATTATTATTATTAATTTAAACGTTCACTTATTGGTGTAAATATTGTTTCAGTTTGGTTTGTTTTACAATCCTCTATTCTTCCATGAGGCCCATACAGGAATTATTTTTATTCTGCAAAATGTCAGATAAGTTGAAAAAATCAGGCTTTGTAATCAGGCTTAATTGATAATACAAACAAAAATCACGGCCAGGGCTAGGACTGTTTGTACTCATTATATACTATTTATTCTGGTGCAGTTATAAAATACAGACGTGAACACATACTCGCGACTCGACCTCATCGCGAAGAGGGTTGACATTTTCTTTTGATAATTTTCATAGACGTTTTGGCACGTCATTCAATGCACTCTACGATCATCTAGGGATGTTATGTTTAGGTAGAAATCGTGTTCAGGCAAAATGGCCTCAAGTTACAACAGTCTAAACAGCTTAACTCATTTTGGACTTTAAGCTCTTCCTAGTCTGTTGTGGTACCGATGGCTGGTTTAATTAAGAAATTTACTCACAAATTTCAATGTCACGGTATATCACGTAGATGTACAATCAAATCATAACTATAATTGTATTCAAAAGATAGGTACAGCACATTTTTGATAATATACACCTATGTAAATGCACTGAATACACACTTCTCCATTGCATGAAATCACTTTAATTTAATTCTGAAACATGGCTCTATTTTTGTGCCCTGGAATTGGTAGCGTAAAAAAAGAACTTAATAAAGACCACGCACATTTGATTAACTATTTTGAAAATGTCGAATTGGAAGTTGATTTTAATGAAATGAAATGTTTGATTGCTTTACGTCAAGCTAGTACTACAAGCAGTGGCGTAGCGTCATATGGGCACGGGGGGGTACGTGCTCTCCCCCAATCGACTGCAAATTTTAGAAAATCCCATGGGAAAATGGCCAAAAAACGGCTTGTGCCTCCCCAATCAGACCCGGTGCCCCCAAATCCTGGCCGGTGCCCCCCCCACTCGGATGACCCACGCTACACCACTGACAACAAGTTTCAATACAATTTTATTATAAAGTTGACCATCAAATGTTAATGACGCTCTATTGCTATGTTTGAATGAAAGATACTTTCAATTAATGGTGATATCGTTGTCCAAATATATATGCGGATTGCTGGAATAATTGCTAGCTTCTATCGCATCAAAAGTATAGTAATTAAAGTATATTTGAGATTGAAACACATTTCTATTCTGACAGAATCGATTTTGTCATCAGTGAATTAGGTATTTCATCATTTGGTTTTCTCTGATGAACTTATAATGCTTTGAAAGACGTCGTGGCAATAAGCTGACACGTGGTGAAAAGCTATTCCGAGCCTCAGAATGTATTAGCTTTCGTGTGTTACTAATGTATTATTTGCATATAGTAAGAAATTCTGATGAGTACTTTGTCCTGAAAACATTTCACCTTAACGTATTTTCAACTATATCATGAGTACCACTTAACAAATGCCTCAATGTCTGAATTATTTAAAAGCATTATCATGGAGATTATTTTTGCTCGTAATCATTATCATAATGGGAATATTGTGGGAATATGAGCTACATTGGCTTACATTTCGTAAAATGTGATTTGCTTCAATGGTTGAAATACATAAAGGTATAAAGTTGTTTAATTTTCTGTTGCAAATAAGCCTCGATTTATTCATAAACACGTTTTTTTGCCATAACTACTTTGTTACCAGAGCGAATGTCGTTATTGTAAAAACGAGATACATCCTATCCCGCATCTAGCAAACCGAAACTTAAAATATCGTAACAAAAGATTGCTCTCTTGACAAATGCGCAAATTTGCAATTGCGTTATGCTAAAATGGTCAAATATGTGCCAGCTTAAAATGGTCAGAAACGCATATTTTCATAATATTGGGGAATAATTACACGGACCACCTTCCACGGTATTTACATCTATGTCCTGTATAGTCAAAATCGAGATACGCTTTAGTCTATTAATGTTGCCTTTACACATGAAGTTACGCAGTAAAAATTTGTCTCGTACATAATATTGAGAATAAAGACAATTCATTAAGCATAAGTCTTTCAAAAACAATGATGCAGGCTCTTGTTGGTATAAGTTATCAAATCATGTGTGAATATAACGCAAAATTAGATTAAACTCTACATGCAATCCTCAGTTGACAGTGAAAAAAGCAAGCAGTGTCGTCGTGTCGTTTCCTGTATGCGTCTCCTAAAATACTATACTCTTAACATATTTTGCAGATGCAGACACTAAACCGTAGTGGCCTCAAAGTCCAAATGTTAAGAGGCTCATAGCAGGTGTCATGGGATCAAATTAGTCAAAAATAGTATTTCAAATCACATTGGAGATAAAGAATTAATCTACTTTAATAATGGCTGACAACGGTTATATACAGAATGTTAGTGAATGTGTTATCAGGGGCAAGGATACAGAATTGAGCTTATATACTGAAATTTATGACATAATACAACATGATAAAAAATAACTTAAGGAAAACTTAAAGACCCATGCATGGGCCGACATTTATTCATCCATTATATAAAAGATCAAAGGGCAATAAACGAAGGCACAATTGGTCAAAATCTAAATAATGTAATGACTTTCATTAAAATGACCTAAATTATTCTAAATTGAATGTCCTTATTGCAGTTAAAACTTCTTGACCTTTTAAGAGGATCGGAAAGATAAATATAAATATCTAAGAAAACATATTCCTTACGTTCTCTCTACGAAAAAAGATTTGTTCGATGTTAACTGAATCCGCATTTGACGACAAAGATTAATGGATAAAATTGTTTAAAATTTACCATATGGTTAAGCACGATTGTTTGCACACAATTTTACAGGCAAATTGGCACGTTATACTTAATCAATAACAAGAGCAGTTTAGGTTTGCCATTTCCAAAGTTCTCCGTAAAAAAGCTAAAAGGCTGTGAAATGTTTACATACACTCTCACACTGCGTTGATGTCAAACGTTCCAGTCAACTGAAAGATTAACAAAATCAATTCATCAGAAAGTTTACTTTCAATTAAATAATTTCAAAATATGTGAACATATATTCAACTACAAACATATAACTTAGTTCTTTGGTTCTTGAGATAACTTCTAATTCATTGAAATCTGTATTGTGCAACGATTGAATATAAATGATCCAATGACTATATACAAAAGAGCTGGTAGCGCAATCTTTCTAACCCCAGCGTTCCCCCGCATGAGGACTCTTACGGATAAGTCACAGAGCTTGTATCAAATCGCACTTGGCAATACAGATTGAAAAGAGAATCCATTACCTCGGAAAAATATTTGATAGATTTGGCCTACCTTGACGATGAATGATATCGGATATTATAATGAAACCAGGTGATTATGTAACCTTGGAGACTCTGCCTTGGAGATGAGTTTGAGCAATGCGGTGGAGTTCCTACTAAAAGTATTATAATGCACGGAGCGATATTTTTCTCATCATTTTTTGTAATTGAAATAATATTATCGGTTCTATATTTAGTTTAAATGTAGGAACTTTCGAGACTATAATAAGATGTGTCTCATCTCCAAGGGAATTCAATTTAATGCAAGTCAACACAAATTTATTGTTGAAATTAGTCATGTGTTGTTCTAACTTGAATGGAATTTGATCAAAGACTTCTTTTATTTAGAATAGAATCAAACTTATATTTAACTTCAAAGCAACTTTGCCATAGTATGCAATTATGTACATTTCACAAGACATTGTTTTTTTACTCGGTTTAACTCATCATAAGTATTGGGAATGCTTTGCTATGAATCTTGAGTGAATTGAACATGGACACATTTTGTCTCATATTCAATGAAAACGTCACTAATAAAGGAAGCTATTATATTATTTAAAAGACGTCACCGAATCAAGGCTCATATTAATTGTCCTTGACTTATTGTGGCTATAATAATGAATGTACGTTACTCTTTTTCAATTTTTATGGGTCTTTCAGAGACGAACATCTAGTACTGCAGTTAAAACTCGCATATTTCCTTCCTGTTGTTCGTTGTGCCACTAGGGAACATGCTAGTTTCTTTCGTAAATACTTGTATATAATGTGGTATTTCATGAACTATAATAAATCATACGGTTTCTGCTGGTCGACCCATTTTAAACGATCAAAATTTTCAGAGATTTTCCAATTAACCTTTCGTGTGTGTGTGGGGGGGGGGGGTGGATTCCCCCGACTGTTCAAACATTTTGTATGTTTATTTGTATGTAAAATTTACCCTAAGTGTGCGCTATTAGGCGATCGTTACGGTATATTATTGTTAGAAAATCACACTTTACATTGGAAAATTGCAGCTCATGCAAAGTCAGTTGAAATCTTTTCTTGGAGATTTCTGATTGTTTTTGAAACCATAGATGACTCTACTGAAAATATTAGTCCGATAAAGTATACACTAACGTTTTATAAAAGGTTTATTATTACATTATATTTGTCTGATGATATGCATTCAATATTATAACAACATATTAGATAGCTTCATGTTTGACCATATTGACCTTTTACTCAAAGTATAAGTTTCTTTGAAAAAACAACCGACAAGCGCGTTTTGTTTACATTCGACCGAGCCTGTTTGTGTAAAAATGCATCGAGAGTGTAAAATTTGTCTAAATGATCTTTATGACGTTTATAAGATGGCTTCTCGGAAACTTATTTCTAGAAATGCCATTTTAAGATGAACTCTTCGAGCTTTTCTATCCCTACACTTAAGGTTGTCACAATAACAAGGAGTTTTGTCAATGACATTTATAATGGGTTTAGATTGCTGGAAAAATTGCCAGCTTCTATCGCATCAAAAAATTATAGTTACTAAATATATTTAAGATAATATTAAATCGTTAAAAAAGGGGAGTCGTTTGTGTCATTTTTCATTCCGACAGAATTGATATCATTATCAGTAATTTAGGTATTTGATTATTTGGTTTTCACTGATAACTAATAATAATAATGTTTTGCAAGTTATCGTGGCAATAAACTGACATATAGTCAAAAGCTATTCAGAGCCTCAAATGTAATCAATGTATCAACCTTCGTGTGTTACTAATGTATTATTTGCACAGTAAGAAATTCTGATGAGTACATTGTCCTAAATATCTTTCACCTTAACACCCTTACAAAAAAAGGCGAGAACTATATCATGAGCACCACTTGACAACGCCTGAATGTCTGTATTATTTAAAAGCATCATTGAGATTCAAATTACGACCATAAAATGACATTAAACTTCTATATAGACACATACATTATAATCTGAAGTGTAAATTATGTGATGTCAATGTCTATTTCTACAATATTTGCGACAAAACGTCTCTTTAATCCTCTGTGTTATAATATATCTACTGTATGCTAAAATGTCATACCGTAATGATCTTATAACTAGAGCCTGGTCATGGTATAAATGGGGTCTGATCAAATGGTCTCATGGGAAGGATTATTAGTCATCTAAGCATCAGAGTGCATTTTCATTATGAATTCATGATATTATGATAATGATTGCAAGCAAAAATAACATAGGCTATTTTTTATAGATTGTGGGGATATCACTATAGCTATATACATAAACCTACATTTCGTAACATATGTTTTGCTTCAATAGCATGAATGGTGGAAATACACAAAGGTATAAAAGTATTTAATTTTCCGTTGCAAATAAAACTCAATTTATAGTACATAAAAACGGTCTTTTTTTACCATAGCCACTTTGTTGCCACAGCAAATATCATTATTGTGAAATCGGGATACAATGTAAAAATGACAACTTAAAATATCGTAATAAAAGGTTGCTCTCTTGACAAATGCGCAAATTTGCAATTTCTTATAATAAAATGGTCCAATGTGCGCCGGCTTAAAATGGTCAGAAACTCGTAATTTTCATAAACTAGGCAGATGATTACCACCTTCTCTCGTTGAATATTGAGGATATTTATCCCATCCCGCGGTATTTACGTCTATGTCATGTGCAGTCAAAATCGGGATAAATCTACTCTATATAAATTCGCTTTAATCATATTAATATTGCCCTTACTGTAATGATGCTACGTAGAATTTTGTCACGTAGATGGTATTGAGAAAAGACAGTTCATTACGCATGTAAGTCTTTCAAAAACAATGATGCAGGCTCTTGTTGGTATAATTTATCAAATCGCTTGTGAATATAACGTAAAATTAGATTAAACTCTACATGCAACCCTGAGTTGACAGTGAAAAAAGCAAGTAGTGTCGTCGTTTCGTTTCCTGCGTCTCCTAAAAGGCTACCCGTAACAGACTTTGCAGATGCACAGACAATACGCCTTAGTGGCCCCAAAGTCCAAATGTTATATAATGAAAGAGGCTCATAGCAGGTGCCGAGGGATCAAATTAGTAAAAAAAAAATCATTTCAAGTCACATTGGGGATAAAATTAATCTACTTCAATAATGGCTGACAACGGTTCTACACAAAATATTAGTGAATGTGTTATCAGGACCGAGGATACAGAATTGAGCTTATATATACAAAATTTATAACATAATATAACATGATAAAAATAACTTAAGGAAAACTTAAAGACTAATACATGGACCGACATTTATTCATCCATATATAAAAGATCAAAGGGCAATAAACGAAGGTACAATTGCTCAAAATCTAAATAATTTAATGACTTTCATTAAAATGACCTAAATTATTCTAAATTGAATGTCCTTATTGCAGTCATCCCAAAAAAAAAAAAAATCTTGACCTTTTAAAAGGATTGGAAAGATCAATATAAATAGCTAAGAAAACATATTCCTTTCGTTCTCTCCACGAAAAAGATTTGTTCGATGTTAACTGAATCCGCATTTGACGACAAAGATTAATGGATAGAATGGTTTGAAATTTGCCATATGGTTAAGCACGATTGTTTGCACACAATTTTACAGGCAAATTGGCACGTTATACTTAATCAATAACAAGAGCAGTTTAGATTTGCCATTTCCAACGTTCTCCGTAAAAAAAGCTAAAAGGCTGTGAAATGTTTACCTATACTCTCACACTGCGTTGATGTCAAGCGTACCAGTCAACTGAAAGATTTTTAAACAAATCAAAATCAATTAATCAGAAACTTTACACTAAATAGTTTCAAAATATATGAACATAATATTCAGCTACAAACATATAACTTAGAACTTGGTTCTTGAGATAGCTTCTAATTCATTGAAATCTGTATTGTACAACGATTGAATGTAGATGATCCACTGACAATAATACAAAAGAGCTGGTAGCGCAACCTTTCCAACCCCAGCGTCCCCCCGCATGAGGACTCTAACGGATAAGTCACACAGCTTGTATCAAATCGCACTTGACAATACAGATTGAAAAGAGATCCATTACCTCGGAAAAAGATTTGATAGATTTGGCCTACCTTGACGATGAATGATATCGGATATTTAATGAAACCAGGTGATTATGTAACCTTGGAGATGAGTTTCAGCTATGCAGTGTATGGAGTACGTGATGTAATAATATGATTCATACTGCAGTTACTGTCCGTTTTCCTATACACAATACACAGTGCTCTTTCCCATTGACGCGTGACCTCTACAAATAGCCTACGTTAAAAGTATGGGGATATGCCTAGTTAACGTCGCTGTGTAAAAAATAACCGGACAATATTAAAAGTACTCTTCTAAAGTTCTAGAAAATATAGTTTTGTAACATGTCCTAAATTTTTAGCTAATTTAGATGTTTGGAAATATGCGTACTTTGGTGTTTTAGTTAATGTTATAGGTAATAGTACATTGCCTAGTTAACGTCGCTGTGTGAAAAATAACCGGCCAATATTAAAAGTACTCTTCTAAAATTCTAGACAATATAGTTTTGTAACATGTCCTAAATTTTTAGCTAATTTAGATGTTTGGAAATATGCGTACTTTGGTGTTTTAGGAAGGATATGTAAACGACAGATAACACCAAAAAATATGAAGAAATTATTTCCAAACCGTGTTAAGTCTGCAAACCACCATGTTTCTCATTTTCAAGAACGCTGGTTAACAATAAGCACGCATTGTCTCATTTCATAAACAAAGACCACACACAATTGTTCTCTAGCGCTCGCTTTATAATCGTTCACCCAACCGAAAGTATAATCCCAGCTCATTGCTCCATTGTACGTGTAAGGCAGACACATATGTTGTGTGTATTTAACCAGAGAAGATATGATTTAATCAGTTGAGCTGTTTTCAATGAGTGTTATCTTGGTTTAATAGCTTTTAATGGGGTTTAAGTCCTGCAAAGGTCGAATTGAATTCTACTGTAGACATGACTGCATCATGTATAATGCACGGAGCGATATTTTTCTCATCATTTTTGATAATTGAAAGAATATTATCGGTTCTATATTTAGTTTAAACGTAGAAAATATCGAGACACTACAATCAAGTGTGTCTCAACTCCCATGGAATTCAATTTAATGCAAGCCATCACACATTTATTGTTGAAATTAGTCATGTGTTGTTCTGACTTGAATGAAATTTGATCAAGGACATTTTTTTTAATTTTGAATAGAATAAGACTTATATTTAACTTCAAAGCAATTTTGTCAACTTATTCAATTATACATTTCACAAGACGTTGGTTCTTACTCGGTTTTAGAGAGTATTGGAAATGCTTTTTTCTGAATCTTGAGTGAATTGAGCATGATGGACAAATTGCACTCCTGCTGCTCTTTATGTTTGTGGGTTGAACGTAGTCTACGGGCCGAATCAAAACACTTGTTAACTCGGTAAGGAAACAGCAAATGTTGACAAGAAACAAAAATGCTGATTTACTCTTGGAATGCAACCCACTCACGTCAGTAAAGCACCATATAATAAAATAGAAATGCATTGAAAGGTGAAAAGAATTTGGGACACCCGGTATGAATTTAAACTTTAGCACGGCGTAGCAGGTGGCCCGGCCGAGTAATCAGCCACACCGTAAACAGAAATATTGCCCCTGATACATATTGTTGATAGCAAAATATTAGATTCGAATCTTGGCAAGCACGTTTTCTTACCAGATGAACGTGCCTATACACTGTTTAAAAAAGAAAAAAAAATCACTATTTGATAAGAAACTGCGCTAAGAATAAACTCGACACAAGCGCTTTAAAGCTAAATTAGACTAAAAAACACCGAAATATATAGGTCAATAATTACATGTGTCATTATTCCAAAGGCTTATTGACGTTAGAAAGTAAAGTTGAACTTATTGCCAACAAAACATGATCAAATACCTTATAGTCAACCACATAAATGTTTACTTTTTTCATCTCAAGTATCATTAAAGTCATTGGTTGATCTAAACCGCTCATTATTGGCGATTTAACTATAGATTAACCTATAATGACTTAAAGTATACTGATGGAACTGGTTACGGGGGAGATGAAGAAGTATAAAGCTCTGCATGTATTGAAAAAGGCAAACAAAATATTTAAGATGCATGAGACAGCTGTAACAACAACCTCACAACAACAATGACGACAACTTTAAGGAATACATCGATCAAAGGGTATTTTAAGAAGAGTTAACTTCTTTTCTAAATATATCGGTTTACTATTTAAAACCGAAATAAGAACGCTTGTGTGGTCATATCATCAAAACACTGAAGCACTAGACTTTTTATGACAAGTCGACTCTAGGGTACGTTTCCAGGTACCAAAGTCTATTTAAGTGAAAAAGTTTACTATACTATAAATAATTTCTGCCTCAAGACCACTTCCTTTGCTTTTCTCAACATCCTTTCTAGCCGTCTGGAGTTGGAAATAGTGCCATCTAAGATGTTCCCAGAGGAACCGCGTAAATGGATTAGGTTAAAGGAATAGCAGGAGAATTGTTTTCAAATGCAAACTGATGGGCATGTGGAGCTGTGTTTTAGCGTTTGGAATCAAATCCTGATCAAGAATTACACCTCTAATATTATTAATTTAATTTTAAAACTATTTCTTAATATCTACATATCAATATCTTGTAATTGGCATATTCACATCGTCGGTGACTCTGGTCAAAGATGACCCCCGGAGATGACCTTCCATTGCGACAATGGATTAAAAAGCATCAAGCAAATACTGCACTACATGATCATGACGATTCTTTCATTAGACATGCCCAAGACTCGTTGAAGGTTGAAATTGAGCTCATCGGATGGTGCTTTATCTTATAATGCGTCGAACTGTTAAAGGTTTCTGATGTATATCAACTCTGTCTCCATTACTTAAAAGCCTTTTGGTCAATCGGTGTATTTCCTGGAAATGTAAGGTAAAGGAACCGTGTTTTGCAAATGGGCATCTTTTATTTTAAGTACGTGAAATTGCATGAGGAAGCGAAGTATTCAGTGTATGGTTCCAATTATTATTTTAATATGTTTGTAGGCTTACACAATAAGAGAATGCATTCTAATCAGATATTGCTTTTATAAAATCTTAGCAAACGCAACATATTTTTAAAATGTTTTTGAAAGACTTTTTAAATCGTTATAAAACATTTAGATAACTTAATTGTTGAGTGAATAAAAAAGAAAAGAAAAAACGAAGGAAATCGTTTAAAAAGATTATATATCAAAAACATATTTTCAAAATTGTGTCAAAATGTTATTGTAAAATATTTTGTGTAAACGTTTTAAAAACATTTTTTGTCAACACTGAAATAACATGTAACTGTTTGTTTACAATGTTTTGAAAATGTTATTTAAACGTTTTATAACTCCAAATTTCGATGTTTTCTGGCAAACACTGTGCATTCAAGTGCTTCAAGACGTTTTGTGTTTGCTGCGATAATGAGCACAATAAAACAGATTTTGTATTTTGTCTCATATTCAATGAAAGCTTCACTAATAAAGGAAACTATTATTTATTTAAAAGACGTCACCGAATTAAAGCTCATATTGATTACCATTTATTTTAATGACTATAATAATGAACGTACGTTACCATGGATATTCAAATTTTATGAAACGCACATAGTGATGACTTTCAGAGAAGAACATCTAGTACTGCAGTTAAAACTCACGTATTTCCTTCCTGTTGTTCGTTGCGCAGCCAGGGAACATGTTCGTTTCTATCATGAAGAACTGTATATGATGTGGTAGTTCATGGACTATAATAAATTATACGGTTTTTGCTGGTCGACCCATTTTGAACGATCAAAATTTTCAGTTAACCTTTCGCAAGCAAAACACGTTGGTAAGCCAATTACTGTGTCATGTCCGCACGATGAAATCTGTAATGTTTACGTCATTAGGAAGCAAGATTGAAAGGTTCTTTACACTAAATGTTCAAATCAGGAATTAAGGAATATTTCATTCACTAAACATTTAATACTGAGAGGTATCTTTAATATCGTATAGTTCTACGAACGTCGAACCGGTAGTGAAATTTATAAGTTAGGAACAAAATATATTGTTCCGGTAAAGAATTGCACTTTACACTCTTTATGTAAAATTAACATGGAAAGTCAGTTTGAAATCTTTTCTTGTAGATGTCTGGTATGTTTTTGAAACCTATATGACTTTACTTAACATATCATATAGCGATGAAAGTATACACTAACGTTTTATAAGAGGTTTATTATTACATTATATTTGTCTGATGATATGCATTCAATATTATAACAACATATTAGATAGCTTAATGCTTGACCATCTTGGCCCTTTACTTGAAGTATTTATTTATATATATATTGAAAACAACTGACAAAAGCGTTTTGTTTACCTTCGCCCAAGCCTGTTTGTGTAGATAACAAAAATGCATGGAAAGTGTAAAACTTGCCTGCAGGTTTTTTGTGATCTTAAGATGGCTTCTCGGAAACCTATTTCTAGAAATGCCATTAAAGGATGAACTCTTGGAGCTTTTCTATCCCTGCACTTAAGGTTGTCACAATAACAAAGAGTTTTGGCAATTATGTTTGTAAAAAAAAATCGGTTAGGGTTATTGTGTTTTTAAACAAATTTAGAAAACTGATACATAATTTTCGCATCCGTGAAGTAGCTCATGAACAAAATATTACTTCCGTCATTTCTATTTAAAGTAACATTAGTGAACGACCATGGAAACAATTCGCTTTAATAGTAAATAACATATAGTATGTACTTAACTTCAATATCGGCGATACTGCCTAAATCAAAAGCAATAAATCAATTTTTGAGTGACATTCAATATACACAGACTAACGCGATGCATAGCAAATATTTGTTTACGTGTTTACCACTGTTGAATGTTGTACACGATTTCATAATCTCTGAATTTGATCGTCCAGACACAGAGCCTTTCTAACATAACGTGGCGTGCTTGGAAACATTAAGATAATGTACACCGATTGATTAGGCAGGACTAACAAGAGAAAAACAAGCACTTAAATTTATATACCTGACATGATACTGAGGAATCAGTCTATATTGATTGCTGACTCATAGTTGTGTTTTATTTTGACCTTATAAAATCACCCACGTTCAGCCAATGCTTTTATATTTTTGTATGCATTTCCATCAATTGAGTATAATAACCAATTAACCCAAGTTAACGATTAACGAACCATTATAAAAGACAGTAATTGGTTCGTTACATTTATAAATACATGATATTGCATCCTCTCTGCTTCGATGCCGAATGCCGTCTCCTATATTTCACTCACTCTAGTTTCCCAATTTGTCGGAAGCTTTTTTATTTTTTTTTATTTATTTATTTTTTTTTTTTTAATGTTTGGAATTGTATTATTTTCTTATCGTGAACTTGCAGTCATGCGCATAACGTTTTAATGGCTGCATCATCATTTGGATGCTATGAAATCCCTGACATGGAATAATCGCTTTTGATTTATTGGAGGATGAGGCAAAGGTCATCGGGGAAACCATGACGTCATGACTTATCTGTCTCAAATGTAGCGATCGAGTGGGAAATAAATCAGTATCACCATTCACATCAGCTATAATAACGCAGAGACGTGAGAAGAAACACGGTTAATAATGAATTACTGCGAGTAGGGATTTGAGGGTATTTTGGCAATCTCAATATACTTCAATTCAATTCAATTCAATTTTATTAGAAATAGCTATCTTTTAGAATTAGGACAAGAACAATATTGTCCATTGTCATTTTAAATAACCATACCTATAAATGTTCAAATACCAGTGAAATCAACAAAATAGAAGAAATATTAAATAGAATACTACAGAAAGAAATGTTATCTTCAACCACGGTGTCTCTTCCCACAGCATTAAAAGATGTCAGAAACGAGCCTTGCCATTATGAACGCAGTTTTCCTATCACACATTGAATTCCATACAGTGGTTAGTGTATTTTGACAACCCTGAACAGTACAACATTAAATGCATCGCACAGAGAAGTGCGATTTTTCCACTCCCGGTGTCTTCTAGCACAATCAAATGCAATAAAGATAGCAGTGTGAGCTCTCCAATCCCAGTGTCTATATCAGCAGAACATTGAATGATTTTTTTTAATCGTTATAAAACATTTAGATAACTAAATTGTTTAGTTAATAAAAAAGAAAAGAAAAAACGAAGGAAACCGTTTAAAAAGATTATATATATCAAAAACATATTTTCAAAATTATGTCAAAATGTTATTGTAAAATATTTTGTGCAAACGTTTTAAAAATATCTTTTGTCCACACTAAAATAACATGTACCTGTTTACAATGTTTTGAAAATGTTATTAAAACGTTTTATAACTCGAAATTTTGATGTTTTCTGGCAAACACTGCGTTCTTTTCAAAGTGCTACAAAAACCTTTTGTGTTTGCTGTGATAATGAGCACAATAAAACAGATAAAAGCATTTTGTCTCATATTCAATGAAAACATCACTAATAAAGGAAACTATTATTTATTTAAAAGACGTCACCGAATTAAAGCTCATATTAATTACCATTTATTTTAATGACTATAATAATGAACGTACGTTACCATGGATATTCAAATTTTATGAAACGCACATAGTGATGACTTTCAGAGAAGAACATCTAGTACTGCGGTTAAAACTCACGTATTTCCTTCCTGTTGTTCGTTGTGCCGATAGGGAACATGCTCGTTTCTATCATGAAGAGCTGTATATAATGTGGTAGTTCATAATAAATTATACGGTTTCTGCTGGTTGACCCATTTTGAACGATCAAAATTTTAAGTTAACCTTTCGCAAGCAAAACACACTGGTAAGCCAATTACAGCGTCATGTCCGCACGATGAAATCTGTAATGTTTACGTCATTATCAAGCAAGATTGAAAGGTTCTTTACACTAAATGTTCAAATCAGGTTGAATTAAGGAATGTTTCATTCGCTAAACATTTAATACTGAGAAGTATCTTTAATACCGTATAGTTCTACGAACGTCGAACCGGTAGTGAAATTTATAAGTTCGGAACAAATATATTGTTCCGGTAAAGAATTGCACTTTACACTCTTTATGGAAAATTATAGAACATGGAAAGTCAGTTTGAAATCTTTTCTTGTAGATGTCTGGTATGTTTTTGAAACCTATATGACTTAATATATCATGGCGATGAAGATTTATTATTACATTATATTTGTCTGATGATATGCATTCATTATTATAACAACATATTAGATAGCTTAATGATTGACCATCTTGGCCCTTTACTCGAAGTATTTATTTATATATATATTGAAAACAACTTACAAGAGCGTTTTGTTTACCTTCGCCCAAGCCTGTTTGTGTAGATAACAAAAATGCATGGAAAGTGTAAAACTTGCCTGCAGGTTTTCTGTGATCTTAAGATGGCTTCTCGGAAACCTATTTCTAGAAATGCCATTAAAGGATGAAGTCTTCGAGCTTTTCTATCCCTGCACTTAAGGTTGTCACAAATTACGTTTGTAAAAAAACGGTTTGGGTTATTGTGTTTTTAAACAAATTTAGAAAACTGATACATAATTTTCGCATCCGTGAAGTAGCTCATGAACAAAATATTACTTCCGTCATTTCTATTTAAAGTAACATTAGTGAACGACCATGGAAACAATTCGCTTTAATAGTAAATACCGTATAGTATGTACTTAACTTCAATATCGGCGATACTGCATAAATCAAAAGCAATAAATCAATTTTTGAGTGACATTCAATATACACAGACTAAAGCGATGCATAGCAAATATTTGTTTACGTGCACTGTAAATTGGCCAGAACACATGGAACGCGTTCATTAATTTAACGGTTTATTAACACATGACACGTGTTTAACTTATTTCGAGAACACTATTGTGAACACCTGAGACGTGTTCATAAGATACAGTTGAACACATGTAATAAGTGTTCTAAAATATTTCAGAACATCAGTGTTCAAACTACAAGAACACCAGTGTTCAAATGAAACAAAGAAAGACATAAGGTGTCAAGAACACGTGTCAAAAAAAGGTGTTACATATGTGTTTTACGTTTTGACAAAATTGTCTTATTTTTCAAAATCAAATATTAATGTAACAATGTTTCCTTTTTGTGATAGTGCTAGGTAAGGAGACACTATTTAAGGCAAATTTTCTATGACTTTTAAAGTGTGTTTACCACTGTTGAATGTTGTACGCTATTTCTTAATCTCTGAATTTGATCGTCCAGACACAGAGCCTTTCTAACATAACGTGGCGTGCTTGGAAACATTAATGCACACCGATTGATTATGCCGGACTAACGAAAGAAAAAACAAGCACTTAAATTTATATACCTGACATGATATATCAACTTGTTCAATCAGTCTGTATTGATTGCTGACTCATAGTGGTGTTTTATTTTGACCTTATAAAATCACCCACGTTCAGCCAATGCTTTTATATTTTTGTATGCATTTCCATCAATTGAGTATAATAACCAATTAACCCAAGTTAACGATTAACGAACCATTATAAAAGACAGTCATTGGTTCGTTACATTTATAAATACATGATATTGCATCCTCTCTGCTTCGATGCCGAATGCCGTCTCCTATATTTCACACATCTAGTTTCCCAATTTGTCGGAAGCTTTTTTATTATTTTTTATTTTTTTATTTTTATTTTTTAAATGTTTGGAATTGTATTATTTTCTTATCGTGAACTTGCAGTCATGCGCATAACGTTTTAATGGCTGCATCATCATTTGGTTGCTATGAAATCCCTGACATAGAATAATCGCTTTTGATTTATTGGAGGATGAGGCAAAGGTCATCGGGGAAACCATGACGTCATGACTTATCTGTCTCAAATGTAGCGATCGAGTGGGAAATAAATCAGTATCACCATTCACATCAGCTATAATAACGCAGAGACGTGAGAAGAAACACGGTTAATAATGAATTACTGCGAGTAGGGATTTGAGGGTATTTTGGCAATCTCAATATACTTCAATTCAATTCAATTCAATTTTATTAGAAATAGCGATCTTTTAGAATTAGGACAAGAACAATATTGTAAAAATAACCATACCTATAAATGTTCAAATACCAGTGAAATCAACAAAATAGAAGAAATATTAAATAGAATACTACAGAAAAAAATGTTATCTTCAACCACGGTGTCTCTTCCCACAGCATTAAAACATGTCAGAAACGAGCCTTGCCATGATGAACGCAGCTTTCCTATCACACATTGAATTCCATACAGTGGTTAGTGTATTTTGACAACCCTGGCCAGTACAACATTAAATGCATCACACAGAGAAGTGTGATTAATCCCGGTGTTTTCTTGCACAATCAAATGCAATAAAGATAGCAGTGTGAGCTCTCCAATCCCAGTGTCTATATCAGCAGAACATTGAATGCAATAGAGAGATAAGTGTAATCTTTTCAACCCCGGTGTCTACTAGCACAACATTGAATGCAATATTGCGAGTATCTTTCCAGATCCTGGGTCTAGTACTAGCACATTGAATGCCACACATAGTGTGATCTGTGGACCCTGCGTCTACTAGCACACCATTGAATGCAATAGAGCGAGTAGTGTTATCTTTCCAGACCCTGCGTCTACTAGCACACCATTGAATACAATAGAGCGAGTAGTGTTATCTTTCCAGACCCTGCGTCTACTAGCACACCATTGAATGCAATAGAGCGAGTTGTGTCATCTTTCCAGACCCTGCGTCTACTAGCACACCATTGAATACAATAGAGCGAGTAGTGTTATCTTTCCAGACCCTGCGTCTACTAGCACACCATTGAATGCAATAGAGCGAGTAGTGTTATCTTTCCAGACCCTGCGTCTACTAGCACACCATTGAATACAATAGAGCGAGTAGTGTTATATTTCCAGACCCTGCGTCTACTAGTACACCATTGAATGCAATAGAGCGAGTAGTGTTATCTTTCCAGACCCTGCGTCTACTAGCACATTGAATGCAATAGAGCGAGTAGTGTTATCTTTCCAGACCCTGCGTCTACTAGCACACCATTGAATGCAATAGAGCGAGTAGTGTTATCTTCCCAGACCCTGCATCTACTAGTACACCATTGAATGCAATATAGAGCTAGTAATGTTATCTTTCCAGACCCTGCGTCTACTAGCACACCATTGGATGCAATAGAGCGAGTAGTGGTATCTTTTCAGACCCTGCGTCTACTAGCACACCATTGAATGCAATAGAGCGAGTAGTATTATCTTTTCAGACCCTGCGTCTACTAGTACAACATTGAATGCAATAGAGCTAGTAATGTTATCTTTCCAGACCCTGCGTCTACTAGCACACCATTGAATGCAATAGAGCGAGTAGTGTTATCTTTCCAGACCCTGCGTCTACTAGCACACCATTGAATGCAATAGAGCGAGTAGTGTTATCTTTCCAGACCCTGCGTCTACTAGCACACCATTGAATGCAATAGAGCGAGTAGTGTTATCTTTCCAGACCCTGCGTCTACTAGTACAACATTGAATGCAATAGAGCGAGTAGTGTTATCTTTCCAGACTCTGCGTCTACTAGCAAACCATTGAATGCAATAGAGCGAGTAGTGTCATCTTTCCAGACCCTGCGTCTACAAGCCACCACTGAATGCAATAGAGCGAGTAGTGTAATCTTTCCAGACCCTGCGTCTACTAGCCGCCACTGAATGCAATAGAGCGAGTTGTGTCATCTTTCCAGACCCTGCGTCTACAAGCCACCACTGAATGCAATAGAGCGAGTAGTGTAATCTTTCCAGACCCTGCGTCTACTAGCACACCATTGGATGCAATAGATTGAGTAGTGTAATTTTCCAGACCCTGCGTCTACTAGTACAACATTGAATGCAATAAATAGTCTTTCCAGACCCTGCGTCTTCTTATACACCTTTGAATAGGATAGAATACAATACAATACAATACAATACAATACAATACAATACAATACAATACAATACAATACAGAGAATATGATCTTTCCAGATATTGCGTTTACTAGCCCAACATTAAAATCAACGCAGACTATTGTGATCGTCAATCTGCAGCATAGCATAGCATTAAAAACAAAACAGAACAATTCCCCACGACCATTTTAGCTAGCTATTGCAAACAATGTTTGTGTTTGTCTAAAGGTTGCACAATTTGTAATAATACGAATTTCATAGTCTACAGTCTTGCGTTTTCTTCAATGATTTTAACAACAAAGGCAACATTTTAATCAATTTTCATTGATCGGTTGGACACCAATTAAGACACAAATTGAATAGATTCCTTTACTTGGCTTCTATTCCTCTAAAGCCTGCAAATTAGAGAGCACTAAATTCTCAATATGTGAATTATGATAGTATATTTAATCACAACATGCCCAGTAAGTATTCAAATATCAATCAGCAATGGGAATATTTACCTGAATGTTTTGATAAAAATATGACGACGGTTAATAGCGACATGCACATTTTTGAATGAGCATATTTCACAGTCGCAGTACTCAATGGCATCAAGCTTGATAGGCAATTGTCCTTTGTTGTCAACACTTTTCTGCGCCATTTAAAATTCAATAATACGCCTTTGAAACCTTAGTGTCTTTCAGTCCGTTTCAATTTTTCACAACCTGTCTTAATAAACATGAGTTCTTGTTCACCTATTCTAGAGCCTGTTATTTTATTCACACTTAGCTTGTTTAATGCTTAGTAGAGGTCAATTCGGTAAACTGATGAAAAGCTCGCCCACTGACCCAGTCTAATATAATTATCATCGAACAGTTTCTATAGTGTTACTTGTTTGCTTCCGCCAATAGAGATACCACGGTGTTACATGATCGTCATACTTCGCCTTAAATTGCCATCCAAGCACACTGAGGATAAATGTAAGAGTTTTTTTGAAATGTCATACATTCACAAATTATTCAAGACAGAAAAGGTTATTTTGACAATTCTGAATAAATACGTAGTCACAGGTTATAAGTTGCTGTTTATGTAGGCAGAGGTTAGGAAGAATAGTAAGTTGTTGTTTATGTTAAATCCCGGTATGAGAAACACTTAAGAAGATTTGACAAAAATGGGAATGCGGCATACAAGCGACAAACTTTAATTTTGAATGCCCAGTAAGTATTCAAATATCAATCAGCAATGGGAAAATGTACCTTAATGTTTTGATAAAAAATATGATGAAGGTTAATAATGATGTGCACATTTTTGAATGAGCATATTTCACAGTCGCAGTACTCAATGGCATCAAGCTTGATAGGCAATTGTCCTTTGTTGTCAACACTTTTCTGCGCCATTTAAAATTCAATAATACGCCTTTGAAACCTTAGTGTCTTTCAGTCCGTTTCAATTTTTCACAACCTGTCTTAATAAACATGAGTTCTTGTTCACCTATTCTACAGCCTGTTATTTTATTCACACTTAGCTTGTTTTAAGCTTAGTAGAGGTCAATTCGGTAAACTGATGAAAAGCTCGCCCACTGACCCAGTCTAATATAATTATCATCGAACAGTTTCTATAGTGTTACTTGTTTGCTTCCGCCAATAGAGATGCTACGTTGTTACATGATCGTCATACTTCGCCTTAAATTGCCATCCAAGCACACTAAGGATGAATGTAAGAGTTTTTTTGAAATGTCATACACAAATTATTCAAGTCAGAAAAGGTTATTTTGACAATTCTGAATAATTATGTAGTCACAGGTTATAAGTTGCTGTTTATGTAGGCAGAGGTCAGAAAGAATAGTAAGTTGCTGTATGCTGTTTATGTTAAATTCATGTATAAAAAGCACTTATTAAGATTGGACAACAATGGGAATGTGGCATGCAAGAGACAGGCTTTAATTTTGAATTGCAATGTTTAAGAAATTCACCTGAATAAGAGAATTGTGCATCTCATAATGAATAAACAAATTATTCTTTGAGATGGATTATTAATTTATTGTTTGACCATTGATTAGAATTTCAGAAAATAAAATATTCATTGATAACGGTATTAATAGCCACTCTTTAAAGATGGGGAAAAGGCTTTGATCATAGACAGTAGAGAGAATGCTTTGATCAGTTGACTTGTAAATGTATGAAAATTATATTCGTAGATATAAATTTTGGCACTATGGGTTTCAACTGTTTATCATTTGATGATTATCAAACATTGATAAAATGAAACCGTGATTTGAAAAATCTAAATAGTATATAGTATTATACAGACTGTACTTACTATAGTAAATATACGAATACGATCCCAATGCAAATGTATGTTGCGACAAGTCGTATTAAATAACATACAGGCATATATTAGAGTCGACTTGCTCAACAAGTCTTAATCAACCCAAGACGCCCAATATAATTATTAGTGTCCCCGTGTACATCTCTTATCAGCCCACACATACAGTATGCATAATGCGCTATCATATCTGGGCACCATATACACACCTACGTACCTTTTCCTCTTTCTTTATCATAATGCATACACTTATGATATGAGGTCTTCAAAATATAAACTGCCAGGCCACTTCATCATTATTAAAATTTACTCAGGAACGTGGTGAACATTGGTGAAATACAAGCTGTGCGTCATATTAAATGTCACATGGTGTATTTTTGACTTAATTCCCAAAAATTCAGGCAAATATTCAATGATTCTTGAAAACCTGAGCTTGGTTGAAAATCCTTATAGCACGTTTATAAACATGTGAATTAAAAGCGATGCATATTAAAAAAGAATGAGTTTATCTCTCGGGTATATAAATTGTATAGCCTACGGTATTCCCAAAGCAGTTTGAATATTGATTACAATGTATATGAGAACAAACTTATCGAATAAATTATACAAATGCTCATGGAGTCACTTGGTAACCATGGCAATACTACACGTGAATTCATTGTTGTAATTGAGTCCATGCATACAATACATCTTGCCAAAGTCCAGAAATTCAAGCCAAGCCCATATCCCTTGGGCCCCAACTCTAAGCCAAATTCAGGTTAGTTCATCGGAGTCAACCGAAGTCCGAACCACGACCAAGTTCGTCAGCATTCGAAATCAGGTAAATGATCAATATGTGTTTCAATAGAGTGACATTACCTTCAAAATGGTGTTATTTAGTCATGATGTAACATTTGCTGATGTTTTTCACAAAATTTCTGGTTTTAAACGATTGTAAACCCTGCAAAATCAAGACTGGATGTGCTGTATTTGTTTAAAATTTGAGATTTTTAATAAAACGACGTCGTTACATTCATACGATCGAATTATTAGTCGAATGCGTACTCGATGTTCATAACACTGTACATACATTTAGTACGTGATGGTCATGACACATCAAAAGGACCAACCTAAGTTACGATCGACATGATCGATGGAGGTACACACATTGGCGAAATAGGCGTTACAATTAGATAGCGATTTTATTTGTTCTTCATTTGTTCGCCTCAAATTAAAGGGGACATATCTGAAAGTGAAAACTAACATTTTGTGGAAAAGAAATACAAATCTATTTCTTATGGAATTGCTTTAAGGTAGCTTCTGCTTTTTACATCCAGATTTCTGCATATTATTTATATAGAATTAATTTGCACATAAATTAAAAAGCTTAGTCAATTATTTGGGTGGACATAACCATTCGTTATTATATATTTGAGATGCTGTTTAATTAATGTACACTTATCTTACATAATTTGTCATTAGACTTATAGAAGTAAAACAGTCCAGTCAAATGTTTCCCACCATTTTCACAAGAATTAAGATACAATTTGAAAACGTTCGCCAGAGCTATGACGCGATGCATCCTTAATTGGATAAATATACAAAGCTGTTAAAAACAGTTGCAGTTACTGAATATTTGATAAAGCAAGTCAAACTCGCGCAAAAGGCTTTAAAAGGTGATTATAGGTAACAAAACAATATGAATGTTTCAGTGTTTTGTCCACCACGATATAAGCGAAACTGATCTCGGCATCTGGATTTGTATTCAAGTATCTGTCATTAACTCACACATCCAAATTTAATGTGGGAGATTTGCTAGCAGCTTTACTTGTTGCATATCGTAATTGATCGAACAATTCATATACCGCGTTAGTGGCGAGATAGACTGTAGACTGACAAGGTGATGTGTGTTCGCTCCATTTCTTTCCCGCCATATGGTAAAATTGTGAATGCGAATCTCAAAAGGATGCGGTGGAATTTAAGTCTTATCTCATTCAATTTATTTTGATCTGATCGAAAACAAAACACGTCAAGCTATTACTTAAAATAAATAATTGATTTGATGAGGGATTTTGTGTTTAAATATCAATGTTATATTTATATATTGGATCGTTTCAAAAATAAACATTAACCAAAGGCATACCAAAGATCGATATCCGGTTCTGGCTTTCTCCATGACAACACTTTAGGTAGGACACTTCAATTTCCGACGAAACCTCAAAAATCAAAGTTAATCAGATATTCAGAGATAGGCTAAAACAATAAGCTGATGTTTAATCTGTTTAATAGCCAATATTCCGCAAGAAATAATATCAAAAAGACTGTGGTAGGGTAAAATTACATTGTTCAAGGTAAACGAAGTGTCGGTTATATTAAACTCGTTTCTATTGTAACTTGAACGCATAATCTTCCCGAAGGTAACAACACCTGCCTATGAAATGCAGAAAATCAATGAAATAGAAACTAATGGAAACAAGTTAAACACATTTATTATATGAGATGTTTCCTCGCCCAGCGGAAATACTGAAATTAATTTAAGAATAAAATTTTCATGTCGATGAGCAGATTTCACTGAGTGACATGAAATGAGCGTTTCCTGAAAATGTCAAGCAGTTTGAAGAACAATGTTGTGAGCGCGTGTTTAAACAGGCTTTCGGTTCCTTGAAGTTCTATAACCCTGGTTCCTTTTTTTCGTTATGGTGTGTGTGTGTGTGTTCCTTTTCTTTGTTGACACAAAAGGAAAGTGCATTACCCCTGCATCTTTGAAGCTCGTGGACCATACTGAAAATATAAATATATTAATAAATACAATTCGCTACTTATTTGATTATTATTGCCAACATCAATTAATATGTAAAGGTGTCTTTTTAGCCTATAATATAAGAAAAAACTCTGACTTGATTTCTGCGTTTGTTTCGTAAATTTCGCCAGCGTAAACACTATAGAACCCGGCCACTGTGTATGTGTATATTTCGTGCCCGCCACCGTTGGAAACCAGCGAGTGTTGGCAACGGTCGGTGTCTACGAGTTATTCACAGCGTGGATTAAAACATGGCGTCTTATGACCGCCACGAAAGTTACGGGAAAATGTGAGACGGAAATTGTTTCAGTCGCATTTCCTGCATCAATTTGAATCACATTTTCTGTAGCAATTTTGATAAATACGCACCTGAGCTCCAGAAAGTTCAAGTATCTGCAAGTCCTAATTCAGAAATTGCAACAAAAAAAATTCACCGACCGACCCAGGTCAAGTCAACTATTTTCTTTAGCCTAATTGAGGACACTTTATCATTTGTTACTTTTAAAGCTTTCATTTGTAATTTATACTAATATGTTTACTTTTGTAACCTGATGTATTCTTCAATCTTTTGTAATTTTGTAGCTGCTTCGAATAAACAATTTATGTGCATCCAATAGAGTTTTACCAGAAGATTATTTCTGATATTTACCGTAACCCTCGTCCTATCCTTTTTGGGGCCACACGTCTTTCCAAAGGAGCTCGATGGGGTACCACCCACCCCTCTGATTTTCAAAAATAGATGTTGTTCGTAGTATCCCTTTCTATGCCACAATAAGCACCAACATACCTCGTGTGATGTCCGTAGTAATCTCTGGTAACTTTTAAAATAGCCGAATTTCACTGTGTACAGTGTAAAAGGGTAAAAAATTGACTTTTCGGCGACAGAATTCTAAATACCAGATTTTCATCGTGGTTTGGGCTTCGAACAGAAGAAAATGACCATTCTAACCTACCAAGGGAGGGGTTTCAAATCTACACTATAAATAAAATTTGTATTAAAGTATTTCTATTTAGTGGACAGCCCCCTACCCTTAGATAGCATGGCATACCCTACCCCGGGTAACATAGGTTTATCATTATTTTGAGCGAAAAGGATGGTGCTACAATTACATAGAAGCATTTGGTCACTTTCTTTAGTGTTTTTGTGCAAGACTGAGGAAAAGAAGTGTTAGGATGTAACCCGCCCGCCCCTTATCACATGAATGGAAGTTAAAAACAGGTCAATTCTTATTTATTATAGTCATGATATTCCATCGTAAGAATAGCATTAAAATCACTATTTTTGATTCTTACTGGTAAATGCTTTCCAGTAATGTCGTCGACAGTACCATTGAAAATTTCTATATGTTGTCTGTTTGCTTATTTTAAACAAAATAAAAACACTTTTTCGAGCTGTTTGATAAAAATGTCCATTTGCATCATGAGTGGATTTCTGTCTGTATTTTTATTTTGCAGTTACAGATCAGATTTCATGTAAGCATATGTAAGATTCATATCACTCAAGAGACCTACCCTTTGTGGTGTTTACTTAACAAAGTGAAGCAGGAAATAGAAGACTGTGCCGTGCGCTCGCATGGTTCGTCATCATTTGAATATTAACAATAGCGTCATATTTGAGTAGGGAATCAAGCTAGGTTTTATCATGTATGGTTATTTGCAATGATTCATGAATGATCATTTTTAGTCTTTTATTTCCTGTTTGAGTTAGACGTAATTTTGTCATGTATGATTTCAGTATCTTAAACAATGTTATGACCTTTATTGCTTATTACTGAGCAACTGGCAAAATTATAGCGATTATGTTCACGATTCCTCCTTAAAGAGTGCGATTTATTTTGAGAATGACAACGTGTCAGTAATTTATATGAGAATATACTTGATCAGTGCCGTTATATAAACTTTACTTTTGTCATTTAACACATTTACTAAATGGTCATCAATTTCGACCTTGAATTTCATTACTTTTAATTCAGGCTCATTATGTTCTGCTATCTAGATCAAGTACATAATTCGTCATTAGACCTTTGGCTTGATGCTAAGATAAGTCCCGAGATAAATCATCCGTTTACTGATATATTGTTTATCACTCAATAGCTTCATTTGAGTATACGATGATGTACGGTGCTGTATTTTTGACATACGTAGATGAACCTGTCAATGGACGACAGATAAGAACATGACATGGAAATAATTTAGGTGTAGACAAGGCGTATTGTTAACAAGTTTCCCAACATTCCCGATACAAGATGTATTTGTAAAACGTTCGCCAGATACTATGAAGTAATGCATCCTTATCGTATTAGAATACAAAGTTGTTAAAAACACTTGCAATTACTGAATATTTGATAAAGCACGTCAACCTTGCGATAACGTCTGCTTATTGACGAGGATTATAGCTAATAAAACTGTTTGAAATTTTCAGTGTTTCGTGCATTACACTATGAGCGGAACTGATCTCAACATCTGGAGTTGTATTCAAGCATCTGTCATTCACTCACACATCTAAATTTAATGTGGGAGATTTGCTAGCAGCTTTACTTGTTGAACATCGTCATTGATCGAACAATTCACATACACACGTACCGAGATAGCGAGATAGAGGGTAGACTGACAAGGCGATGTGTGTTCGCGCCATTTCTTTCCCGCCATATGGTAAAATTGTGAATGCGAACTTCAGAAGAATGCGGCGGAATTATATTAAGTCTCATTCAATTGATTTTGTGTGATATGCAAAACAAAACACTTGAAGCTATTACTTTAAATAAATAATTGATTTGATGAAGGATTTCTTGTTTAAATGTCAATGGTATATTTATATACTGGATTGTTTTAGAAACAAAACATTAATCAAAAGCATATCAAAGATCGATATCCGATTTTGGATTTCTCCATTACAACACCTTGAAACATTTCAATTTCCGACGAAACCTCAAATATTAAAGTTAATCAGACATGCTGAGATAAAACAATATGCTGATATTTAATCTGTTTAATAGCCAATATTCTGGAATAACAGTATAGAGACTGTGATAGGGTAAAATTACATTGTTCAAGGTAAACGAAATGTTATGTTAAAATGTGCAAGACTCGTTTCTATTGCAATTTCAACGCATAACCTTCCCGACGGCTAACAGCTCCTGCCTTTGAGGTGAAGAAAATCTCTGATATAAAAACTAATAGAAACAAATTTAACAAATTTATTATGAGGTTTCCTCGCCCAGCGGAAATATTGAAATTAAAAGAATAAGATTTTCATGCCGATGAGCAAATTTCACCGAGTGACATGAAATGAGCATTTTCTGACAATTTCAAGCACTTTGAGAAACAATGTTGTAAGCGCGTGTTTAAACAGACTTTCGATACCTTTACATTGTGCCTCTAATTATATGTCAAAACTCGCTGAGTTATAGTGTAAAATTTGTTTATTAGATTAGACGAGTGTTTTATGCAAAACTCGAGTCAAGTGATCCCTGGCCATATTTTAACTCTTTTCCAAGCCAACTTATCTCCTCTTTTGCAATATTAGCTTTTGGTGTGTAATTCCATTTTGAAATTGATCGATGTGCATCAAATACTCATAATTGTGTGTACTTATCATTTGATACTTTCAATGCTTTCATTGTAATTTATACTACGTTTACCTTTGTAACCTGCTAATCTAATTTAGTAGTAAGCTGCTTGGAATAAATATGTGCATCCGATAGGAGTTTGCCAGAAGATTATTTCTGGTATTAACCGTAACCCTCGTCTTACCATGCTTACCCAGACTTTTGGGGCCACACGTCTTACCAAAGGAGCTCGATGAGGGTACCACCCACCCCTCTGATTTTCAACAACAAAATCCTCTTCCCATTGATAAAACAATAAGTACCATCATACCTCGTACAATGTCACATGGCGTAATAATCTCTGCGAAAATGCAAAATAGCCGATTTTCCATTCTGATTGTGTACAGTGCAAAAGAGTAAAAATTTCATTTTCGCCGAAAAACTTCTAAATATCAAATTCTTATCGGGGTTTTGACTTAGTATATAAGAAAACCACCATTATAACATATAAATATGATTGCCATTTAAGGACCATGGTCTATTTGTATTGTTAAACTACTGTAGGATGGCCCTACAATTACATAGAAGCGTTTGGTCACTTTCCTTAATGTTTAGTGCAACAGGGAGCAAAATGTTAGGGGTGGTAGCAGCCTTCCTTTATCACATAAAAATGAAGTAAAAAACAATTATTCTTATTTATTATAGTCACGGTGTTACTTCGTAATAAAAAAAATTGAATAAAATTGTTTATCCTTACTACCATTTGTTTTCCAGTAACCTCATCGAAAGTGCTAATGAAAATGTCTATATTGTTTCTATGCTTTAAGAAAACAGAAACAAAACAAAAACACTTTTGAGCTGTTTGCTAACAATGTTTATTTGCATCATTTGTAGATTTCTGTATTTATTTTAGTTTGCATTTAGAGATCTGATTTTATGTAAGCATTATGTAAGATCCATATCACTCAAGAGACCTAACCTTTGCAGTGTTTACTTAACAAAGTGAAGCAGGAAATAGAAATGGTTCGTCATTTTTGAATATTAACAATAGCGTCATATTTGAATAGGAAATCAAGCTAGGTTTTATCATGTATGGTTATTTGCAATGCTTCATGAATGATAACTTTTAGTCTTTTATTTCCTGTTTGAGTTAGACTTCATTTTGTCATGTATGATTTTAGTATCTGAAAAAACATTATGACCTTTATTGCTTATTACTGAGCGACTGGCAAAGTTATTGCGATCGTGTTCATGATTACTCTTTAAAGAGTGCGATTTATTTCGAGAATGGCAACGTGTCGGTAATTATGAGAATATACTTGAACAGTGCTGTTATTATTATTATTATTATTATTATTATTATTATTATTATTATTATTATTATTATTATTGTTATCATCATTATTACTTTTAAACCATTATACTATAGACGTAATAGACGAGCACTGCAACAATGGATTTAAATAAATGCCAGAGATATTATAGTTTTTATGAATTACAATGATATACAAAATTTGACACATTTGCTAAATGGTCATCAATGTCGACCTTGAATTCTACTACATTTAATTCAGGATTTATCAGTTTTCTATGACAAAGCCAAAGTAAGAGTAATGTCTGAATCTCTGTCGAAATTCAAAAATAAATAATAATAAATTATAATATAAATCACACGTTAATGCAAAACTAGATCTTTTAACAAGATCTTTAGATATTTACAATGATATGAATATAATTTGATTATGATATAAAATACCATATGGAAAGTCAGTAAGTAATAAAAAAGTGTGTGAAATTATACGAAAACAGCAATATCCAATGGGATCACTTGTAATCGTACATATACAGGAATATAAAGCTCATGTGTAATAAGTAATGGAATAAAATAATATTTGGTGTTAGAAAGTCAACCAAGTGAAAAACAGTTGAGTGAATGTAAAAAATGCCGATCTCGATCCAATGCATTGATGGACAAATCGACACTACCGAGGCACTAGATAGGAACGATAAGGACTTGATGACGTAAGCACGTAATACCATAGCAACGGAGAGTTTTTGTTCATGGACTGTCTTTTTAAGTGAACAAGTGAAGCTTGTATGTATGAAAAAGAAGAATTATTCTACACTTGCCCTTCATGTCATGACTAATGTGTACTGACGAGATCTTTAAAAGCGTTAAAAACCTGGGATAAGACCCCGGATGAGACTAGATAAACAAGACATTTTCTCTTAATGTGCTTTAAGCAGAATACTGACTTAATACTCTTTCTTTGGCTGTGTATGGTACCCGGGTGTGGTGAGTATGTATCAATGCATTAATGATCCGCGAGATGTTCCATAGTATTAGGTACAATGCACCTGAACATTTGAGGCCAATGAGGGGGAAATTCATTGTCTGTCAAATAATTGGTGGCGATCAAAGCGCTATAAAATCTTGAACATGTAACTAAAATCGCCATACATGCGATATGTAAGTACCGGAACGGCATTGGGTTACATAACGACCACTTCTAAACTGAGAATGCAAGCAAGATTTTTTTGTTTTGAGAATTGACCTTTGAATACATCCGATGCCGATAGAAGCTTACCTTGCTTTATTGTATAACTAACCGATAATTTAGTTTGCCGGGTAGTCAAACCAACTTACTACATTTGTAAAAATTAATATAATACTTCATATTGTATTTTGTCACTTAAAATACATTTATACATTGAACAGTAATATCTTATTCAAACATGACCTTGGATGGTATTGATAAACGTTGAGCATGTTTTATGAATAAAATTGACAAACAATAGAACATTTTCCATATTTTTCATAGGTCAGCATGTATGGACATGTTTTCTTTTTAGAATGAGAAAGCAATAATTGTTTTAAACAATATTTTACTTTTTAAATGTTTTATGTTGTCTTTTTAAAATTTATTCTTCCTGATATTCTTTTAAACCTTTATTTATTATCAAGTCACATAGATGACTGTCACTATGTCTCCGCAAGTGCACAGAATTTATTGAAGAATATTGAAAAAAAATACCCTTTATCATTATCTGACATCAATTATACGCTAGCCAGCGAGCAAACCCCGTGAGGATAGTTCCCATGATGAGCTTTAGCCAGAACTGCTATAATATGAAATTGAATTGCAAATCAGACAAAATTGCATTTCAAATCAGGCTGACATTCACTAATACCAGGTTGAAGTATCATGCTTTAGTTCCCAGTCACAGCGAACTTATCAAGTGCTTGCTTAGGTTTCCGGTTTGGTTTACGAACAACATTTTTTTTTAAATGCAAAATTGATAAATTCAAACATAAGATCATTATGGCATGGTGTGTTAGTCCCGAGTTTAAACATAGCTGATTAATGGTACAGTGTTTCTATAACGATCTTGAATATTTGTAAAAGCTGTCCCTACGTGTCATCGACGCTGTCATCATACTCACTTGATATCCTATGCATGTGCATAATCTACTTCGAATTTCTGCTTAAAATTTGTGAGTAGATTACCTTCTTACCACACTGATATCCTACCACACTCATACTCACTTGATATAATGATATCCTATGCATTTGCATAATCTACTTCGAATTTCTGCTTAAAATGTGAGTAGATTACCTTCCTACCACAGTGCATGCCAAATTAAATGATATTTGAAAATAAGCTGCCTATTCTTTATTTTAAAAGGACGTCCTATCTGATTTAGCTCTATCAGTCATAAATACATTACCTTGGCACCAAATTGAATCATATATAAATATAATTTGTGTGTGAATAGCGAGAAGGCCGGTCAAGGATGACATATGCATAGATAATCACTGACAATACGTTATTGAGGTCCAGCGTAATTTGGAAAATGACATTTTGGAAGCAGCGTTATATTTCCATTCTTTGCTTCGCCATTAATGAAGAATTTATCGATTTTGCCACTTCTGCTTGTAGTAGGTTTTTTGTTTTTGTTTTCCCAAGTATTGTACTCTCAGTCCAACAGGTGTTGTTGTTTTTTCAGATATAGGTCAAAAGAGGTCGGTTCCTTTTGTCCATGACTCGAGAACCACAGTACGGAATTGCTTGTCAGATTTCTTCTAAGACATCTGACATTTTAAAGGAGTATTTCGTGATCCTAGCATCCTCTATTTATGTCATTTTTCATTAGATATCCACGAAAAAAGCATATTCCCAAAATTTCAGTTGATTCCGATATTGCGTTTGCGAGTTATGCATGATTATGTGTATTACACTGCTCCATAGACAATACGTTGTAATTTCGTTCTGGTGCACCAGAACGAAATTCAAATTCACGATATCTTTGCTAAACGAATTAATCTGCAAGAAATATTTTGTACATAAACATTATGTAGCCAGAGGTTTCCAGTGATATAAAAATCTCAACTTTTTTTTGAGAAAAGTGGGGGATGAGGCTGTGGATCACGAAATGCCCTTTTAATCAGAACAAATAGATTAAATTTTTTTAAATAACAAAAAGGGCTGAGGAAGTCAGGGTTTAGCATGCACAAGCCATCTAGATATATGGACTCATTTAAATGTTCTTATGAAGATAATTGCGATTTAATAAATACATTATAGTAAAATCAAATATCCCCTTTATTATCTCAATTACTGCATCGCATTTCCACTTTCCTCAAATTTCACTTCAAAATAATTGGTTTCATGAAAACGCATACTCTTATTCAGAAGTTTTAAAATTCTACATAATGTCGTGAAGAGTATTTATGTATTAAAGGTTCCGACGTCAAAATGTCTGCTTTTCATAAACGTATTTTGAAACACGTTGTTATACATTGATCTTCATACAGCGCGTGTAGTCTTTCTAAGGAAAACACAATAAAACGGAACTGCTGTGGGGTCGCATGAAAACTAATGTGAGGAGCAAAAACAACGGCAGGAGTAGGAAAGCGACACTTTCCACTCTTGGCTACGCATTGACGGTTGCTAAGGATAATCTGTCAGAGATGCTATGTTAAAGAACCACCTCTTCTTTAGTAGACATGTTTGTTTCCGTAATTCAGTATGATGGAGTCAATTTTAAAATAGTGATAATTGTTTTTCTTGTTAATTATAGATGCTTAGAAGTGTATCTGGCACTTGATAAACATAATGTGCTTAATGGTTAAATTAAATTACATCAGGGCGTTGAAGAGGCACCCTTTTATCAAACGTGCTGAAAAAAGATTACACCGGTTGAATAAGGCGGGAAAAAATGCGAAAGACGTCAGGGCAAAGATTGCGACGAAACAGATTCAGCAAGAAAGGAAAGAAGTACTAACGGAATAAAAGTCTATCGTGTCCCTCAGAGGAGTAGATATATTAAATTTATAGGCACGTGAATTGTTGGCTTGTCGCAACAAGGATTGATTGCATCATCAGCTTTTTGATGGAATGTCATGTCCTTAACTCTTAACTCAAAACTGCAGAATTTGATACTTTTATAATAATATTATGAAATTTGTGTCCAAAAGGTCGCGCTGTTATTTTTGCTATCAAAATACTTACAAGTACAAGAAAGACCTCTCTCTTTTATAACGGTAACATAGCCTTTGAACTAGCCGATTATGAAATAAGGTTCGCTATGTCGAAATAAGAAATAAGGTTAGCTATAGTTAGGGCTAGAGCTAGGTTTAGATTTAGCGTTTTATAGGACTAGGGTTAGGGTAAGGGTTAGTGTTTAGGTTAGGGTCAGCGTTATATTTGACATGGTGAATCTTATTTCATATTCGACATTAAAGCGAACTTAATTTTCGACATAGCGAGCATTTAACATAGTGGGCTGTAACCTTTCTGGTCATTCAAAACTCATGAGTACATGCAGCATCTCATTGCTTATTATTAGCAATTATGATTTGATAGCTTCCAAAAATTTAAAATACTAGAAAAGAGGTTGCATCAAATATATTTACTGTTTGTTAGGGTTAGTGTAAGGGTTAGTATTTAGGTTAAGGTTAGGATCGGGGTTATATTTGACATAGTGAACCTTATTTCATATTCGACATTATAGCGAACTTTATTTTCAACATAGCGAGCCTTTAACCGTTCTGGTTATTCAGAACTCATGAGTACAGCAACTCATGGTATTACCATAAACAACTATAATTATGATAGCTTCTAAAAATTTAAAATACTAGTAAAGAGGTTATTTATAGGCACATGAATTGTTGGTTTGTTCCAACAGGGGTCGATTGCACCATCAGCTTTCTGATTGCATGTCATGCCTTAAGTTGTTAAAAACTGCAAAAGTTTAGAACTTTATAATAATAAATGTGTGTCCAAAAGGTCCAAAATTTAACATAATAGAAAAGAGGTTGCATCAAATATATTTACCGTTTGTACGAAGTATTCAATCAAAGGGATTCTGGGCAGTCACGTTTTCTTGCTTTGAAAGAGGACAGACATATCTGCGGGTTCAGTACAACAAAGCCACATCTCCAATAGCTACCCTGGGTAATGTTGCGTACAAATGCAATCGAGCTTATGAATAATAATACACAGGGCAGCTATTGGATATGAGTCTTTGTTGCACTGAGCCTTTGATATATGACAGACTATAAAATGTGGCGTTAATCTTATTTGCAATCGTGATATATGCGTAGAGTCTATCATTTTGTCATGTTTTCATGTTTTGCTCTATCATTTTTATTTTTAGTATCAATACCTCACTCTTAATGATTCACTCAATAATATTTTTTAAACGTGAAACACGGTGAACATGTTATAGCTTTTTGAATTCACAATGGACTTGACATTTTGATTTTCCATAATTTTTGCTGCCCTGAATCTGATTTACATTTATGCAAAGAAGCAAAATTGATCTTTACTACTGACAACTAACAAAATATATTTTTATTTCACATTCATTTTTTTTCACTTTCCCCAAATCTCACTCCAAGATAAATGGCTTCATGAAAACACAGACTCTTAATCAGAGTGTTAAAATTCTACATAATGTAGTGAAGAGTATTTTAAATAATGTATAGTGAAGAGTATTTATGTATTAAAGGTTCCGACGTCAAAATGTCTGCTTTTCATAAACCTGTTTTGAAACACGTTGTTATACATTGATATCCATACAGCTCGTGTAGTCTTTCTAAGGAAAACACAATAAAACGGAACTGCTGTGGGGTCGTATGAAAACTAATGTGAGGAGCAAAAACAACGGCAGGAGAGAAGGAAAGCGACACTTTCCACTCTTGGCTATGCATTGACGGTTGCTAAGGATAATCTGTCAGAGATGCTATGTTTAAGAACCACCTCTTCTTTAGTAGACATGTTTGTTTCCCTAATTCAGTATGATGGAGTCGATTTTAAAATAGTGACATTTTTTTTGTTAATTATAGATGTTTCAAGTGTATCTAGCACTTGATAAACATAATGTGCTTAATGGTTAAATTAAATTACATCAGGGCGTTGAAGAGGCACCCTTTTATCAAACGTGCTGAAAAAAGATTACACCGGTTGAATAAGGCGGGAAAAAATGCGAAAGACGTCAGGGCAAAGATTGCGACGAAACAGATTCAGCAAGAAAGGAAAGAAGTACTAACGGAATAAAAGTCTATCGTGTCCCTCAGAGGAGTAGATATATTAAATTTATAGGCACATGAATTGTTGGTTTGTCGCAACAAGGATCGATTGTACCATCATCTTTCTGATTGAATGTCATGTCCTAACTTTTTAAAAACTGCCAAATTGTATATTTTTATAATAATATTATGAGTCGAGCTGTAATTTTTGCTAGCAAAATATTTGTACACCACCTCTCACTTTTATTACGGTAATGGTAGCATGACCTTTGAACATCCCTCACAATACTTGATTGTAATTGCTCTCGTTTTGTTGTTGTTGTTGTTGTTGTTGTTAAAGCAAGCATTTATGTTACCTTATTATAGGTGAATCTAATATGGTAATGAACATGGGTTGTTCTGGTGGTGTCCGCCGGCTATGTTGGCTTTGTCGAAAATAGAGGTCGCTATTACTATGTCGAATATGAAATAAGGTTTCGCTAGTCGAATATAAAATAAGGTTCGCTATGTCAAAAAACGAAATAAGGTTAGCTATAGGGCTAGAGCTAGGTTTAGAGTTAGCGTTAGGGTTAGGGTTAGTGATTAAGTTAAGGTTAGGGTCAGGGTTATTCGACATAGTGAACCTTATTTCATATTCGACATTATAGCGAACTTTATTTTCGACATAGCAAGCCTTAGACATAGTGGACTGTAACCAATCTGGTCATTCAGAACTCATGAGTACAGCATCTCATATTCGTGTTAACAATTATAATAATAATAATAATATGGAAATTTATAATGCGCAAGTATCCGTCAGAGCCGCTCACTGCGCAACAACAGGAATATGACCACAATGGGGAACATGAAGAACAGAGCAAAAACAGATAATATACAACAAACCATAATAAACATTCTACACTACAAGTCATCAGCAAAAGCGATATTAAACAGATGTGTTTTTAACAAAGATTTAAAAGAGTCCAAAGTATTACAGTTTTTAATGTGAATTGGTAGATTGTTCCAAAGTTTAGGAGCACAAATGACAAAAGAACGGTCGCCAAAAGAGTTGCTAGATCGTGGTTCCTGAAGAAGATGAAGATTGGCTGAACGAAGTCCAGTGCGCCCAGGTATATAAATGTGTAGAAGATCGGCGATATATGATGGTGCAAGTCCGTTTTGTGATTTGAAAACAAAAGTGAGGATCTTAAATTCAATGCGTTGTTCAACAGGCAGCCAGTTATGATTATGATTATGATAGCTTCTGAAAATTTAAAATACTAGAATAGAGGTTGCATCAAATATATTTACTGTTTGTACGAAGTATTCAATCATATTTGAGGGTACAGTGCAACAAAGCCACATCTCCTATAGCTACCCTGGGTAATGTTGGGTATAAATGCAATCGAGCTTATGAATAACATTACCCAGGGCAGCTATTGGATATGAGTCTTTGTTGCACTGAGCCTTTGATATATGACAGACTATAAAATGTGAAGTTAATCTTAATTGCAATCGTGATATATGCGTAGAGTCTATCCTGTTGTCATGTTTTCATGTTTTGCTCTATCATTTTTATTTTTAGTATCAATACATCACTCTCAATGATTCACTCAATTATATTTTTTTTAACGTGAAACACGTTGAACATATTATAGCTTATTGAATTCAAAATGGACTTGACATTTTGATTTTTCCATAATTTTTGCTGCCCTGATTTCTGATTTACATTTATGGAAAGAAGAAAAATTGATTGTTGCTACTGACAACTAACCAAACCTATTTTTATATCACATTAAAATTCGAAATGTACACATGAGGCTCCAAACGCAGTTAGTGCGTGGAAAAAATCGAATTTAAGGGGAAGATTGCAAAAGTAACCGCAGTGGATAAATAGCAAAGAGCACTGATTTAAGGCGAACACTACTGACTAAAATATCGATTGATTTTTTTAGTTTGATAAGTGCCATTTGAGTCATGTATTACTTTAAAGTTGCGCAATATTTTCACGATCACAGACGGATATAAAATGGTATTTTTATAGAAAGAAAGAAAGAAAGAAAGAAAGAAAGAAAGAAAGAAAGAAAGAAAGAACATCACAATATGAACAATGCAAAATCATTTATCAAATCAAATTCATCGACCTTTGTACAACGACTTATACATTAAAGTGATACAATCTATATCATGATGATAATCACGTATTTGGTAATCACTTAACGCCTTGTAACTTTATGTCACAGTACCGTCTATTAGGGATGGGGTTTATTTGAAGTGGATAATTACATGATTAAGTACATGGCACAAACCCCTAAACACGGTTATTTACCTCCTTGTACACTTTTTTATTCCATATCTGAACGATTTGCGTCATCGTCATTTTGCTTGTTAAGCTTATGGGGTAGAGTACTTACATGGCAATATGTATCTGGTATGAGATATATCGGCAATTAGGCGTCGTCTGCTCTACAAAAAATGTAACGACGTTACCTTTTTAAGGGGTCAGATGTACATCATTTAATGATTAGATATGAAACAACGGTTAGAGAACTAGATCCATAGATTTAACGTATTTAGATTAATGAGTAGTAGAAACTTTAATATGTGATTTGTTTCAAGGTCAAATCTTTGCGTTGAACCGGGCTTTGAATTTATAAAGTACGTGTATTTCCCGGTAGTCACAGATTTTGGGGATTTGTTTATTGACACAGACTTCTGTCAGTATTATTCTATCATTAAGCTTGTGAACCAATCTTTAACCGAAACACATCTTTTTTTTTTTAAAAACGTCTCGAGGTTACTGAAATGTCTCTCATTTCATAATGTTCCGACAATACTAATTCAATCCAACCATCAGGCTGTTTTATGAGCAGTTTTCAGTTAATGGGTCTTAGCATAACCAGTCTTTAATCTAAACGTGTTTTTTAGATAAAAACGCAAAAGGTTGCTGATTGACTTCCATTTCCAAATGCTTCGGTGATGATTCAATCGAAACATCGGACTGAGTTTTTTAATTATGGGCATTACTCATTGAGCAAACTCCCTGACATTCTGTATTTTTCTATTCTTTTTTGCTACAGTTCCTTTCAAAATATGAAATGATTACTGCTTATTTACGATTGAACAGCTTGCTTCATTCTCAGGCAAAAAGTGATTCTGGCAAGCTGTTCATTTAAGAATAGATAGGTTGCAAGATCCTCCAGGTCGAATCTGTGGTGTGTTTCACCAACATTTACGACACGTCGAAAGTCTACACATGGTACACATCGTAAGTCCCCTTTCGGTAAATCCCATAAGCCTTTGCGGTTTAACCTTATACATACATCAGGTCGTTGCGAACGCGTCGGCGCGTGACATAGGGTAAAATCGCAAAGGCTTATGGGATTCACGAGAAAGGGTAAAGTTACGACGGGTAGACTTTTTTTATACGATGGGTTACTTGATACGCTAAGATGTGTTAAAGTTCAGTGAAACACACCCTCCTGAAACAGAAGCCAACAAACATTTCTGCAATATTGTGAACGGCTTAAGTCAGGGCAGGTCAAGTGCTTACCATGCTTATCTAATCTTGAAGTGTACGAAGTGATTTGACATTTGACTAAAGTATTGACACATTATGTCCTACGATGCCATCTGGTGGCACGGCGAAGTTTCCATGACCACAATGACTCACGCGGTCAAGTAGCTCTAGACCCTTGAAATAATGTTAATCTCAATAGTCCTATGGTATCGAGGGAGCATTCGCGGATGGTTCAAAGATTCTGGTTTGCCAATGACCTGATTTCAAAGGAATTTGTGGCGTAACTTCCGTAAGGCGCAAGGTGTAAGGTATAGGTAAATCACAATTTCTGACTTATCTCTGAATGTTCCCCTGGAATCTCAGGGAATCATTAGTTTAGTTCTAAGATCATAATTTTTTATAATTTTCGATTCAAAACAATTGAAAAGGTGGTGCGATCTCTATTCCACATCATTTTCGTTTGAAATCAGTTCAAGAAACACTATTTTGTGCCTTCAAAATAGCAGCCATGTAAATGAAGAATTATGTCAGTTCCGATATGTCTCCAGGTCAGGGTATATTAAGTGGACATGTGTTGTATACAAATTTATGACAAGAAAGAAAAACAATTATTATTAACATCCACTGGACATATCAAACACATAAAAAACAACTAATTTTATCTGCACATACATAATATATGGTTTACAATACACATGTCTGTCTATTCTGTAAATCCTTTGTCTAGACATGCGATGTCTCTTCCTTTATTAGTGGCAATTGCACTGGAAATATCCTACTCACGTTTTGAATTCTCGAAATACTCAGCGAAGCCATAGGCAGTCTAGAATAATGTAAAAGGTTCGGACATTTTATATATTCGGTTAGCGCCATGCTGTTGGAAACCAGATACGTTAAAGTCAATAAACTTAGACCAGATGAATTCCATAATCCCTCTATATGGCGGGAGAAAGAGAAATAAGGCAATTCTAATCCAAGAAGACTTTGTGCCATGGCTAATCATGCCATTAATAGGAGAAATCTATTCAAGCAATATAAATTGGCACCAAGCTAACAATTAACCTCCCGCTTGAAGTTCTGCAATCCTGTTGGGAACTACATAATGCAAAGATGACTTTCCAAATGCCTACAGAGTATGGTAGAAATGATCTTCAGTGGCTGACAAGGTTGGGTCTTTGAATTTTTTTCGCAGTAGGTCGTGAGATATAACAGAACACCTGAGACGTTAATCAACTATCTATAATATGGCAGCGAGGTTCTGGAAGCTGGGTCTGGAAGAAGTTGCTACAATGGGAGCCGATGATTCGCTGTTAAACATGCTAAGGAAGAGAGACACTGCTCTGTAATGGCGTAGTGGATATGTGTTGTTGGAATTGAGGTCATCCACGGGGTCAATTGCCTCATGGCATGCATTAATGCAGCGGGCACTGTGGCCTTTTGTTTCGATTGGAAAGTATTCAAGACAGACAATGGTGGCGGGCGGATACGGAAAGGGTATATAAAAGAAAAAAGGCAATTGACAACAAATTCTACCACGTGGTTTTTGACCGATTGCAAATTTAAATGGTATGTGTGGCCTAAGTCCTGTTTAAGCCCCGGTTTTAGCTTCTGAAAGAGATGGAATTCATCTAAACGTGACTGTCTGTATCTGACGGGGAAGGTCGCTGCAACACTTAATCCACTCCATATAATTATTGAATAAAATAATCTTAATACCTGACTGATAGAGCGGGACTTATCATTATCTATAAGGTACATCATTTCTTCTCATGTAACTGCACACCTCATTACGTTGTTCCGCCATGTTTGTTACTATGCCAACCTGACGATGTACGCAGGTATACCCAGCGGCGGTTTGGTCACCCATTTCCGCAATAAAGGGTATTTTCAACCATGCCGTGATGAGCACAATAATTATGATTTTGACCATTTCAATCAAAGTCCTTTTTGAGTTGCTTCGAAAGTGGGTTCAATTATTGCCTATTATTGTGCTGTTGCTGTTCACTGACAACTAAATTTTATTACCATGAATGAACATGTAATTGCTTCAGTGTCAATCGGAAATGCCCGTTTATCTTTTCAAATACTGCACAACAAAACATTACAATAGAACAAACATTTCATTTCAAATCCTTATGACCTTTGAAATGTCAAAATGTTTTCTTTCATTTAGTAAAATTCGGGCTTTAAACCAACAGAATCACTGAGATATATCGTCAGTTTTATATGATGTGGATCCTGTCAAGTGGGTTTTACTTTTAATGCTTTTATCTGATGCTCAATATTGGGATTACGGTAATTCTCATTTGGAGGGGGAGGGAACCGTATCCGGGGCCGTATCCGATATTATTAAATTCGCGGGATCGTATCCAGTTTCGAAAAGAGTAGGGTGTAACCAACTGCGACTACAAACTGTCTATAATTTGTGGTTTAATTAGTATTAACATGGTCTAAATCAGAATATGAGCTTAACTGACATTTACAGAAGCTCTTTTGAGACATGGCGTTCTATCATGTATATTAATAGCTTGCAGTAAACAAGCAAGAGATCATCAAAAATAGGCAACTAACAACAAAGCTTGTATATAATACGTTAACCAGACTTTACAGGCAGTTTTGATATACAATAATATATACTAAGGTCTATGCTAAATATAACATGATACAAAAAACGCTGTTACAGCTTGAATTTCAAAACCCAACAGAAAATGGAGACGCAACGGTGTATCTCATGCTGTTACCATTCGCGGATTTGGAACACCATAAATGTCATACAATCGATAGGGACTTGTTGATCAGCCTTCACTTGCTACAGTTGCGCAGAATCATGAACAAAATTCGATTTTAGAGTAAAAGGTGTGTTTCAGCATAATTTCAGACAAATGTCTAAAAGTTACTAAAGCAAATATATTTCGAAATATAACCATTGGAAAAACAATGAGTACAAATACATCAACTACTGTCAACCTGAAATAAACCAAAATGGTCTCATTTGTTAAAAGTTACATCTATGGTCCGATGTATATGACCATAATACCAAGCTCACTTCTCTCTCCTTGGACACTCACAAAATCTGTGCACGATTCTGCCCAACTACAAGCCCATAATCCTGTTCGATGATGACGCATTTTGGATTAAAGGAGATAAACACCGAGCTGCAAGTCAGGTCTCACAGGAGTTGTTTGTTAGTGAATACAATTTCGTTTTGATTACGTTCTGTAGGCGTGTATCTAGATCTTTAATCAAATCCTGGATTTTAACATGATAACTCTAAAAATATGTAGTCATTATGATTGATGCAAGCGACGATTATTCAGTTCCTCTTGCTGCTTGCACTACATGTTAAATTTTTTAAATTAAAAGAAAGAATAAGTTGGGATTGTTTTTGTTTACAAAGACTATTTACACACCACAGAGATATTTTTATTCTAGGCTTATGGCTATTGACTGTGAGCCGGAAGTTGCGTGGGACGATACAAGTAGAAAGTTGAGAATATATATGGAATTCGCGTTAAGGGGGTACTACACCTCTGGCCAATTTTCTGCATATTTTTGCATTTTTCTCAAAAATTATAGCACATTGGTGACAACTAAGATATGTATATGATAGGGGCAAGGACTACAACTACCGTACTGACAATACAGCAACTCAAAGCAAGTAGTTATTGATTTATTGATCAAATATTGGTTTTCCCTCATTTTTGACTGTTACTCCACAACTGTTGTCTGTGCTGAAATAAAAATTTCCAGTGCAGTAGTTGTAGTTTTTGCCCCAATAATATACATATCTTACTTGTCCCCAATACGCTATAAGTTTTGAGAAAAATGCACAAATAGGCACAAATTTGGGAAGGGTGTAGTACCCCCTTAAAAGATTACAAGATTACAGATAAATATAATTATAATCATTTGTCAGCTGTTTAAACCGGACCCTTCCGAAGGTTCTATATGCTGAGCTTCTTTATCCTGACCAATAAAATATATGGTATACAATCCAATATAATATCCTTTCCAATGTGCATGCGATAGCATTTACATGCTGTTCCAATGCTATTCCATTGTACGTTGCATGAAAGATGCTTTTCTTTTTTGATAGAGACAGAGAGAGAGAGAGTCATGCTGTAAAAAAACCAATAAATTCAAACGACACAAAGAAAAACCTCGAAGAGAGACTTTTGACGCTTCTAATGACAAAAACCTATAGTTTTCATGTATTTGGTTTTCTTACTCCATTCCACTTGTCCTAACTAGTCTAGTACAAACAACATATGTTCGTTCCTTACCGCGGAATAATTACTGTTCTTAGTTGTCTAGGACTCCACCTAATGTCGGGAAATGATTATACAGATGTTCGGATGGTGTATAGTTACAACTAAGAACAATATAATACTGCTAATCTTAAGTACTCCCTTCTTTACTTTGTACAATAGACAGTGCCTTCCTCGTGTGTCTTTGTTTTAAACAAGGCACCAATATCTAATGGTAACATCATGAGCAACCAAATTTGAAATCTGAACCAATGACAAACATGTGTAGTCTCTCTGCATGTGCATTGTAATTCCATTCATAAACTATAATATATTTCCTCATTACTTTCTGAAAATTGGGTTTAAAAACGGGCTTTACGACATTCCCTGTTATTTTGATGATGCTTCATAATTCAACAATCGCGCATCTCTAATGAGACATTAGAAATTCAATGGCGTTAGCAATTATTCATTATACAGGACAAATCAAAGGTGGTGAAGATTGTAAACCGCAAGTCACTCCTGTTCCAGGGTATCAGGTTTTGAGCAAATCTTCCCAAGGGCCCATGCTAAAGGGTCAACGCTCCTGTATGTAATGGATCAAGGTAAAACCGAAGAAAGTCCAGACTCTAGAAATGGCTAATTTCGATTTGTTGGGTATTGATTGCTACTAGGATTGGAGGTAACCACAGGGAAATGGCCGTATATCTTACATTTAAAAAAAGTCTTTACTTGGACTAAACTTGTATTTATTTTTTATAATGTCCTTCTTGAGTAAAGTTTCATGGAAGGTTAGAATCCATTTCCTTGTTCTTAAACACCTTTCGGGAAAATATACCTCTCCTGACATGCCTGGAAAAAATCCAGATAAGATTTCCACGCTCATAAAGTTTTGGGAAGACCTATAGTTTGCACGGATTTGTTTTTCTTAATCTGCTCCACGTTTCTTAACTAGTCTAGCACAAATAACATACGTTTCTGCCTATATTTATCATGCTTACCGCCACTGCAGAAAATTACCGAAACAATTACTGTTCTTCGATGTCTAGGACTTCACCTAAATGTCAGGAAATGATTGTGCAGCTGTTCGGACGGTGTCAAGTTACAACTTAGAGTAGTGTAACACTGCTAATTCCAAGTACTCTTTTCTTGTACAATAAATCTGATAATTGTCAGTCGTGTCTGTTAGAAGACAATAATTATGGCTATTCAATAAAAAACCTTTGATACTCTTCACCCGGGCTTCAAGCGTAGTACTATTCATGTATTAAAGGAGTGTTGCGTGATCCTAGCATTTTTATGACATTTTTCAGTAGATATCCACGAAAAAGTTTATTCCCAAAATTTCAGTTGATTCCGATTTTGCATTTGCGAGTTATGCATGATTATGTGTATTACACTGCTCCATAGACAATGTGTTGTAAATTCGTATATTCGTATAATTCAAATTTCACGATATCTTTGCTAAAGGAATGAATCTGCAAGAATTTTTTTTATATATAAAGATTATGTAGCTAGAGGTTTCCATTGATATAAAAATCTCAACTTTTTTTGAGAAAAGTGGGGGATGATGCTGTGGATCACGAAATGCCCTTTTAATACATCCGTGGGTTTATTGTGTTGTATGAAATGCATCAATTTAGCACAGGTTAATTTTAGGCCAAAATAGAATTTATCGCAACCAGAATTTTGAAATTGACCCAATAAATGGTTTTGATTGATGGGTCAATGGTAGCTTGAACAGTCCTTTAAAATACATTCCTACATCAAATAATTTTAGAGGTACAAGTCTTACAATCATGGCGACAGTTTCGAGACAGAATATGGACCGAAAACTGTTCATTTTCTACCTAATGGGATTTGAAATTCTGGCTGCAGTTTAAACTTTAATGCAGAGGTTGTTATGGGTTATTATTTATTCTATGATTTTATCTGTCAAATCCTGCTGAAGTCGTGTTCAATCTCTGTTCGTGGTCATACACACATGCCTATCATACAGGGTGTATCAAAATGATTGGTACCCATCAATTTTGATGTTTATTGAAAAGCCTGCCTCTTCCAAATACAACATTGGATACTCTTGAAATTTCCAGAATGTATAGTTTATGACATGTTTTACAATGATGGATCTTCAAATTATTTGGATTTTATGTTGAATTTTGATGTGTCAGGCTCATCCATTTTCAATAAAATCTGATGGGTACCAATCATTTTGATACAGCTTGTAATACCATGCATGTGTTGCATGCATGGCTGTATGAAAATGGAGTGCTAGTTATTTTTACAACTGGGATTTTGATCGATCCGAGATCAAAAGCTATACATAATGTGCAATATTGCCAAAGGTGCCAAGTTGTGCTAGCTCAATGTATAACATAAGATCGTTAGTATCACGGCTTCACCAAACTGTATGACTATTTAACTTGAGATCCCGGTTTTGGATATTGTTTGAAGATATGTTTTCTTATGGAAGTTATCAATGACCGATGACGTGTTCCTCCTATGGCCGGCTAAACGTGAGACTTTTTTTTTAACCCGAGGACATTTTGCGCGGACTGGGCCATGGGAGGTCGGTTGTTGGTTCGCCTCGCCTTTGTGCTTTCGCTGCTTATAAAGCATCGTTAAACTCTGACTGAGATCGAGATGGGTTAAAATGAGGTTATCTTGCGAGGTCAAACAGATGTACCAAATTTGAATGGTTTGTTTTCAAAACTTCGCGAATATTACATGAAATCTTGAACCAATGACTAAATAATGTACTGATATTGCTTTCTAAACCTATAATTTAGAAACTATTTTCTCAGGATCCCTGTTATTTGTTGGTGTCACAAAAGATAAAAGAAAACTTACAGATAATTTTACATGCTCATGATGCTTCATAATTGAACAATCACACATTAGCAATGCAATTGGTGTATGCAATTACTGTACAGGAAAAAATCAAAGGTGGTAGACTTTGTAAACCGCAAGTCACTCCTGTTCAGGGTGTCAGGTTGTGAGCAGGTCTTGCCAACGGGTCAACGCTCCTCTATATAATGGATCAAGGGGAAACCGATGCAAGGCCAGACTCTATAAAAGGCCGGTTTCGATTTGTTGCGTATTGATTTGCTACTAGGATTGCAACATTTCCGCTAAATGGAGGTGAAGCACAGGGATACGGCTGTATATCTTACATTTTAAGAAGTCTTTACTTGAGCTAAACTTATATATATTTAGTTCTTTCTTTCTTTAATGTCCTTCCTTGATTGAGCATAAGGAATATTAGAATCTATTTCTTTTAGAAGATCCGCATTGGTCTAAAACTCCTTAAAGCAATGTTTTTTCAGAGCAATTCACATCTTTACTTGAGCTAAACTTATATAGTTCTTTCTATAATGTCCTTCCTTGATTGAGTATAAGGAATATTAGAATCTATTTCTTTTAGAAGATCCGCATTGTTCTAAAACTCCTGAAAGCAATGTTTTTTCGGAGAAATTCACATCAGTAAAAATTGCATAATCCCAGTTAAGTATATTCTTGTGTTTTGCTACGTTCAAGGTAATACACTATTGAATTTCGCCGTGGGATAAAATAATAAATAAAGTTTACTTATTTCACCATTTAATGTCAATAACACCTGCCGGTTCAAGCTTATCGATTGTGGCTGGTTCATTATCTGACAATTGATCACCCACATATAGAATATGTACATATTTATAATGCCAGTGTTATAATACTTACTCAACGGACACATCTTATCCAGGTAGTATCCCCGATAGAAGCCTGACATAATGCATTTTTGTCACCAATGAATAAAGATATCGCTGTACCCGTTAGCGATTACTGTAGGGAATTTGGTGTCTAATAAATAACAGTATTTTTTTTATTCCTATTTGGTTACGTAATCCATGTTGACGTTCCAAGAGGAGTCCTTGAGCAAATCAGCAAGCTGCGTTATTTTATTTTTAAATCAAGCGCCCAAATACTAAACAGGTGGGTGACACATCTGCTGATTGCCTCGTAGGTACAGGATATGTTGTGCTTTTAAAACTAAGAAGAACACTGTCAATAATTTAAAACACAGTCATTTTGATACATAAATACCTCACTTGACACAATACTACCTGAATCCTTTGGAAGCGACGAGGCCATTTGATTGACTGAAGATGGAGTTTCAAAGTGACAAATCTTTCAATGACATTTCCTTCAAACGAGCCAATAATGAAGAGAATAGCCATTTATATCTTCATTTCTTTAAATTTCCATTTTTTTTTTCAAATAAATTGAAAATACACATTTCTTGGTCATGTTAATCTGTAGAACTAATTCGAGCTCACATATTTCCTAATGAAGTTTGTTTCTGTTAGAAATTGTCCTTGTTTTAAATATATTTTTACGTTTTGTGTTTTATTGTATTCTCTCATACATTACTCCCCGCGAGTAGTATACACCAAATTACGGCGTTTTGGTGCTGTTTGCGCAAATATCATCTTTTGTCCGCGACATAGCTGATGGGATCTCAAATATGCCCATCTCATCTATCAAGACAGGGCTCTATAACCATCAATAGTTTTGTACACTCATAGAATGACATCAACTTATATTCCACAACTTGAGGTCAACCTTTGAGCTATAGTATCTGAATAGAGGTTATTGCAATGTGCCTCTGGAATGAAACTATATTGGTTTGTTGAGCTAGCGGTACACATTTGAATTTGAATTCGCCACAAAGATATAATACTACGAATCTACGTCTTTGTTAGGAATTGGAAAATTTTACAGCTTTATACACATCAATTCGCCACACTGGTCGCTGATGGGTACAACCTCTCTTTATTCATCGACAACCATGTCTGACTATCGGCAATGTCTTTTGGGCAAGACCTCTATTAGCCAACGTTTTGGTGCGTTACAAGATGCCGATACGATTTAATGCATTGCAAAGTGTAAATTATGTGAACTGTAGGTTGCGACTTTCATTAGAAAATTAAATTCATGAGCATGAGCTAGAATATGTATGCTTTTGAATAAAATCAATAATAAATTTGATGAACTTAGTGACACCGTTTGTCAATTTAAGCTTCATCTGTTTTAGTGCTTAATAATAATGATATCACATGCAAAAGCAGTATATTGTTTTTAAAAACACAAATGCTAACTGCATTTCATTTTTCCATGATATCATATTTTGAATAACTGAGTCCTTCTTACTAAAAATAGGTAATATTTAAGATTGGTTTTGTATTTTAATATGGTAGTTTTTCTCTTGATAATTGTATGTTATCATGGTAATTATTATTATTGCATAAATTTGCATATTAAATATGATATTTGGAAACAAATTAAAAGGAATAATCGGAAATGATTACGTAACTGATGTAATCTTGAACCATATTTTGTACGTGTTCTCAAAATTACAATAGGCAATTATGTTACCAGGCTGACGATTTAATGCTTATACGTTGAGATTTTGGAGGCGAAAAACTATTAAACACCAGAACTGAGTAAATTACACTTAGGATAATATATACATAATACACACTACCTTCATCTCCTTTCCTGATCCTAAACATTCATCAGAATGAATGTTTTAGAGCGCTCATTAATAACATATACAAATAATATATTATAGTAAACATGTATCTTCACCTGTCACCAGAGATATGTGAATTGGTGTCAAGCTTCCACCCATACTGAATTCAAAAGGTTAGCTCATTCTCCGTTACGTGAGGAAACACTATCCCACAATACTTTGATTAGATTTTACCAGAACCGGTTAATGATAATACAAACACCGTAACATGTGTAAGGTATTCCGTTAACACTAAGCACATCAACATGATTAACTTGTACTTGTAGTGGTACCACTCATTTAAAAACCTAACAAACAAACAGGCATCAAGCCAAAGCAACAAAACTAAAATAAATGTAGAATGACCTATTAGTGCAGCAACGTGATAAACGAGCGTATCTGAATATACCCTTGTACTTAAAAAAGGTCGCTAACCACGATGTTCCAAGAACCACGTAAATGATCATTATGAGCATCATTTACGGACACATCTCTGTATTAAACTTATCCATTCATTTACATAACCTTCAAAGTAAGATCAACTCCCCGAGTTTGTTTTCATACATTCATACGTGTAAACCATGATAATTGGCAGTACAAACTCCTGGAGACTCTAAAGCTAGCTGATTTGAATTCGCCGTAGGAGTAGTGATGTAACCGGATTAATTACCATATTATGAAAGGTGAAAACAAGTTTTGAATGTATTGCCCCGCACTATAAGTAGGCTGCACTCATCACCTGTCATGTCTGTGTATGCGTGTAATCATAGATGGAATACAATACCGCTCTTTTCGAAGACACCAATTGCACAGGTGTGAGTGAAACGCACATTGACTCAGCATAATGTGAAATTTCCATAATGTGAAATTACGATCCAGGTCCTTATGCCTATTTTTTATAATCAATGGTGCGATAAAGAGTTAAAGCGTACGTCAATACATTTAAAAATAGTTTCCCCTATTAAGTAAGCCGTTTTAGCAACACGTCTTACCTACGGGGTGGTTACCACCTCCCCATGATTTTAAAAAATAGACTTTGTATGTATGCCTCTTGGTACGGTGCCATGGGATATATATATGTGGATCTCCTTTTACCAATGATACCTAAAAAGTTCCAATATGCATCCTATGACGTCACACTGACATTATAATCTCAGCGAACCATTAAACCATTCAACCTATTCTTACGTAAACAAATAGATTAAAATCTATACTGTCAATATAATTTTCATTAGACAGTGTTAGAGCACTTTGTAAAATCTCTGGGTGACAACCACCGTCCTTACCCGGTACCCTCGATTTTGATAGTATCGCCTAACCCGGGTAAGGTAGGGTTGTCAGTTTTTTATCGCTAAAATGAGCGAAAAAGTTGGCCCTACAATTACATATAAGCCTTTGGTTACAAATCAGCTAGATAGGGACATGGATTGCTTTTTTTTTATATCGTTGTTAATAACTTGAGCATTTATGATTCTGCGTTAATCGGCAATATAGTAAAATAAAATAATCAATTTTATGTGTTTTGAAATTAATCAAGGCCACTTTGACAATTTGCTTGTCCGAGGCTATTGTGAAATTGAACTCGGAACAAACTTTACAGCCTAGACATTTTTGCCGCAGTATCTTTTCCTATAACAGGTAGGTCAAAGTATAAGTTGTGCACAGGTATGGTCATGATATTACCGCAATGAATGTTGGGATTAATAACCTGTACTGATCCGTAGAGAGTGAAGCTGTGGCTGATTCGTTCGCTACATTGATTCCAAGGCAGTAGATAATGGGCCTTGGAGAAATTAAGTGACTTCAAATGTAATTAATTTATAATAAGATTCGTTCCCCCTCATCTTGACTGGGAACCATTTCAGTATTGGGGATTATTAACGAATGAAAGTGGCGGTTTACAGAGTAGTAAAGTAAAGAAGTTTTTGTGAGAGGTAACGAGGTTTTATCTTATGAAATATATTAGTACTTTATTCTTATAGAAAACATAAATTTTGGGGATTTTTTTCTAATAAATTTTGACTGTAGGACCTATTTCTGGATTAGCAAGTAACGCCTGCAAAAACAGGTTAGAATATTTAAGCTGCTTTTAAGTCAGTACCGATATGCACTGAATACCAATTGCTGCAAGACAATGATTTAATTATGGTAAAATCCACTCGTGATCTGGCATGGGCAGGAATTAACACGCTACATTAATATCCCAATGCAAATGAACACATCTTAGAATTTCAAATGTCTTTTTTGATCTGATCAACAGCTTATGTGGTAAATTTATGCTGTTGTGTGGTAAATTTGTGCTGTTGGTTGACGAGGTAATATCCTTCAATGATTTGGAACCTTTTAGTGATTTTTCCAACTATTTTTATTTTTTGCTTTCAAGTTTCGACAGGTTTTCAGTTCAATACATGGTATTATAATCAAAGCTGAACCTGTTATTGTGCCATTACCTGAGTTCAGTTTATATACGGTATTCTACACGTAACTCGTCTACATGGCCATTTGATGAAATGGCTCCAAAATAATAATATGGTAATTCTTTTATGACGTAACATCTGAATATATCGTGCTTTCTCACTCACTGAATTGTGTGCAGAACTGTGTCTTCAAAAACAGAGACCTAGTAGGCTATGTGTATGAAATACCGTAAAATTCCGTCTACAAGCATATATATGCCTCTAAACGAGGTTTTTTGACACAAGAGACAAGAGGCAGACACTCTCAACAAAAACGTTATTTGGAGTTTGAACAACTATATTACTGATAAAGGCGTCTGTACAAACATGTATATATGTAAGACCAATCTATTGCAATGTTTTTGAGAAGGGTATTGGCCTTTCATATCTTTCGTTTAAAAAAAACCGTTTAGAGGCATATATGCTTCTAGACGGAATTCTACGGTATTCTACACATAACTCGTCTACATGGCCATTTGATGGAATTGCTCCAAAATAATAATATGGAAATTATTTTATGACGTAACATCTGAATATATCGAACTCGTGCTTTCTCACTCACTGAATTGTGTGCAGAACTGTGTCTTCAAAAACAGAGACCTAGTATGTGTATGAAATATATCACCTAGCGTAAAATCAAGAGAAATACCTAACGCAATCCACACGTTAACTCAAAGCCACCTTATAATAAGAAAAGAGTGTCCCAGAAGAGTGATGAAGAGTTTTGAATTATTATTTTTTTTCACATAAATATCTCACGGAGCTACATGATAATGGTAATAATATCTTCCTAAATTGCTCTATTTTTACGTCTTTCATATTATATTTATATATTTCTCGCTTTGAGATCATTTAATTTAAATGTTCAATTCCGGTCGTTATAACTTCTGCAGGGTATGAATGAAAAACACCGGTAAACGATTTGCAATAGTTGTGGAGGAAAATAAATACAAATTAGGAAAAAGAACACATCGTTTTGCGGGATTTGCGGGGGGTAATAAAAATTGATCGGAATTTTTGGTTGTCAAAATGTTGCGGAAGGATTCATATTTAGCCAATGCTAAAACGTTGGTAAAATACGCGAATAAGACTTATTTAATCGTTTTAGAAGTCTCTTATAACGTAATGAAATGACGACCCAAGGTTAAAATTGTACCTTGCGTGAGCACAAAGTGTAGGAAATAAACACGACTCTTTTGACAAATGTCTGAGCTGTTCGCAAGATTACCGAAAAGACACATTGTTTTTATATATTGTTCTCTGAGCTATGGTGTTAATACTTGATCCCTCCTATTCGCTAATTTGCTGACAAAATGCGACGTCATATCCTTTCTTTGCGAAGCAATCTTGCTAAATACGAACAGACCTGAACGATGATCAACGTAAACAGAATACCGTCATTTGACATAGTTTTTCAACAGGTGTTGGGCTCAAGCTTGAACTAGTTTATCACTGTATAATTATATAGAATCACGGCGTATTCGCTAGTCAGCATTACCTTAAGAATCCGAAAAGATTTACCCCAATACAGATTCTTGGCACGCAATGCTTTCAATTTCTCTCTCCCACTTAGTTTCTAGTCGTGACTCATCATCAGTAAGCAAAGTAACCAGTATTATTTACTCTAGCTAGATCCCAGGCAAGCATATATGTGGGCGAAATAAGCGTGGATAAGCCCTTAGGAAAGTTATAAGGATGAATCGTACCACTAGGACGATATTTTGAAACAATTCAAAGTGTGGTGTTATTATTTGAACCTGCTTTTACACAGTTCTCAAGTTACAATGATAACGAAATAGGCTAGTAGAACACCACTTCAGTTTAGGGTGTATCCGCGCAGTATGCGAATGGTCTATTTACGAATGATTACAAAATGTCTTAAAACATGTAAAAGGGCATTTTGTGGTTTTAGCATTATCTTTTTAGGGTATGCTTCAGATATCCATGAAAAATGAAAAACAAACCCACCAAATTCAAGTAGCGCATAATTGCAATGTAGTGCCTCATAGGACACTGTGTCGTAATTTTTGTCTGTTGACAGGCAGAAAACGCAAATACGACAGACATTGAAAAAGATGAAAAAGATAAGTACATAGTGGAAAAAATGTAACAAACATGACAATACAAAACATTAGGCGGAGGCGCCGTATTTAACGTTAGCTATGGACATTTATAGAAAACATATAAAGTAATTAAATATTCAAGATTAACGCTAAATACGGCGCCTCCGCCTAATGATACATGACTTAGTATTTATTCTAATCGTATATCTGGTAATCGAAATCGCACATCGTGAAATCAAAATAGGTTGGGACTAGTGGAATTGGAAGTGGATACAGCATTATGATATAAATCAGTGTTGGTTGAGTTATGATGTTCAAATGTTCAATGCAGGTGCTTTAATATAGTGGTGGAACTGCTAAATTTTGTATCTACATGTACACGAGATGCAATCAAATCAGCATTGTTACCGCTCCGAGGAAGAGGGTACAACTACATATCCTGGTACAACCTAATCACAAATTGGAAATCATGTTGCGCAGACACTCGCTCTGGTATATTGAATATCGTGGCCTAGATACAATTCGGAAAATTAGATCTACCGCTACCTCTATGTTCCATATCAAAGATTAATTTGTATTATTCACACATCTTCTTTAAATACCTCTATAAATCAGCGATGCTCAGTTGTCTCAAATGTAATATTTGTTAATTATAATTTATATGATATCATCCTGATAACGATTATTAAAACAATTGTCATTAATTAACAATCAAACTAATTGGCAGGTTATTTCCGATACGAAAATCTAATTTAAATTAAATTAGCAACTTTGTACTGTTGATACCTGACAAAATCTAATTGTTTCCTTCTTGTCATTTTTGCTCATTTCAGTTACTTCGGGTACTGTCGTCGGGATATGTGTAGCATCTGTTGCGATATTCATCATGTTCGCTGTCACAATGTACCATTGCTATCGCAGGAAAAGACCTTCAATACCACACGGACCCGTACAAAAACAACCCAGTCAAGTTTATACACGCACCAAGCCAATAGCAAGTCCAGATCTTTCATCACCTGAGACGCATCCAAAATCATCACCACTTGCACCCACTAAGAGCTTCCCTCAACCACGTACCCCTTCCCCGGTTCAACCAGACCTCAAATCACCAATGAAACAGTATGTCGCACCTGAAGGAAGTGACAACAAGTTAGACCCATCTACTTTCAACAAAGATTGCTATACAGAAGAAGGCGATGAAGAAATGTGCAAGTCTGGACAGGATGACTCTGTTGATATCATCAATGAGAACTGCCCATTAGGTGAAATCGAATTCTCAGTCGAATTCAAGAAAGATAAGAATGTCTTCATGGTGACCATCCACAAGGCAAATTGTCTCCCGATAAAAGACGACCAAACCGGTACCACTGATCCTTACATTAAGCTGTGTCTGTTACCAGAGAAGAAGCACAAAGTCAAGACGAGGGTTCTGCGTAAGACCTTGAATCCCATCTATGAGGAGACCTTCACTTTCTATGGTTTAGCTTACAATCAGCTCCAGGGTGTCACACTTCACTTCGTCATCATGAGCTTCGACCGTTTCTCTCGAGATGATGTCATCGGTGAAGTCGTCGTGCCTCTGGCCAATGTAGATTTGAGCAACAAAGCAGTGAGCTTGACCAAGGAAATCAAAGCCAGGAACCCCAAGGTAATTACACAACTTCAGACTAATCTTTGTGAAAAAAAAAAATGTTGTATCAAATTGAACACATGTTGAATAATACCAATTGGCAGGTTGTTATTAGAATTGTTGTCAAGACAGACATGATAGAACGCCTTGCGGCGGCGATACAGACATGAGTTTAAGCAGTAGTCGGCACTGAACTATCAGTGCCTTTTTATGACGTTAGAAGGAGTGTCGTTTACGTTGGTGAGGGAACATTTGAGGAATTGTGTATTGACTTTACAATATCCTTAGTTGCATATCACATCTTAAATTACTTTATATTTTTTTCTTCTAAAAATACATTTCAATATCATGACCCAAATCGTACAAATACAATTATTGTCAAAATCAAATTTTGCAATCAATCTTATTCTATTTATAACAGGCATTTAATCACCTCCAGGATTTATATTTATTATTGCAATGTAATGTGTGCAATCATGTCTTGGAATTAAGTTTGACAAGCGAGTGAAGCAGCTTCCTATAGATGCCTTAACTTGATTTGTACAATTTAAGATGGAAAAATCGCGCGTGTGTGTAAAAAAATTTAATTTTCAGATGTGACCCTTTCACTATTATATATTATAGAGCTTATTGGTCTTTACACAGCTTGCCTTAATAAAGCGAAATAATTCAACTCCGCACGAATTATATTCAGAGCACTAACACGGTCCGCACACTCTCTTCACGTCTTGGAATGTGTTACTTATCATTATATATTTAAACAGAGTGTTCTAGTTTTTCATCAGAGTTGTGAAAGACATCTTAACTATCTTCGTGGGGTATTCGCCGTAGAAGTGACGTAATAATCGGATTATCTACCATAGCAATAGATGAATACAAATTTTGAATAGATCTCCCTGCACTACAAGCAGATTGCACTAATTACCTGTGTATGTCAGCAAACATACGATACCGCTCTTTTCAAAGATAGTAATCTTACAGGTGCGAGTGATCAGCATTTCTTTGACATCTATATGGTTCAATGCATAGGTACCCCGTGAACGATGTAGTGCAGGGCGATATATTCAAAATTGTATTCATCTATTGCTATGGTAGTTAATCCGATTAATTACGTCACTTCTACGGCGAATACTAGTATTATGATAATATTAATCTCATCAATATTTATTTTAGATGGCAAAGAGATAATGCATGTTTTGTATATCGTTTGCGTTTAATTTCCGTTAAAGTCCGTGAACAACCCAGCACACCCCAACAACAAAAACAGACAAACACCCTCAACAGACAAACTCAAAAACCATGAATACCCTCCATACACTCATACAGCCCACCCCACACCCCCCCCCATACACCCCACCCCCGCCACACACACACCCATAACAAGATTAATGTTCAAGGAAGCCGCCTGGTTCGATAAAACTATATTAGTATACCACGTTTGTTTCGGTTTCACCAAATTCCCTTCAATTCAAATCTTAATCAAAACCTGCGGAAATCTTTACAATTTGTTAAGTATATCTTAGAACTGTCAAATATCATATTTTCCTCCATCGTCATCTGCCACTAAGATTTTTAATGTTTATTTCATGCAATTGTGTTTTCACCTTTAAATGTACTGTGGGATGTTGGTGTTTCACGAAAACATCATTGATTTTCAAAAACATACTCAAGAGTAAACACTTCTGAAAATCGAACACATTAGTAGTTGGTTTTCTATGCTACAATCCTATTCTCATTTCCTAAAAATATTTCTTCGTCTCTATTCAGAATATGCCAATAAAATAAACAAATAAACAAACACAGAATAAGTAAGACAAAAATGAAGCACGAGGCGAGGCTATAAATGCGATATATTACCTCAGCTGCTTCAACACTAAATCATCAGTGTCTGAGGAAATCACAACAAATTTGTTTTTGCTTTGGATCATATTACAGGTCCCTAAATCTCAAGGCCGTGGCGAGTTATTAGTATCCCTCTGCTACCAACCAGCGGCAAACAGACTGACTGTAGTAGTCTTGAAAGCTAAGAATCTGCCTAAGATGGATGTCACTGGACTCTCTGGTAAGAGCGATGTGAAGCACAATAAACGATTATTGCTTCATGTACCAAGTAGTAAGATAACTCGAGAAAAATTGAGTTTATATGCTTTTCTATGGGGTTGACCCATAATCATTTTCATGACAAAAAGGGGGCCTGAATTTTTTGAGATCTGAAAAGGGGGGGCTCGACAAATTTTCGCGATGAATTTTTTTGCATCAGCCCCCCCCTAACAAGTGTTTGTGAACGGTCCCTAAGTCTAAAGGATTTTTATTGGATTTAAAAATTGTTGAAAAATAGATCTTCTTAAACACACTCAATACCTTTAAATATCTTCAATCGAAGCGAGCAATCTTTTGCAAAATGTTCGTTCCATCGAAGCATTTTAAGGAAGGCTGTGTGTTTGTTGGATTTTTGAAAGTGTAAGGCAGGATTATATTATACTAAGTAATTCAATGGCAATAAATCTGATTACTCTCGACATGTTAAATTGTTGATAAGTCAGCCTTACAATTAGATTCTACAAGACAAGATTGGTGGTTTATTAAAAGGGCATTATGCGCAGCAAAAGCTCACTGTGCAAACAAGAACAACAAGCAGGCTACGATATGCAATATTTTAACATTTCGAGTAGACAAAATATATGCGACATTTTCGACCGGAGATATAATTATCTCGTATTAGTGCTTGTCCGTTGACGTTGGCTAGACATGTTTCCATAAATCCTAACCAAGCATAAAAACAGTCAGTGCAAATTCATGACTTTTTTGGATGGGGTAAATAGACGGAAAAGCAGAAGAAGGAAACATTTGAAATGCCCAGAATGTGTAGTTTATGACTTGTTATACATTTAATCTAAAACTATTTGGATCTTTTGTTGAATTTTAATGCCTCATTATCAATAAAAACTGATGGTTACCAATAATTTTGATACCGTTTGCATGTATATATCTACTATGCACCCATGACGGTAGTCACTCAAGTGAGAGTCATTACTTCATTAAACAATGGGAGAACTTTTTACAGTCCCGGAACAAAGCCCAATATGGTTGCAATGGGAAACTGTGCACATCAGAATTGCAACAGCAAATATAATATATTGATCCACATATTTGACTAGAAATGGTTCTCCTCTTGCATTTCAATAAAGATCTAAAATACTAACCGTATCCGACAAACCATCGTAAATTTATCTCCCACAGTAAAGGATATGGTGCATGTACTGGGGATGGCATGCACTAGATATGATAAACCCATGCAGTGTTGCCATTGTCTTAGCAGGGTATTATTATTAATACTCATAGCTGCACACACCAACATGGTTATGCTTTGTGCTCGTGTTGTATCAAAATCAATGATATAGTGTGTGTTTTGTTGTTGTTTTAATGTTTTTTGGTTTTGTTTTTTGGTGGTTTTTTGGTGTTTTTTTTTTTTTTTTTTTTGTATTTCGCATGCAAAAGGAAGGAATTCAAGCATGATATCACAATATGGTTGGTTTGGGATAATGAGACCTGTAAGGACAATTTTTCAATCCGCAATTGCTACTAATAAGCATCATCAAGAGAACAGCCAAGAGTGCGTGTAAAACTTCATTTTCTGTGAATTCTAAATTAGAATATTTCCGCCTGAAATTTGATTCTTTAATAGCACTATAATTAAAGATTTTCAATTGAAAAAACGTGTAAATGATTTACATTTCAAGGAATAGTTCCGGATATAATTTGTGTTGGCGGACAGACTAAATTGATATATAGATATATAGCCTCGCTTTGATTCAAGTTAAGCATTTGCTGTTATTTTGGGCAAATGTCATAGGATGTTTCTAGGCGCATTTGAAGTGATACTACACCCCCTGATCAATTTTGTGACAATTTTACATTTTGCTTAAAAAATGACTACACACTGGTAACAAAAGTTATGTATATTATAGGGGCAAGGAATCCAATTACTTCACTGATATTTCAGTGATTCAAGACAAGTGGTTCATTATATATGTTAAGAAATGATGTACATTTTAGCGGTACCTCTTTTCTTATCAGAAATAACGTACCGCTTGTCTTGAGTCACTGAAATTCCAGTGTAGTAATTGGATTCCTTGCCCCTATAATATAAATAGCTTTTGTTACCAGTGTGTTATTATTTTATGAGAAAAATGCAAAAATAGTCACCACCTTAACAACACAATGACATCATGTTTCGACATTGACTGGGTATGATGGGGGAGATGGGATTGATTTTTCGTACTCTATTCAGATTGTTACCATGGTTTGGTGGTCCGTCCATCCAGAAATATTTTGTATCACCGCCATAATACTATTGAACACCACTAGAAGGAAATCTATCTGTCTATGAAACTTCTAAGCAGCTCCATCCAAGGAGGATGCTGGGTGGTGTTTCATTCTCTGGCATTCAATATGGCCGTACAAAAAGTAGGACTACCAGTATGTTGGGAGAAAATTTAGATACCGGTGGTGGCATCAAAATTAATTTACTTTGTCATCGATCTCTAGACTGTGTATATAATGTAGGCTCTCATTCAACTGGGCATATTGAAACTATGCATTAAATTAAATCTGGTCAGTCAAGCATACCTATTTGACTGACTCTTAACAGAAATCTTCAGTTTTTATAACTTCTTCAGTCATGTCAGTTGAGATGAAATTGGCCAGCTGAAGACTGGAGATTTAGTAGTCGTAAAGGCGGTTTGTCGGTGACCAGATTTAATTTAAATCATTCGTTTTTGTCATCTAGAAGATCGATAATATTGTCCGACTCATCTTAAAAGCTATTCAACTATACGTCAATACATCATAGAAAATGTATGATTCCATCGTTTTCCTTTATCCATCCCACGCTTTAGCTATATGTAATGCATTTTATATCTGCAAATGACCTCTTACCTATAACTGTTTGTATTTATTTAAAAGGTCCGTTGAAAATCTGAGACGATAGTTATATTCGTCTCAGTTGTAAATATGTCAGTTTTCGCCCCCTTTAATTAACGTAGGTTAAATGCATTACTTTTTCATCCGGCAATACTAAACGTTCGTATTTACACCCAAATGACTTACACTAATCGTAGATCCATCCTTTACGCTCATTTTACATGTTTTAGTGATAAACATTTCAACCCACCATCAGAGCTAGGGGGTTTGGTGAAGCCATAAGTTTATACAGTAAATTCAGGTGTTTTTGATTTTTGATTTTTTTTTGGGGGGGGGTTAAAATAGGGTATTGATTTTATACTTAAAATTTGGGTTAAAATAGACAAATTTTAAAAAGAAAATCAACTGCGTCCTAGGTTTGAACATAGCCAAAAACTACAGGTTTTATACAGTGTGTCTCAATAAAAATAGGCCCTGTGGATTGGGGGACTTAACTTGAAATGTCGGCAGTAAAAACAAAACTTTTTAAAAGATCATAAACCAGGACGTTTCTTCTTTAAAATGGTGCACAAAACATCAAAATGCGTTCACGCGTCAATGAGATAATTGGGTTTTTACAAATAGACCAATTTTTGGACCGTTCCAATGGGACAATACACATTAAACACTAATGTGCTGCGTTGTAGTTTATAATGAACAAAAAGAAATGAAGTTGTTGCTGAATATGAGTTTAAAAATTAACCAATCAATAATTAATCTCTCAAAGAATGTTTCTCACACCTTTCTGTTTGGGTTAACAATATGTGAAAATATTATCTTCTAAAAATATTGTTCAAACATTTGTCAAGCAACAATAGGGCCAAGCGGTCATTTAGGTTCCATAGTATGCATTTCCAGAAAAAGAGTTCTTTCCCAAGAATGAACCTCACTAATGGCATTTTGTGGCCCAAAAAACGCTAGTTGGTGCGCGACTAGTGATTTTCAAACCAGTTGAGGAAACACGCTTTGCGAAATAGCGGGATCAATAAACGACTACTATGTAAAGCTATGTAAACGCATCAACTAGCGAGTCGCAATTCTCGCGATTCATTCTTTGAAAAAAGACCTTTTTTCCTGGTCACTTATGTGAACATTATGAAACTTAACTGATCCCATGGCCCTGTCGTTGCTTGAGAAATATATTTTCATTATTTGTGACCCAAAGAGAAAGGAGAAAACATTCTTTGAGAGATTGATTGATTGGTTGGTTGATGTTTTCAACTCGTACCCAGCAAGACTGAGAGTGTACTTCATTATGTGTATTGCCCCATTGGAACGGTCCAGAAATGGTTCTATTTGTACAATCCCAATTATCTCAGTGATGCCTGAACGGATTTTGATGGTTTGTACACCATCTTAAAGACAAAACTTCAAGGTTCTTGAATCTACCAAAAAGTTTTGATTTTATTGCAGACATTTTAAGTTACGTCCCCTAATCCACAGGGGCTATTTTTATTGAGACACCCTGTACATGTCCAAATTTTTCGAAGACGCGCTCACATTATGACGTTATCGGTGATTATTAGGGTATCTTGGTATCACTGGATTGAGAAGAGTCATACCTAAAAACAGTATGACGTTTAATATAGAGAGATATCGGGGGTTGCACATGTTGCTGCGGTCGGACACGAGTTTATTGCAAAGCCAATGGCTGGCACAACAGTTAATTTGAACTCGGTGACATTGTCCTATTGTAATGACACTTTAATCTTTCGATAATTCTTCAACCTATAATAATTATTGTTTTTGTTTTTCTGCATGTAGATCCCTATGTCAAAATCTTCTTGATGTACAATGGACAACGTTTGTGCAAGAAGAAGACTAGACTGAAGAAGAGAACACTCAACCCAGTTTTCAACGAGTCATTCCTCTTCGATGTACCTCTGGAAGGTTTGGAGAATGTCAGCATTGAATTTCAGGTTCGTATATCATATTTACTGCACTGCTCATGAGGGATTTGATTGAATCTATTGGTCCCCGAGGTGAACTAGAGCCCGCGGGCCTACTTTTTCCCCATGGAAAACCGTTGGTCCACAGTCTCCAGTTTACCCAGGGGATCAATAGATTCCACCAGATCCCAAATATAATGCAGTCAATATGATTTTAATCCTTTATTAATGTATTCTTTGTTTATTGACGTACTGCAGTTACTGTTCATTTTCCTATACACAATACACAGTGCTCTCACCATTGAGGTGAGACCTCTACTCATTGTACTAACAGTGTATTTTAGAGGTATAGGGCATTTCCTAGTTAACGTCACTGTGTGAAAAATAACCGGCCAATATGTATTGCACTCTCTAAAATTCTAGGAAATATAGTTTTGTAACATGTCCTAAATTTTTAGCTAATTTAGATATTTGGAAATATTCGCACTTTGGTGTTTTAGTAAGTAGGGCACGGCATGGCCTGCAAAATTCCCTGTGTAACTCGAATGCAACTTTCAGTGACTATCGCTAACTTGTAGACCGCTCTCTTCCGAAAGGCATTAAAGCTAAACCACTTGACGGATACTTTTGTACTTGCTGTGCTGTCAATCAAGAATAATGTATACATTACATGTACACTATAAACTGAGTATGTGGGGCATCTGCAAATGTTCGTACTTCCCTGATATGTAAATGACAGATAACAGCAAAAACAGCTCCCATATCTGTCCATAACTTTGGTCAGTGCAGCGAGTCAGGGAATTTCAAGTGGGTGATTATTGATTGGCAAGTGCCATATTTGGGCATAAGTGCAGTCCACCAATCAATGTGGAGGATAGACTAGACTTAATCGTTGATTTTGCTGGAATAGTTTCCTGTAAACCAGGTTTAAGTACTGCAAAGGTCGAATCGTATTTGGTGTGCAGTATAACTGCACTATGATAGGGTAAAATATTACACGGTTGAGCGGTTAAAGCTTACCGTAAATATGTTGTATGAACATGTAACCTCTGCAATACCGCTTTGTGTCTCCGTCAATTTACGATATTATATACCGCATGCATAGATTCTTTTTGTTTGATTGGTTAAAACCGCGTCACGTGGCATGAAATAGTGTAACTATTCTTAGTTGAAATGTTGTTCCTATGGCAGCGGGAAATAGTAGTACTATTCCCTGGGCAATAGTATTACTATTTCCCGCTGTCATGGCAACAACCTAACTGTCTCGCTGTACGCACTACTGTACGCAGGGATGACTCGCACCATAGACACGCCAACTCAGTTGTGGCTTGCGTGTGACATTTCCGAAAATAGTGGTGTAAATATTTGGTAAGAAATCTATGTTTGAGGTATATAAAACAAATATTGACTGCCCTTTAGTCGGTGAATGGTTAAAACTATTGCTCCTCGTGATCTCAAAACGGTACTATTTTCCCTTAGCTTCGCTTCGGGCGTAAATCGGGTTTTTTTATGATTTTTCTTTTCTAAATTGAACATTTTTCAACCATTTTTGGTGCAAATTTCTGAAAGTTGGTCAAAAAAAAAAAACGGGTCCTAGATGTTTTATCTAGTTTTTAATTTTTTTTTTAGCATTTCTGCCCAAATTTGAACCTCACAGATGAATTTGTCAAGTCTTTGCCATTCTAAATATGGTTTTCAAATTATATGATTTGTAAAATGAACTTTTGCAAAACATCAAGGTGTTATTTTTCAGAAATATAATGATTTAGATAATGAAACTCGATTTTGTTTTGGTTGCTTCGACCAACAATACCTCGTCTACCCTTAATAAAGTTTGATGTATTGATGGCCTTCAAAACTTCAATATATTAAAACACTGGTTGTCAATGTATTCAAAGGAGCGCAAATATCTCGGGAGAAAATTCAAACAATTCTCTTAAATGAAATGCTACAGTACAAGTGTTGTCCATGAATCTCACCGCTACTTTGTATGAATTCTTTAGATTTTGAATTTACTTTCCATCCGTCTCAAGCGTCGTATCAATATCTTATCTTTTATTATGTGTAAAGTAAAGAAATTTTATTTTTAGTTCCATTTATTATTGCTTAAATGTCATTCAAACACTCTTCAATCGATTGATTCCATAAATCTTGCCGCTTGTTAATGTTCAGATGTTTATATTGCTATTTTCAAGTGTTCTCAACACAACATGTCCCGCATTTGACTTAGAGATATTAGCTTTAGGTTGACAGTGAAAGGACTGGGAGCGATGCCATTATTTTATGTTCGCTGTGAAATTAAACAATATTATTCGAAGATTATTTTAGTATTTGGTTAACTTGCAAACCCGGCACAAGAGGCCTGTTTTAGGTACAGCTATACTTAAATAAAGCAAAATTTGTTATTTTCAAGGACATACCCGTAACGATAACTGTTTTTTATTCAATATAGTTTGCTGTGTTTTGGCTGCTGCTGCAGCTGTTAGTGCATACTGCAGTTACTGTTCATTTTCTTATACACAATACATAGTGCTCTCACCATTGACGCGTGACCTCTACAAACAGTGTATGTTATAGATATAGGGCATTGCCTAGTTAACGTCACTGTGTGAAAAATAACCGGCCGAAATGTTTTGTACTCCCTGAAATTCTAGAAAATATAGTTTTGTAACATGTCCTAAATTTTTAGCTAATTTAGATGTTTGGAAATATTCGCACTTTTGGTGATTTAGTAAGGAAGAGCACGCATGACCTGCAAAATTCCCTGTGTAAATCGAATTCAACTTTTAGTGACTATCACTCACTCGTGGACCGCTCTCTTCCAAAGGGCATTAAAGCTAAACCACTTGACGGATACTTTTTGTACTTGATGTCAATCAAGAATAATGTATATATTACATGTAGGCTAAAAACTGAGTAGGTGGGGCATCTGCAAATGTTCGTACCTCCCTGATATGTAAGTGACAAATAACAGCAAAAACAACTCCCATATCTGTCCATAACTTTGGTCAGTGGAGCGAGCCAGTGGATTTCAAGCGGGTGATTATTGATTGGCAAGCGCCATATTTGGGCATAAGTACAGTCCACCATTCAATGTGGAGGATGGGTTAGATTTTATCGATTGATTTTGCTGGAGTAACGAGGTTTTAAACCAGGTTTAAGTACTGCAAAGGTCGAATCATGTTTACTGTGCAGAATAACTGCACTATGGTTGTTGTATATAGTTGTCGTCGTCGTCATTGTTGTTCGCGTTGTTGTTCGCATTGTTGTTCTTGTTTTCTATTGTAATTGTGTGGCAATTTCAACACTCCAGCCCCGTGATAGTTTATAATCAAGAAATTTGTACTCACGATACCAATATTTACGTTTTATTTGTCTTTTCTCCTTCAGGTTCTTGATCATGATCGTGTCACAAAGAACGAAATCATCGGCCGTCTTGTGGTAGGAAGGAAAGAAGGAGAGTCTGCTAACCGCCATTGGAGCGAAATCATGCATAACCCAAGAAAACAAATCGCGGAGTGGCACAAACTCACCGACTAGTTATCTACGATTGACTAATATTGAGTTTTACTTATAAAATGACCTGTGCAGAAGATATTTTTTACAAAAATGTCATATACTATACTAGCCACATTTGGTATGTTTGAGCGAAACGACAAATTCCTGTGATTTTTCAAAGTTTGTAACAATTTTCTTTTCACCTTTTTTTATTTCTTTTTATAATTTCTTTTTTGTCATATTTGGAAAAGCGAGATCCTTCCCAAGAACATGTGTGATATTTATACACAGAATTGGTCCTTATAATATTATGTGAAATATCTCAGTGTGTAAACATTAATATGGAGGTGTTAATTCTAACCTGCGATTCATGCTTCAAAATACATAAGTATTTGCCTCATAAGTATAAGTCTTTGCCTCGAGTGGACAGCTTTAAAAGCGCTATACGGGTCATGTCAATCAGGCAAACGAAAAGCTTTGAAACATAAATTTCAGTAATTTGCCATCAAATAAACATAATATAATTGTTTCAGATAATGTATTCTGGTTTGCTCTGGTAAACATTGGTATTAATGTTACTGTGTAAAGAAATGTGATATAGTTGTAATGCAGTTTACCGTGCACCTGTAAATCATCCGAGTAAACGCATCTTATGAAATTCTGCAAATCACCTATGCATATACGAGTCAAGAGAGCATCGTAGATGTAATGGAACTACAGAACTCCATATTGATCATCACCATATAGACGAGTCCGAATTGTGATCTGTCGTATTATGCACAGTTTTGGATCAAGAATGAAGAATGCAGGCCACGTATTCATCTTTTTTGACATTTACAGGCGCAAATATCTCATTGCAAGACGCAATATTCACTTGATATCAATTCCCAATGTGTTGAGGCCTCGTTGCCTGTGTGAGATTGATCAAAGTGTACATATTTTAAGACAGGCCAGGCAGACAGACTTCCGTACTCCTAAAGTTGTAATTGATACTTAAATTATATTGTTAAACCTCTGTAAATAAAAATGTTTAATTTGGGATAAATACATTTTTCTTCTTTAAGGAAGAATACCAAAGTGATTCTAATTAACCAAATTCTATAATAATATTATAATACTTTAAATTGTAAGCAAATATCTTTAAAAGCTCTACACCATCCCTTGTTATAATGTCCCAGTTTTAAAAGCGTAAGAATGTCCAATATCTTTTGTCCAAATATATCCTTTTGGTAAAAAGTGTTTCTTTCTTCATTTTTGTTTGCGTTGAGATACTATGGTGAGGAATTAAAGAAAAATTTAATATTTCATGATATGTATAAGTTTGTTACAAGCTACAAAATAGTTTACATAACAAATATTGAGAATTCATTTATATAGATATATTATGTATTAAAGAGACTATTCAGGAAATGTATTATAAATGCTCACGATGATATAAATTGTAATATATACTTATGTAGTTTATAACCTGCAAAAGAACGGCTTCTAATTTGTCATATGTGACCGTATACCACGAATAAGCCGTAAAGTCAAAACGGTATACCTTTTTCGGTTCTACATGTGTCTCTTTTCCCACAGTGCTGGTAATGAATATCAAACAGTCATAATTGGCGGTCATTTCAAATCACCTCCAAGTCAACGAGGTTCAGCTCGGAATGCCCTCTCATTGTTAATTATTGGTTATACATACCTAGACAAAATACAATGCTTTGTAACCCACCACTTGAACATGATTTAGCCAACGGAAACAAAGACTAGAGCTATTTAAGAATTCTATAGACATAGGTAGAAGCTTATTATCCACAACAATAGGATTATTGATTACTTAAAAAAGGCGTTTGACTAGCGCTATCAAAATAAGATACATGTAGCACCAACTTGAGGTACCTGTGAATACGACCTACATGCACATTTTACACTGTAAATCAGAATACAATTTAGTACATTTACGGCTCATTCGTGTGGTATGGTCACATATAACATGAAATGAATTAATTGACTTTTTGTTAATTGAAGCCGTTATTTAACGTTCGCGCTTCATTAGCCTTGAAATATTGTTCTGAAGAAAATAAGAATACGTTTTGTACAGGGGCGTACCGGGGATACCGAGCCAAGGGGAGCAACATGTCCATGTCGTCATGCTGACCCGCTATCTATTCCACCTCCAGTGACACCGCATTAATTTCCTGGACCTTTGGATGTATTATAATAATACTAGCATTTTACTTTGAAAAATGCCACAATGTATTAACAGGGCTAGGTTTCATGCCCCTCCAGTGACCATATATCTAATCTTACCCAGGATGTTAAGCAAGAGGTATCACTGACATTGAAACAGATATAATAAAATAACTTTACCGATACAGTGCGGGCAAAGGGCGCTAAAATGTGCAATTCTAACGGTACAGTGCGTCAACATTAGGGCAAGTGTGGCCTAAAACCGGGCCTAGGAGGACGTACATTACAACTTTTGGTCAACTTTTTCCTGGTATTTCGAGCCAGGAGTAACTTCTCACCGCCCCAGCCGGTACGCATCTGATTATGTGTGTATCTGTGAGTATTGTTGTAGTAGAATTCCTGCCACAATAATTGTGTGTAACACGTGAAACAAAACTATAAATGATCGTAACAAATAACATTAGAATACAGTATTCAACTTTGTTAATATGTATAATTTGGTGGCGTGCAACTTGAATGATAAAGTTGAAGTTCTTATTATAGTCTTATAGAGATGCCAATAGAACTTATATTTAAGGAATTTTGAGCGATAGTGTGTGTTTGTTTTAGACTTGAGTATCAAATTGCCAAATAGTAAGATATATGATAAGCATGCTTACTGTAGCATGGCGGAATACTTTACGTAAGTATTTCAAAATCTGTTCATACGTTGATTAGAATATCATAGGTATTATCATGATTATCATGCCATATATATTTTTTGTGAAAGTAGAGAGACAGAGCTGCAACTTAAGCAGTGGTTTCAACGATATTAAACAAAACAATTGTATTCTTTCTTTTTTTAGTATCAAAGTTGTGCCTTGTTTGCATTGAATTGTTGAGAAGAATAATTTGAAAACGGCACGAACTATACATCAAATATCCTTTTACAGTCCTCATGTTACAGCAATATTAGAGAGGTTGCGATTTCCAAACATACGTATCGTACGCACGTATATCTATACAAAATCCCGTCATATGAGTGATTTTGAATAGATACACGGGCGTACGATACGTACGTTTGCAAATCGCAACCTCTTTATTACCGGAGACTCGAGCAGCTACAAGCAAACGTATTTGTCGTACATACATACGTAATTCGCTGTCGTAGTGCACGTTAGAATATAACTGCTAGGCCAACTGGATCACGCTTTCTTTGTTCGAACCACTGACCGAAATGATCACAACACAAAGCCTATGGCATATCAAAATTCGGAACAGGTGTATGAGCCCATGCTTGGAGCAGTACCCAATGGTTACTAACGTGCACTACGACAGCGAATTGGAATCATTTACAATCATATGAAAATGATAAAAAGATCTACTGCTTATGTTGTGACGCCGTCTCCCATTATGTAGTTAGAATCATGATTTTGTTAACGTATGCGCTAAGATTGCTTATGAATTGCCTTAATATACTTTACTCCTAAATACCATCAGATATTGTTACAGAAAACGCATAATATATAATGCGTTTTTTTAACTAAATCACCAAAATATGTATAGATATGTAAATAATATAAAAGACACTTATTTATTGATATCATTTAGTTTGATACTTAATTTGACATTCCTTACCAACAAAATATGAACATATTTCCTTCTGTAACCTATCTACTGTAGCCTTTCCATTTGGCGAGGTAGAGAGTCCATTATACTTTATTGTCAACTTTTCATACCAAAAATGTTCTTCGAGAATTTATGACTGACATCGAATGTCCTCTTTATGCGATCATCGATGCGTATGATGTTTGGTAAGAAATGTCGAAATGTGTCTGTAGATAATGTATTATAAATAATACTGAGAATTGTAAGTACATGATACTAAACGTGTCTTTCTACACTAGCCTGTCTCCTATTTTATAGACTGTATATTTCTAACCAATCTAATCTTATCTACCATGTCTACCTTCTCATCTTTCCTTTATTTCAATATATTTGTCTTTCTCTCCAGCTCTTTCTTTCTTTCTTTCATTCATTCTTTTCATTCTTTTCTTTCTTTCTTTCTTTCTCTCCATCCCTTTTTTTCTTTCTTTCATTCTTTTTTTTTTTTTTTTTTTTTTCTTTTTTTTCTTTCTTTCTTTCTTTCTTTCTTTCTTTCTTTCTTTCTTTCTTTCTTTCTTTCTTTCTTTCTTTCTTTCTTTCTTTCTTTCTTTCTTTCTTTCTTTCTTTCTTTCTTCATTCCTTTTAATCCCCATGTATTGGGATCACTTGATTCCTTCTTTCTTCTTCACTCTTATTTTCTTACATTCTATTTTCTCAAGTTTCTTTCTTCACTTTGTTCCTTTTTCGTTTTTTAGATGACACATGTATGTGTTTACGTAATATGTTGGATATATAATGCTTCCATAATTATAGTTACACTAGTGACATATTAATACAACAACTACACCATTCTTTATAGATGCATGTTATCATGGTTATCGTAATTATAGGTAACGGGTTCTGAAAATCCACATGCAATTTGTAACTACTGTACTTGTTTGCACCACTCTTTAGTGAGATTAAGGAATACAAATTCCTTCAATGAGATCAAAATGCATCGATTTTCTGCAAAACATTTGTCTATGTTATTAAAATAGTTAACTTAAATCATCCTACAGCAACTTAACAAACTATAGGGTCCACAACTTATAAGTTCCCCGTAAATACTTTTTAAAATTAATCGAAAAATATTTGACAAACTGCAAAGGAGTAAATTGGTATGGGTAGCCGTATTTGTTTTACACATATGGACCAAATCATAGCGTCACACGTCATTGCGTTCAGTCACAATGGTTCAATATGTAAAAAAGGAGATCGTTTTAAACAGTATTAAAAGTTGCATCTGAGTCCATAGGAGTCAATTCTCAAACAATACAGTAGGCCAGGTCTATTCATGCGTTTGTTAAAGAAAACCTGACTGCTATGGACTCAGGTGCAACTTTTAAAACAGCCTCTTTTTTTACACAATTAACCATTGTGACTGAACGCAATGACGTGTTACGCTATAAATTGGTCCAAATGTGTAAAACAAATAGGGCAATACATATATTTTTACATTTCGTAAAATATATTTGGACTTATTCTGAAAAGTATTAGGGGGAACTTAAAAGTTGTGGACCGTATATTATTTAACGTATGTATTCTTCCCATCATAATTCCTAGTTCCAGTGTTCAAAAAAGACAGTTATTTTCATTTCACCCTATTGTGTTACACCTGTATGTAACGCACGAACCAAGAATGCTTTTATATAGTTTGGACGCTGGTGCTATGAATTGATCAAATTTAGCAGAAAATATGATACATTTACTCACAAACTTTGTAGAAGTAATGTAAATAAATAAACCACTCTTCCCCTATCGTAAGACCCCAAACTTGCATGATATGTCTATCCATAAATGACTGGGTTTTGTAGAATACACACATATATCTTGCCCTTTGTAATCCGCCCCCCCCCCCGTATTTCTCACGTAGTTTCCCCTTTGTGTGGAGTCCCACGTGTGTTTGTAATAAATAGACATATGTGTTTGGTACAATTAAGTACAAAATATTATACAGATATGCGCTATTTTTTTGAGAAAAAAAAGAAATTATATAGAACATTTTAGAAACATCGCTATAATAATGTCGTGATCGTATATGATTTAAAATTCACCGATTAAAGTAAAATTTAATCATGTTCTGTACATCCGGTAAAGTGAATTTATATAGTTACGTCATCGAGTATTCGTTTATTAAAAAGAATAGTTAATAAAAAACAGCAATTGGATATTTCTTTAATTTTACAAACATCACCTCTGATCGACTTCTGCCACACTGCGAAATCTATTTCAGATGATATCCATGCACCCCCCCCCCCTATGGAAGACATGACCTTACTTAATCTCCAACACAGGGGGTGTAGATTTCAAATGTCATCATCCATTTAGGATTTAGGTAATTCAATTGAAATACACACTTCCTGTGTTGAAGATTAAGGGCATGTCTTCCATAGAGGGTGTTTGGATTTCAACTTGAATAGCCCTATAAGTTCAATAAACAGCCGTGTTCAGTGAATTTTAAAATCAGTTTTTACAAACAACATGGTATGAATAGTTTATTCTGATTTATTTATACTTAGCCCTGTGTGTGTAGAGCTCGTTGTGATATCATATATAGCTTAAAAACAAGAGAAGGACATTTGCTGATAACACTACTTAGATTATTTTAATTTGTACCACTACTAAGTTCGTAGCACCGGTTTTGTATGTATAGGTATAGGTGGTGTTATCAGTGAACGTATTTTGCTCTTTGTTAGATGCAATAATTGGGTTGCTTTATGAATAATATGAAAAGTAAGGATATAATTCAAACTTTATAAAATACCAACATATTGGTATTTATCACGGATGCAACCATAGAAGGATAAAGACGAATGCCATACTCATCCACTGTTACAATACAATCTTAACAAAAATATTTATTTTGCGCAGAAATCAATCTTTGATATGGCAACTGACGACGCTAATTTTACACGTTCTGGCAAATGTGATCTTATTCTTCTATCTTTTCCATTATTGACATTGTTCTACGAAAACTGTATAACTTTAAAACTATTTATGAGAAACGTGTACAAAAATATATTTTACAGAAATAGAAGTATACAAACGGAAGGCAATGCACAAAGAAAAGATAAGTTAATGAAAATACACAATGTCATTTTTTGCTTCATATGTTTTTGCATGTAAATAATATTTCACGATTTGCTTTAAAATCCATATCTATAAAAATAGATCCCAAAATGGATATTTTGTCCAACAACCCATAGCATCTTCCTAAGAGCGGTTATAGGTGTGTCGAAAGCAGCTGGTGAGGATTGGAGTATTTGTATGTAAGAACCCACAAAACGTCTTTGTAATAAACTTTTTACGAAAATAAGAAGCACTAAATTGGGAATAATGAAATCTTTCTAATCTTATATCTTACGTTATAAACAAATAAATATGCAATTATATTCGAGGCATTTGGGCAAAGAATAAGGAATTTTTCAAAAATATTTGAGAAACAAATTTAAGTTGTTTTTAAATCTATTTTAAATGTATACCAATGGATATTCATACGTAGTGGTAGATAAAATAATAGAAGAGTTTAACACAACACTATTTTTCGCTCACCTGGAACGTTTTCACTAGTTCGACTAGCGTCTTCAGCAGATGGTCTTATCCCGATTGTAGACAGGATATCATCACAGCTTCACCATCTGCTGAAGACGCTAGTCGAACTAATGAAAACGTTCCAGGTGAGCAAAAAATAGTGTCGTGTTGAAGTTAAACTCTTCTATTGTTTTAAATGTATTGCAAAAAATTTAAAGAAATAGAGTGTTTTGGGATCTTATTGATAATCATTCCGTTTATTATAATTGTTTATCCTACATACACGGACGTAAGTATCAGATCACAATGTGTGCCAGAATTAGAGGGAATACATTTGAAGACATCAAATAACTTTATATGGGTATAAAACGTTAAGTATCGTGTACGGAATTATATATTTTACATTTAAATTAAAATTCCGTTATAACATACCATATTTGGAATGCAGACAATGTTGTTTTGTACCTGAAGTCGAATCTGTCTTGTAGAGTTTAGTCGGGAGTTTAGTGTGGATATCAGACACCAGTTGCAATTAATCAAAAGATTGGATTTAGAAATTGTTAAATCTCCATATTTAATTCAGCGACACGGCTAAACGTCATAAACATATCTACATCTTAAGATACATGTACATGTGTTAGATGTAATTGACATTACCTTTAGATGAAGGATCGGTATTATGTCGAAAAGAACACCACTTCGTAATCATGTACAATACAACATAGGAAAATGGATTACTATATATTTTATTCGGAGTTTAGTATCCCTTTTCTTGTACACACTGTATTTTTCGATAAGATAATTCTTCAGACGAACGAGGTTTTCTTGTAAAAGTTTTGCATATTTTTGCAGGAGCATAATTCGTTGGTTGCTCTTACCATGTTTCATCTACTATCTAGAGTGTTTTCCCCTGTTTGAGAGAGTGACGTAAGTGCGTTTTTCAATGCTTGCAACATTAAATTGGACGCATTGACGCACATGTACAGGTGCACATTAAGACTGCCCATTAGTACACGTGCGTCACATGTGGGTAAAGTGTGACGTCACTAGCACGTGAAAGTATTTTAGTCTCGATATTAACATGTGCTTCTAAAATGAGTATTCTATTTACTGGGGCTCACCAAAATAATTAAAAAACCGTCACCGTCTGCTATAGATATATCCGTGTATCGAAACTCTCATTGTACATCGTATGTACTATATATCCTCAATTCTGCCTCCTGAATACCTACCAAAGAGCTGACGTTATTTTGACAAAGAATATTCAGTTGACGTGTAATGTCAACCCTATAGAGTAATTTACGGGGGAACATGTTTGAGGATATTGTACATAGCAGGAATGATCATCCCATAACACGAACGAAAGAAACTATTTTTGTGACTTAATTGACAGACATAGTGAAAATAAAATTGAATAAAGAGATTGGCAGCTTAGAGAAAAAAATTATTGTGATGAAGAGTGTCGTTTCTTTTTCAGAGACTCCTGGTTTAATAATGAAATAATTATAATGCCGCCATATATATTGCATACAATGTCCATTTGTTCAATTTACTTTTAATTCATTTAACTTTTCGCTTTTTCATTTAACTGCGTTTTCTCCTTTCCTGATCCAAAACATTTCATATTTTATATAGTGATCTTTAATAACTTATACAAATAATATATTTTAGCAAGCATATATCTTTACCTGTCATACAAGATATGTTCATTGGTGTCAAGCTTCCACCCATACTGAATTCAAAAGGTTAGCTCATTCTCCGTTAGGTGAGGAAAACACAATCCCACAATACTTCGATTAGATATTATGTATCTATATTAGATATCTATATTAAATATAAGCCGCCGACTACGATGTCCCAAGAACATGATGATTGAGCACCATAGGCGCAGTACCCTTCATCTATAGACACCATTTAAAGCAAGGACCATCTCCCACGGTTGTTTGATAGCATGTAAAACTACGTCATTTCTAAGAAAAGGTGAACACTGGTGGCGCTATTTATCATAAATCGTCTTTTCATCTTTACAAGGGGTAGACACTGGTATAATGGCATTAAAACATTAGAAAAAGGGCAACAAATAGCAACGTAATTTTCAACCAACTTTTTATCGTGAAATGTTAGGAATAAGTTATATTATTTGGCTAAATTAAATTTAAAATAAATAGCGCCCTCAATTTGCAGACAAATATACAGTTTCTAGAATAAAAAATACCGCAATAAAGCAGGAAAAGGTGAATAAGTTGGAAAAGAAACGAAAATCTGTGTTAAAGAGAGATGGAAATAATATGTACATATTAGTGTTTTAGTTGTTGGCATTGTCCAGGTCTAGAATTGAATGTTTTGTTAGAAAATTTAATAAATGATCACATCAAACAACCGTGCTCCCCGATTTTGTTTTCATACGTCTAAACCGTGACAATCAGCAGTATAAATTGCAGGGAACTCTCAAATGCCAGCTGAATTGTAATTTCGCTGAGCTGCATTACATTACAAACATCAGTTATATTGGGTACTTGGTGCCTTGGAGGGTTTGCTTCTGAAGTCTTTTTGGCAACATATCTTACCTATGGGATGGTTACCACCCCATTTAATTTTCAGATATATATGTTGTATTATAAGTATGGATATCTTCTTTCCATATACTGATATAGGTATGAGATCCATACATATCTTATCAAAGAAGATAGAGATCGGAATGGATCACTTCTATCCATTGGTACCAAAAAAAAGTACCCCATATGCCTCCTATGATGTCATAATGACATAAAAATCTCCGCGAACCTTTAAAATAACCGAATAAAGAAAATAACTATTCTAACTATTCGTATCAAGAGTTTTCATTAGAGCAATTTGCAAAATCGCTGGGCTGCAACCACTCTCCTTCGCATGGGCTAAGGTAGAGTGGTCAAATTGTTATCGTTGTAATGCGCTCAAAGGTTGGCCTTACAATTACATAGAAGCGTTTGGTCAATTTCTTTAGCGTTACAGTGTACCAGGGGGCGAACCGTTAGGGGTGTGGTAACCACCCTAATTGTAGGACTAGGATCACAGTGTGTTGTATTATATTTAAGCATATACAATTATACATACTGACGCTGGTGATTGAAAATTAGCTCAGTGAGAAAATGTTGGAATAGTTGAAAGCGGATTAGATTTGCTTCTAGTGTTCAGTCAGTCAGTTAGTACCTTATTTGTCAATGTCGGATCTCCAATTTGAAACATTTTTTTCTGAAAATTTTACTCGAAGTAGTACATCTGACCTCATGTGTTTACACTGCAGCAATTTCTAAAATATTACATCATCAGAAATCACTAACTATTACTCACTGGTTCGGCAATAATTAAGATCACTTAGATTTGCTTTTTATACAATGTTATATATCTTTGAGTAATAACTTGAACATCTGTGATAATGCGTTAAGCGGCAATAAGCAATATCATGTGATTTGAAATTGATCAAGGTTGTTTCGACAATTTGCTTTGTTATGCCTGGAACAGCTAATGTCAACTAGGATAAGGCTTTTCGGCCTTGGCATTTTTATCAATGAGTTAGGGCCATATCCACGATACTACCCCAATTGATGTTGGGATTAACAACCTGTACTAATCATTAGAGAGTGAAGACTGTGGCTGATTTGTACATTGATTCCAAGGCACATGAGCCAGCAGATATTAATGGAACTTGGAGAAATGCAACGACTTCAAATTTAGTTAACTTATCAAACGGTTCACCCCCCACATCTTGACTGGGAACCATTTTTGCATGGGGAGAAGTAAATAAGTTTATGTGAGAGATAACATGGCTTTATCTTATGAAATATATTATACAAATCATGAAGTGTTGAGGTTTTTTCTGAAAACTTCGTCTGTAGTACCTATTTCTAGATCAGCAAGTAACGCCTGCAAAAACAGTTTGAATATGAAAGCTGCTTTTAAGTCAGTACCGACATGCACTGAATACCAATAGGTGCAAGACAATGATTTAATTATGGCAAAAATTCACTCGCGATCTGGTATGAACAGGAATTAAACGCTTCGTTACGTATCCCAATGGAAACGAACACATCTTAGAATTTTAAATGTCACAATCTAGGAGGTAACTTTGTGCGGTTGCTTGACGAGTTAAAATCCTTCAATAGTTTAGAACCTTTTAGTGAGTTTTTTTTCTAACTATTTTCTTTGCTTTCAACCATTTGTAGATAATGGCACGGTGCGATGCAAGTAACGTAATAATAACGCCTGAAACTGAATTAGAAAGTTTTAAAACTACCGTATAATGTGTTTTTGTCCATCGCGCTTTATCTCTATTTGTATTATTTATATAACAGAGGATGTAACTGGTCCAACAATTTGATTAGACAGGTTCTCAGTTCAGCACGTGGAAATTTCGAAGCTGTACGGATTTTATATTCATTTGTTCGAATTGCGTTCACACGTTTTATACAGGGTGTCCCAGAATGATTTATACCGTGTTTGAAAAAAAATATTTAAAATATATATGTGTATCGAATTTTACAGTCATGGACAAAAGTTTGGAATATTTTCATTTTTGTATCAAATGCAGTTTTCAATCACATTAGAAACATGTTTATTGTTCTGGAGTAGTGTTCTGCTGAATTTATTTGAAAGATACGAATGTCCTTTGATGCTGCCATCACACAGTTTGTCAATTAAACAAAGAATTACCTGAGAAAACGCATTGCAATGGAAGGATCACGCAAGTGCATCATTTTTTGGTGGTTTCTTTGTATCACAAAATAAGATTAAAGACACTAGCAAACTTTATTGTTTCAACATAAACTTAAACTCTCACTGTGAAATGTTCAGATAAGTCTCTTGTTTGAGAAAACAGAATTCAATATTTGGTGTGCCCACCCCTTGCCAGCTCAAGGTCACGTACGCGACGTGGCATTCCCTCGACCACGCTTGCCCAGGTTCCTTGTGGAATATCTCGCCAGCAAACAATGAGGTTGTGTCTAAGATCCTGCAGGGTGATTAGTTGGTTGTCCATGTTACCTAACCTGCGGGATATTTCTGCCCATACGTTCCCTATAGGGTTCATATCCGGGTTCAAAGCCGGTCAGTCCATGTGTTCTACATTTTCATTTTCTAGGATTTCCCTCAAGCGTCGGGCTCTGTGCGCCATGGTGTTGTCATATTGGATCACGGAATTGTTCCCGAAATCTCTTCTTGCAAATGGAAACATAACTGTATCAAGAACATGCAGGTATTGGTCCTGGTTCACGTGTCCTTCCAGCATGTAGAGGTGTGATTTTGACCTACTGTGAAATGCACCCCATGCTGTGATTTCACCACCACCTCCCAGGACTCTAAGCAGGATACAATCCTCAAGCAGAGCTTGGCCAACCTGTCTTCGGACCTTAAATAGGCTATCTTGTCTACAGAGGAGGAACCGGGCCTGGTCACTGAAGATCACATTACGCCGGTGGCCTACTGTCAAATTCCTGTGTCTCTGTGACCAACGCAAGCACGAATGCCGATGTCTTTGCTGAAGTATCGGCTTTCTTATTGGTGGCTTTGTGAGAAAACCTGCACTAACCAGTCTATTGTTCACAAGTTTCCTGGTAACAGGTGCGTTTATGGACCTCAGCCATTCTGTTCGTAGCCGAGATGCAGGCTTTGTGCGGCCATTGCAGCAAAGTGTCAGGAGAGATCGGTCTTCCCTGGTGGTTGTCTTTCAGGGCCGATCTGACCTTGATGTGTTGTGATCATTTCGATCAGTGGTTCCTAACGTGCACAACGCCAGCGGAAAAGTAGCAACTGAATATATCGACATTTAATTATGCCCAGAACTATGTCTTTAAATTTCAGAGACTTGGTTATTGTGTTATAAGGTGTGAAATAAATCAACCGCCACCGTAAAAACAGCAAGTCTAAATCAGGGGAAATACCTAGCACAATCCATACATAACCAAAGCCTGCTAACAAATCTTTTTCATAGAAACGATTTCCCAGAAGGGTGATGAACAGTCTTGAAGTATCATTGTTCTTAAATAAATATCTCGCGGAATACGTGATATGGTAATATTATCTTCATAAATTGTTCTGTTTTTATATTTTATATTATATTTATAATATTTCCCGCTTTCAATAAAATTTCAATTCAGGTTGATACCTATGGGTATGAAGGATAGCACGAGTGAGCGATTTGCAAAGGTTAAGGATAAAAATGACAAATTAAGCGAAACAAAATTAGGAAAATGAACAACGATCGAGGGACTTAAGCGGAATCGCGCGAAAAAGTAATTTTGTGTAAATTGAGTGGAAAATAATATTCTACGGCAATAAAAATTGTGCAAGAATCCTTATATATTACCCACTCAGAACGCTAGTTAGTCATTTGCTATTATACAAGACCCATGATTAGGCACTGGAAACGATCGAATTCGGTGTTGAAATTAGCACCATTTTTAGTTACACCTTTTCACTTCATAATTAATTTTCTCGGTCAGATGAAAAGCAATAATTTTTAATAAAATGTCAGAAAAAGACTATAATGCTCAGTACTGTATTTTTTTTTCAAACCCTGGTGTTCAACTTAGGTGTGAAATTTAGGCTTCTAAGTGTAAGATTTTCGATTTTGTTTTGAGGGGTCAACGTTTTTGGTTTTCAAAGTAACATACTTCGCTAATAAAAGATATTTCCTAACTTTCTAAAGCACATCATATGGGGCTATTATTAGGTCACAGTTTTGTCAGAATTTCGATTTTGATTCCACCATTTTTCAATTCCGATTACCAATTTTGTCAAAATGTACCATAGATGACTGATTTGGCAAACCACAAAAGAAATATCGAGTATATCTGCTGGTTATATTACAAATGAAGTACTGGTTGGACATTTTGGCAGTCGCAAGTGACAAAGGGTGAAACCAAAACGGATATTCTGACAACACAATAATATATAGAACCACAGGATTTCATACCTAATTTTAACACTGTTTTTTTTGACCGAGAAAATTTATTTCAAAGCAAAAAGGTGAATTGTGCTGATTTCAACATTATCGATCGACTTTTATCACGTCTATGCATAACAATATCCAATGGTGAGTAGAGTTCTGAGTGTGCCTACAATACATAGATTCTTGGCACGCCATACTTTCAATTCTGTCTCCCACTTATTTCCTAGTCGTGACTCATTGTCAGTAAGCTAAGTAACCAGTATTCTTATCTCTATATACCAGGCAAGCATTATGTGGGCGAAATAAGCGTGGATAACCCCTTAAGAAAGTTATAAGAAAGATTCGTACCACTTCACGTGTAAGACCAGGCTTTTAATCAGTCCTGATTATAGACTTGTTATTTGAATCTGCGTTTTTACGCATATCTAGTTCTCATACGTTTTTCCAATGATAACCAAATAAGGTAAGTAGAACACCTCTTCAGTTAGGAGCTATACGTACAGTACAGTATGTGAAAGGTCCATTTACAAAAAAAAACCGCCTAGACATTGATCCACAAGATCTCAGCACACTTTATAAGTTGTCGCTGATCACTACGGCCCCACATCATTCCATAAACCATTAAACAACAACTAATGGACTTTGCAGCTTCAAGAACGCACACCCTAGACATGTACATTCCACAAATGTACATTCCACAAATGACAATTCACAACCAGCTAGGATCAGCTCTCCGAATTTTGTACGGGTTACAACGAGACAATTAACAGTAAGATTCTTGTCAACTCGATTTCAAGCTAACTCGATTTTTCCACGAGAGCGTACTAAACCACAGCCAGGGTTTGAACCCGCAACCTCTCGCACCATAGTCGAACACCTTATCGAGTGTTCTAAGGTTCGAACCCGCAACCTCTCGCACCATAGTCGAACACTTTATCGATTGTGCTAACTTGACTGCTTATAAAAATAAAATTCACGACTCAAGATCGATTCACAAAATCGCCATTATTTTTAATCGAAATCGAACTCAAACATCATAATGATGAAATCAGAATCGGGTGGGATGCAACTGGAAGGAGATATAGATCAGCATTAGGATTTTGGCTCATGTAAAGATGTTGAATGCAGGTGCTTTAATACGGTGGTGAAACATCGAGATATTTATGTACTAAGTTTTGCATCTACATGTACACGATGAAACGATGAAAACAGTCTTGTTTCCGCTCCGAGGGAGAGGGTCCAATCTAATCACAAATTGGAAATCATGATGCGCAGACACTCGCTCTGGTATATTGAATATCGTGGCCCAGATACAATTCGGAAAATTAGACCTTTGCCTATTTGTTCCATATTAGAGTTAAACTTGTTTCATTCACTCCTCCACTTTACATACCTTGATAAATTAGCGCTGCTCAGTTGTCTCAATGTAATATTTGTTAATTTATGATATTACCATGATCGCGATTACAAAGTTGGAATGAATTATCATCAAGCTTTATTTTGCATTGTCTTTTGGCCATTTAGGAATTTTAACTCTCGAAATAATGTGTGCTTTTCATGCGTGATCATTTGCCACAGGTATTCGGTGAAATCGAAAGAATTTCATAAGCGATTTCGCCTTACAGGATTCTTATTACCGTCCAGGAATAACCAACCACAATCATTAAAGGAGGATTTCGTGATCCTAGCATCCTCTTTTATGAAATTTTTCAGTAGATATCCACGAAAAAAGCTTATTTCCAAAATTTCAGTTGATTCCGATTTTGCGTTTGCGTCTGCTCCATAGACAATGTGTTGTAATTTCGTTCTGGTGCACCAGAACGAAATTCAAATTTGGCGATATTTTTGCTAAACGAACTAATCTGCAAGAAATTATTCATTAAAAAAAACATTATGTAGCCAGAGGTATCCAGTGGTGTAAAAATCTCAACTTGTTTTGGGAAAAGTTGGGGGATGAGGCTGTGGATCACGAAATGCCCCTTTAATCAATTTGAACCTTTAAATTATCTCTCGTAACTTTGTTCTGTATGCTGATACGTGACAAAATCTAATTATTTTCTTCTTTGAAATTTTTTCTCTAGTTTGTTCGGGAACTGTCGTCGAGATATAAATAAATCTTCGATATTCACAATGTTTGCTATACCATTGCTATCGCACATGGGCGTAATCTTGGTGGGCAGCACCCTCCCACACCTTTCGGCAAAATGACCCATTTTTGGTTCTTTTCAGCCACTTTTTGTCTTTTTGACAATTCAGGCCGACTGCCTACCGCCTCCCCGGTATTTCAAGGCGGTTTGACGCTAATTTTATCGCATAATAAAGACCCACATTTACATACCACACGGACCAACCAGTACAGACTCAGCCAAGTTTATACACGCACCAAAGCATTAGCCTAGTTTAGTAGTAGTCCTGATCTTTCCTCACCTAGAACAGGCCCAAAAGCATCACCGCTCACACCCACTAAGAGTTTCCCTCAACCATGTACCCCTTCTCCGGTTCAACCAGACCTCAATCAACAACACCAGTAAATAGCAGCTAAAGGGAGTGATATATTCAACAGTATGCTTCGACTGTATTTATAAATACGCATTTGCAAATACGCACGTGACCACCTCCGCGCTGCCATAGCAGCTTGTAGACAGTTAGTCTTTCTGTATGATTTGAATGCAAAAGTGGTAAACAACACGAGACTACTGTGCAGCAAACTTGTCCGAGGCCATTTTGTACAACTTTGTGGTTATATTGTAAACGTTTCCGTCGATAAATATTTTCCGTTGGCAAATACTTTCAAAATGTTGTTTTTTGATAACATATTACAAATTCGGAATCCCTGTATAATAACTTTGCTATTCAATTAATACGCTTAAATTTGATGATATTTATTGTGATGTGCCCTGACTAATTTAATTTGATTATTTATATTTGTTTACAACTTTAAGCTTTGTCATGAGAAATAACAGAAAGGAGAAAACCAAGAGTATGTGTGTTATTAACAAACAAACTTCTTAATGAAGTTATTAATAATCTTGGAAAATCCCCACTATTCCAGAATGTTCAGTGTTGCCTAATGTTAACTGCGAAAAAAAACCATTTGCTAAAATAAGCTGAATGTGACAGAATGGTCTATTAATAGATTGTGGGTTTTGGGGAGTACAAAAAGGTGAAAGCATTGTCTTGACAATATCCTTAGTTGCGTATGACATCTTGAATTACTTTATTTATTTTTTCTAAAAATACATTTCAATATCATTACCCAAGTACAATTATCGTCAAATGAAAACGTTGCAATCAATCTTATCCAGGTAGAACAGACATTTTAATCACCTCTAGGATTTATTTTTTATTATTACCGTGTAATATTTTGCAATTATAAAAGTATAGTATAATATACAGTACGTAAAAGAATTAAGGTAAAGTGAGCTGATGTGCGAAGTCATTGTCATTTGAGGATCACAAATAACAGTTAAAATAATAGTTTAAAATTATCTTGCTTCATGCTTACAAGTACACGTCCGCGAGAGCTTACGAGCCCGCACAAAAAAATAAACAAACAAACAGCAACAACAACAACAAAAAAGAGGCAAAAACAAAAACAAACAAACAAAGATAGAGAAAGAGACAGAGTATTAATATATGTGCATGCCCACAATTACACCCACCTCCACCAAACACCACACCTAGTAAGACAAATGAAAGGCATCGGGCTAAACTTCACAACCTTCATCAAAAGCTGCAGAAATCGTTACCACTTATACAGGTACACCTAGTGTGTCTAGACCTGTCAAATATCATATTTTCTTCTAGTTTGAACCGCAACGGTGATTTTTATTATCATGTTTATATTTACCGCATGCAATTGTGATTCACCTTTAAATGTACTGTGTTTCACGAAAACATCATTGATTTTCAAAAACATACTCAAGAGTAAACACTTCTGAAAATCGAACACATTAGCAGTTGCTTTTCTATGCTACAAGCCTATCCTCATTTCAAAGAAGACCTTTCAAAGAATACTGTATTTAGCAGTTCAGAAAACACACCAACAAATGAGCAAATACAAAACAAGTGGCACAAACAAATATTTTACAATTTTACAAGGGGAGGATAAAAAATGTGATGCGATACATGTACATCTTAAATTCCGCAGAACAGCTGTTTCAACTCTAAATAATTAATTGTCTGAGGATAATACAATATATTTGTTCTCGCTCTCGGTCATATTTACAGGTCCCTAAATCTTATTACCGTGACGAATATCCCTCTGCTACCAACCAGCGGCAAACAGACTGGCTGTAGTAATCTTAAATGCTAAGAATCTGCCTAAGATGGAGGTCACTGGACTGTCTGGTAAGTTATATTGCCTAGTTTTGTTTGTCAAACCAAAAACTTTTACGGTTTACATGTCTGGAAAATATTTTTTGCGATGCGAAACGGTTTTTTTACGTTAAGGCGATTTAATACCCTGATTTTCATCAGTACCCATCTTCTTTTTTTTGTTGCAAATTTATAAAGTATATAAATATGTTCATCATCTCATTTATTTTTTTATTTTATTTATTTATTTATTTATTTATTTATAACATTCGGCCGAAGCCAGGCTAAACCCAATAGTGCTCAGAGGCTACTAAATTCAAGGGATGCCTCCAGATATGACGGGACAGGAATATGGGAAGAGGTCCGATTTTAGAAGCAGGAGGAAAACCGGAGCACCCGGGGAAAAACCTGCGAGGACGAGCATGGATCGCCAACCAAACTCACATGTGGCACCGCGGGGAATTGAACCCGGGCCACAGTGGTGAGAAGCGAGTGAGAAGACCACTACACTAACTCGCCCTAACTCATGTCCTGAACTTATAAAATATCTCTAGGCCTACATAAAAAGTGGTTTTAAACCATTTTAGAAAATCATTTTAGCCCTATATATTTTTTTGTTTACTGTATCCTGGTAACTGAGATGTGTGTTTCATAACAAACCATAATTTATCCTATTGAACATGTCCAAGTAGAATACATGAATAGAATACATTAAATCCTTTGTTATACTATCTATAGAAATATACTCACTGATTTACACTGAATAAATTAAATAGGCCTAAATAATCTCTTCCACATAGACAATTTAATACTACACAATGTATGTATCTTCTATAATATGTTGTTAGGAAAAGAGATTAAAAAAGGCTATAAGGTCATCAAAGGTCAGGTTTTAGGTCAATTGGTTCAGGTCAAATTCAGGCATCAATTTTGAATACATGTGATAGTCTGTGATATCATACATGTCATAATGAGGCATCAATTTTGATATTTTGTCTGTTACTGGATATTTAATGGAAATGTGTGAGGTGTATATACTAAAATACCTTGGGATGTAAATGGTGAGTACAATTTAGATTGCCTAGTTGAGTTGGATTGGGCAAATAAATATAAAATAGTTACCAAAATCACAAAAATGAAGCTTACGGAAAACTACCTAATATGGTGGTATAGGTGACAAAAAATACAATCTTTTTCAACATTGCTGTAGTGTGGTTGTGGTAACCTGTTACCTATGGCTTAATTAAGTTTCAGTGACATAGTGTTGCAAGTTCAAAATACAAAATATAGCTCGACATTGAAAATAGAAGCATTTTAACCGGTTCGTTTTTTGATAGTTGTGGAGCACCAAGTTCATGAAGTCATAAAAGAAATCAGGGACCACTTATTCCCATTTTACATATCAACATTATTTCCCTAATGTGTTAGCAACACATATCCAAAATGTTAACGAAATCCGTTGATAGTAAGCTTTCCAAAATGAAGTGAATTTAAATCATCAGTGATGTACCTCCTTTTGGCTTCTATCTTCAAAAGCATGTAAGCTACATTGAGACCTATGCCACCAATAAAACGAGAAGATTTGCCCCTTCATTTTGCATACCACTTTGTCCAATTTGTGTTTGTAATTTCTTCACAAAATGCAAAAAAATGCAAAAAAAAATCAATGGTGTAGTACCCCTTAAGGGGGTCAAATTGAGTTACTTAGTTTCAGAAGCGCTGAGAATAACCTGCGGACTAACTCTGCTCCAATAAGGTCTTCACTCGCAGACTACTTTTTTGTCTGATATCCGGTCACTGAATCAACTTTCAACTATATTCATACCTCATAAGAAAGAATGAACAGTTTACCAACCCAAAGTGTTACAATTAAACATGAAAACAAATAAACACAAATCCCGACCGGCACACATATTCATACCTCGTGCAGGAAATCAGATTTATTTGTCACCCTCATAAGCAATAAATTATGTCAACATTTACTCAAGAGTGACGAATATCCTTTTGGGAGATCAAGACCTATTTGAGCATTATGGCCATTATCTGATTTAAATAATAATGATGACAACGAAATAATGATATTGACCTCTCTACTCAAGAGTACTCAAAAAATGTTCTTTACCTACAAGTCTTTAGGTGGAGGGGGAACTTATTCTTTTTAGTGTGTTTTGCTGCATGTTACGGTCGTCCCATGTTGTCCTATGTGGATGGAGTCTTTTTGTTCTTGTAATGTTTAGTCCTAGAAGGGAAGATGTTTGTATTTTATTCTTTACGGGGTGGGGACTTACTCCCCTGACGCCTTCAGCAACTTATTCCACTAATGGTCAAAACATGCACAGATGTAAAACTTGCCAACAATCAAATCGTAACTCTGTGCATTTACGAACCGCGAAAGACAGGTGATCTTCTAGTAAACAATAATTGCTTGCTTATTCCAGTAGGAAGGTTACAGAAATTAGAAGATCCACAATCCAGCAACTTCAAATGTTTACGATCGCCTTCTAAGTGCCGATTTAGGGTAAATTGCTTGCACATATCTACATTTTGTAATAAAATGCAACAAAGCGTGTTTATGGTCATGATGGCAGTATTCCCGGGTTAGTTTCGCGCTACTCAAAATTTACCTTTTACATCTCATCTATAATAGCAAGAACATAATTTTACTGCATCTGACAAAATTATTACAAAGTTAAACCTTCTTAAACACACTCAAGACCTTTAAACATTTTTAATCAGAGGATGCAATCTTTTGCAAAGTAATGAAAATGGTTCGTTCCGTCGAAGCATTTGTGTTTGTTGGTTAGTTTGAGCTTGTTTTTTTAACCCTAGAACTACTGGCGCCATATTTTGTAACATGGACTACGAGGGGGTTAACCCCCCTAATTTTCAATTATACCAATGTATAGCTATGGGTGTCTTCTATCCAGTGATACCAAAATAAGTACAAACATTCCCCACATAATGTCGCTATGACGTCATAATGTGAGGGCGCCCATGTAAATTTGGGAAATTCTGACTATACAAAAGTATAAGCAAAATTGATTTCGGCTAAAAATTCTACGAACCTGCGATTTTCACCTAATTTTCTTCTAAATATAAAAAGTAATTAATATTCTACAACCTAACTAAAAACTAAAAACTCAGTTGATTTTTGAATAATTTTAACAAGAGCGAAATGAAAATTATGGATTTTACTGTAGAGACCTCAATGGTCATCTTTGATGGTTGGTCCGGGGGTTGGTCCTACCCCGGGTAAGCTGTTGGGGTTGTTCTTTAACATGTTTAAAAAAGCTTCTTCCACAACCTCTTCATCTTATTATATGTTACACTTGTTACACTTATGGGTCGGTTTTTTTTCCATGAGCACCTTTGGACCATGCAGGGTCGGATTTAGCATTGGGGGCCCAATTTGACCATGTGCATGTTTCTTTTTAGCCCCAAAACACCATATTTTTGACCAAAATATGCTAACATTGCAAAGTTTTGCGAGCTTCGCGCGCACTGGCCATTTATATAGCAAAATTCTCCTTCACTGGCCATTTACATAGCAAAATTCACCTTCATTTTGGGCTAAAATGGTCTGAAATTGAATTTTTTTTACGCGCTTCTCGCGCAATGTCTTAGTATTTAGTAAAACCGATCTTATTTAGGCCCCCTATTTGTAAACCAAAACTTGGCCGCTTGAGTGCATATGCCTTACTCACGGTGAGTGGGGGGGGGCTCAAAATTTTGGCCTGGCCCTGCAGGGCCTCCAAAATGGTAAATCCGGCCCTGGGACATTTTCCAAAATCAGATTTTGACGGTGCATACAAATGCACATTGTTTAGAACTTGCAATTTGAAAACGTCAGGCAGAAGATGTCAGGCAGATTTATAATATAATTACATGATTACATCTGATAATTCTTGACATTTTAAATCATTGATGAGTCAGCTTTACAAGTACATTTTATTAGACAAGATTGGTGGTTTATTAAAGGGCATTATGCAAAAGCCCACTATGCAAACAAGAACAACAGACTATACGATATGATATGCATATTTTAACACTCAGAGAGTCAGAGTAGACAAAATATATGCGACATTTTCGACCGGAGATATGATTATCTCTTATTATGCTTGTCTGTTGACGTTGGCTAGACATAAAAACATTCGATGCAAATTCATGACTTTTGAGGATGGAGTAACAAGGCAGGGAAGTCCTAACTGTATAATATACAGTGTACATAGCTGTATAATAAGCTTCATCGATCTTCGTTAATTTTTCATAAAAAGTGTACAGTGTAATGTCTTCGTTCGATCTGCGTTCTGTGTACGCACCTTATAGGCCTATATAGTTAATCATGATTTACTAATCTTCGTCGAAGCAAGAAATTGTCTAATGTGAACAGGGTCCTGGTGACTTCTTTGATAGCCTAGTGCACAATGATTCATGAGAAAGAATGAACAGTTTACCAACCCAGAGTGTTACAATTAAACATGGCAACAAATAAATACATATCCCTACCGGCACACAACCCAACTTGAAAAAAGCAAGGGAATGTGCTGGCATGGGAATCGAACCCACGACCTTCCGATCTGATTCATGATCAAAGGGGAATCAAGGGATCTCGTGATGCGTGTCATGTGAATAAGCGCGGTATGTATTGTGAATAGAGAGATTGCGAGGAGGCGTTCACTGCAAACGCCATACGGGTTACGGATTTCTGCATTTTGCGGTAGAACGTCATAATCCCGTTCACATCCAAACTAGCCTCCTACACAGCCAGTTTGTGTTGGTCCTAACGCTCGTCGTTCCTAGTATGTTCGTGATAGCCGCATAGAGTCTGAACCAAGACTACATGTAAACGCAATTGCAATCATGATGGCGCTATGCTGAGACAAATAATCTAAAGGTAATAGGCAACCGCAACGTAATCGCCTTACGGTAATTCCACAATTGACCAATTCACAATAGATTTCACCCTCTAGAGGGCATACTAACCGATTTTAGACTAATGTAGCTTGCCGTTGGCGTTCCCGTATCACGTTTCACGTAAATTTCGCAATCTCTCTAATGTTTACGATAGCCTTCGTACTGTACAACATCAGTCAATTAATATAATTTGGATCCACATAAATGATTAGAGCTTGTTCTCCTCGTGACTTTGAATAAAGCTTGAAAATAATGACCCTATCATGACCCTATCAAATGAAATCAAACAAACCAAAAAGTTATCTCCCACAGTAAAGGATCAGGTGCATGGATACGTGTGCATACCTTGACTGATCTTGTGTATCTATCTGGTCCATTCAAACTAACCACATAGGGGAGATAATGAGATTAATGTAGCGCCCTTTTTCTTTTCCTTTGCCCTCCTGATTTTCTCTTTCATTTTTTTTCTTTTGGGCACTTTTTCTTTCATTTTTGTCAGGGGGCACTCTTCCAAGAGCTTCCAAGCAAGCAGAGAATTGTCTCTACACAGTCTTTGATTACACTAGCATAGTAAGAGCTGTGTGAGCTTCTAGCTGGAAAATGGGCCGCTGTGATTGGTTTTTGTCAAAACCTCAAGTGTTCCCTTCATCCAATCAGATTTGTTTTATATCGAACGAAAGCTAGCACCCCCCCCCAAAAAAACCACATTTTTTCTCATTAGGTCAACAGATAACGCAATTCAATATTTATAGCAAGGCGAATGTGGTAAATCTGTTGAAAACGACCTATTCAAGCACAATTTTTGACCAAAATGTAGGTTTTAAAAGTCAAAACCTCAAGTGATACTTACAATATTTTTCAGCTCGTAATCGGCGGGAATAATTAGGCTTTTACCACTACGTCGAAAAGTAGACCCATGTTAACATGATGTAGTTGATCTGCCTGGTCAATATTTTGAGTGTTAAAGAAAGTAAACAAAGTACATGAAGAATATGACTTCAATTAATAATTTGTAATACTTCTGGCGAAATTTCTCAAGACAATTCTCCAAATAAAATATATTGATATTAATCCACGATGTAAAAAGGCCCGCCGATAACGAGCTGATCAAACTATAGCTTCATTTTATTGAGCAATGGCCAATTCTTTTAATTTGCAAATCTTGTGCAAAAAGTTACTGATTTCGCCTGTTTTTTCATACGGTTGTAAATTCAATGAACTATGACTTTGCTTAAAGAGCGCTTACCAATTGATACGAACCATGGTAACTTGCGAGTGCCCCTTGAACTTTGGCACGATTTTAGAAATTTGGGAATATCTGCAAAGAAACCCACCAATAGGCAGCGGTTCTCCTATGGGAAGAAGACATAGATATACTTTTAGGAGTAATCTCTTTCCTGTGGCCATCACATAATGCTTTTCAGATGGTCCTGATAGTGTTGCTACTCAACACATAACTGTTCTCACGACAGTCCCCATGACAACTTTGAACATGAATGTAGATCTGCGTTCTTGATCCTAATTCTTCTGAATCAGTGTGTAGAGTCTATACAAGTTGTCTTTCAAGTGCTGGTCTAAAGCAATCTTAGAAAATAACCTACACATGTTACCGAGGACACAGAGTCACATAATTGATCATGTTCTTGTTAATGATGCTAGTATGGTTTCTCAAAATGGATTTATCCATCTTGGTCTTAGTGACCACTTCATGACATACCGTAAACGTTCGCCTAATGGCGCACCTGGGCTCCCTTGGGGTAAATTTCACGTACAAATAGAGAGCTCCCTCCTCTAAAAATCCCAACAAGAATTAAGGGAACATGCCCTTATTTGCTGGTGGGATTTTTTTTATTGGAGGGCACTTTTAGTTTGTGTCTAAAATTCCAGTTATGTCAAGGGAGCCCATAGCGCCATTAGGCGAACGTTTACGGTATTGCCCTAGAAAAGCACCTAAAGTTAAATTCAACAATCACAACACTATAAAAATAAGATCTCTTAAGAACTACAATATAGACTCTTTCAGATCCCTTCTTACCAATTGTTCTTCTACCTTGAATAGTGATAATGTTGACGCTGCATGCCAGAACCTTAAACAAACAAATCTTTGTCAATGAACATGATCAGGTTGCTCCCCAAGCGTCAGGTTCGAATAAAACAACAAAAGGACAACATTCGTAGAAAGGATAGCAAGAACCCCTGGTATTGATGACTACACCACCTTTCGTAATCAAATTCAGAGGGAAGTGAAAGCTGCAAAAGCACCGTTTTTCATAAATAAATTAGAAGAATCCATGGGAGATCCAAGAAAGCTGTTAACTCATCTGCAAAACATGGGCTATAACTCAAAAGCAAACTCTAAGGGTAAAATTGCAATAGACATTGATGGTGAACTGTGCTATGAGACCTTGTCTCCGGGCCTTGTCTTTATGTGATTATATTAGTAAAATTTTCACTTCTGTTGCTTCGGTCCTATGACACAGCTCGAAACTCCTTTATTCAATTCTATCAGAATAAAGGTGTCTCCCGTGGTGAATTCAACCTTACACCAATTGATGAGGATTTTATTTCAGTCTGTCGCTTCTTTGAGTCGACAAAGCAAACAATCGAGCACTATTGACTCTACTATTTTATTTTCTCCAACACACAAGAACCGCGAACCGAAGTTTGAAGACAATTATTTTAACTTTTGAACCACCACTGGCTAACATAAATTTCACAGAGTTCGCTGAACTCTTAACTGCTGCCGAGATTATTTCACGGTTGCTTAATGGTATAATTAAAGACACAGATAAAAAGAATTTATCGCGTCTGATGTCAATCCCTCATTTCAAATATATAGTTTTGGTTTCTCTTTTGTTCACAAACCAAAAATCAAGGGATTAAAAAGTAGAGCTGATCTGATCTGCAATCATAACACTATTATGCTGGGAGGACACAGTATAGGGTATATAACCAGAAGTATACAATAGCCTATTGTGCTAACATAATTATTATCATGATTGATATCGGAAATCTATCCCGCGGACGACAGTTGATGCTCTCTGTCGAAGGTATAGGTGGCATATTACACTCACGAGTTCTAGGCCTAGAAATCATATACATGCGCGTATACTGAAGGATGGGGTGGGGTGGGGAATTTGTTTGTTTGTATGAAACATAAACGATGCATGGAGATGATTTGATTATGAATTAGTTTATTATCCCCGGAAGCACAACCCATACCTCTTTAAGAGGGGGCTCCCTCCTATATAACCACCTCTTTCCTAAATTACCCCTTTCCCCTCCTCCTCCCCTACATTCGATATCTTCATCTCGAGCTCTCCTCCCCTTCTCTTTCACTTCCAATGCTCTCTCTCTCATATGTTTCTCTCTCTCCCGGCCCATATTCCCCTTGCCCTCCAACCCCCCCCCCCCACACACACACACACACACACCCCAATCTTCTCCCTCTATCTTCTACTTTTGCAGTAAAAATTGCTTCAGTAAAAGTCATTAGGTTATTAGAGGTCATATAATGGCTTCCATCGATTCTGGTACATGGGATTAAGGACATGAATCGATTTTGTTTATAGCACCTATACAATTACAGTAGTAGCCCTTTTGTAATGTCGAATGCTTATATTTCGATGGCCTATATATTTTCACAGTGAAATCAGCTTAGGCTATTTCGTAGTCTCAAGCCAATGCTTTCAAACTAAATCAATGCTTTCAAATGTAGACTGTTTTGTCCAACTTCTCTGCTCGTGAATATTGCACTGCGAAATTTAAACATTTCTTTTGTATACTTAGATCAGGTAACTCGAAAATCCTGTAATTTTATTCGTCACACCACTTATAAGAAACTGAAACCAAAACCGAAACTACCTGTCACAAATGTTTAGTTTTAAACAAAAGGTAGAAACAAAGAGTTCGATATCTTGTGATTCAAGTGGTTAGGCAGGACAATAGGAAACCACGTGACCAAAACCAAAACCAAAATTAAAACTATATATTTGAAATGAGGCACTGTCAATTACGATCCTTGATTGGTTTACACAGGTTAATCAGCGCGTAAAAGGAAGACCGATCTATCTGGTGCTGATCGGAGAAAAGGAATAGCAGCAAATGGCGAAAAAGTCCGTACTTTTACAAGGCAAAAAGCAGCTTTTCTAGGCATTGTGGACATGGTGCCTTCACCAAAGAAAGTTTCCTACTAGGCCTATAAATACCTAACTTTTGAGATGGTTTGCATGTCGAAAGGTGCAAAATTAACAATAAGACGCCCGGTTATAAATCCGCGTTCAGCAAGTCATCATCACGACACTTGTAAACAACCCGTGCTCGAGTTTGATTGACAGGTGACGTCAGACGCGATAAATTATCTTTATCTTTGTCTTTCATTATATGTAAAACTGAGTCATTTTAAAGAAAAGTTGAACAATGGTGGCGCTATTTATCTAAAATCTTATTTGCATCTTTACAAGGGGTAGACACTTGTAAAATGGTATTAGAACATCAGCAAACAGATTAACAAATGACAACGGAATTTTCAAAAAACTTTTTATCATGAAACGTAAAATATAACTCATATTATTTGGCTAATTCAAATTTAAAATATATGTAAATAGCGCCTCAATTTTCACACAAATGTACATTTTATAGAATAAAATTACGGCAAAAAAAGCAGACAAATATGAATAATTTGATATAGAAACGAAAATCTATGTTAAAAATTGCTACAAAATATTATGTGTATGCAGTTTATTATAGCTGTTGGTATTATTCAAGTCTAGAATTGAACATTATGATAATGTTTTATTAGAAAAATTAATAAATGATCACATCAAACATTTCTAAAAATAACTCATTACCTCAAGACAAACCAATCAGACTCATTCACCTGTGTACTGTACTGTACCATAATTTCTGTAATAGCACCACCACTTACTACTTTGGCAATCATGATCATTCTAGTAGTTTCCATTTTGTATGATTGTCAACTATGCATTTTCCATTGAGTTTCCAGAATCTTCCATGTACAAACAAATGGATATAAACAAGTGAAAAGTAATATCTGATGACAAAATACATTATACTTTTAATAAATATTATGGAATATTTTGGGGACACATAACAAACGCGAGTGTCATATGTGGTCCCCATTTTGTGTGTGGATGTTGGAAATGGTAAACGAACTTTTAAAAATAATAATGTTTTCATTGAAATGCCTTTTGATTTATACAAATTACCCTTAGTTCTTGCTTTGTACGTAATACATTGCATTATATAAAAGTTTCATGGATATCAAAATGTCGATATATTTATTTATTTGTTCGTTATTTATTCAGGAAAATTCCATCAATACAAAAGTACTGGTCTCCCTGGAAGCCCTGATAACATACATAACATTCATATACAAATAACGCTTTAAGAATATGAATAATTAATATACAAACAGAGATATAGAACAAGTTCAAATTAACAAATTAATGAGGAAGGCTATAATAAGTTCCTTAATGTCTTAAACACAAACAAAATTATAAGGCATTCTTGAACTCATACAAGCTTAGGGAATCCAAATTGGCACAGAGATTAAAAGGAAGTCTATTCCATGAAGTGGCAGCTCTATAATGAAATGTTCTCTACCCAGAAGATAATTTCCACCTTGGAACAAAAATAAGATATACTGCGCCAATAAAGTATCCTTACACTTGGAAAAATAATCACAATTTCAAAACTGAACAAAATTGGGGTAAATTTGTTTTTTTTATTAGATGCACTATCTAATCCTGCACATTATGACACCACATTGAATCCAATGTGACCTCAAGAAGTAAAGTTACAAGCAATTGAATAGACGAAGGTCCAGTTTTAAAAGTGACAAACTGGCCTACAAGGTGCAAAAAGATTCTAACAAGCGCAACAAAGAGACAACACAGTTTCTTCAATGAAACGTTATTTAAAGCAGTTTTTATTTCAGTTTTTACTTCTCTGTACTTTTCATAACTTTCATTTTATTTGTCCGTTCTTTGATTTCAGTTTTCTTTTGTTCCTTTTGTTTTAAATTAAAGCCAAGCGCATAAATTAGCCATTCACCACTCTCAAACCAGATTTGTGGTCTGTGGAGTTTTCAATAGGCCAGTTTGTCACTTTTGAAACTGGACCTTCGTCTAATCAAATACTTGTAACTTTACTTCTTGAAGTCACATTGGATTCAATGTGGTGTCATAATGTGCAGGATTTGATAGTGCATCTATTAAAAAAACAAATTTACTCCAATATTGTTCAGTTTGGAAATTGTGATTATTTTTCCAAGTGTAAGGATACTTTATTGGCGCAGTATATATTAAAACATTGCTTGTGGTTGTCAGAATTAAGGCATTGCACGGAGTGCAAGATTAATTATTCTAAGGAGAAAATCAGCCTAGCAATTCAAAAATTTCGCTGAATAAAATTCTAAAGTAAAATGTGCAGTCCTTAAACTTCACCGTTACGCGTTGTTTTGTGTTGGTTCTTTAGATTTTGAAATTACGTTCTATCCGTTCCAAGCGTCAGATCATTGGCTTATGTTTTACTATATGAAATAAAATAAATGTTATTTTTAGTTCCATTTTTTATTGCTTGAATGTCATTCAGACACTCTTCAATCGATTTTTCCATAATTCACACCACTTGTTAATGTTCAGATGTCTATCTTGCTATTGTCAAGTGTTCTCAACAGAACATGTCCCGAATTTGACTTGGAGATATTAGTTTTAGGTTGACAGTGAAACGATAGCTGGTTATATCGTAATTTTAAAAAAAATCACATGATTGGTGAAATAATATATATTTTGGCAGCTAACAAAGATATTTTAATATCTTATATTATTTTTTATAATTAAAGCAATAATATGTGATGTACTCCACGGCGACGCCCTCAATTTTTCTCGACTGATTTTTTTTTGTTTTTTTTGCATGATTGTAAATATAATGCCCAATGGTGTACTAAAATACCATGTGAAACACTAAGCCTGAAGTGCTTTAATCACAGTAAACATTTTTAAATGTTTACTGTAATTAATAATACTGTGATTAATTACTGTGATTTATAATATATCCGGAGATCTCCGGTTTTACTCCGAGTACACAAATCGAGTGATGGCTGACATGTCTCGTGCATGTATATGAATCGGTGACGTATAAACAGTGCGCATATCGCAATTCGTCTTACGTCGTATTTATACGTCCCAGCTGCGAGAAGCTCCGCTGAATAATACGATCGGCGAGCTAATAAACGCACTGTACATAGGTGCTGCATTGAAATAGTTTTTTTTTCCTGTAACCTCATTTGACTCGAACTTAAAAGGGGAGAATGCGATCAGCGAAAACTAACATGTAAATAGGAATTTATTCTCATGCAAATCGCATATTATTGCTTTAAGATGCTACGACCAGTTATGTATAGATTTCTCCGTGGTCCACTTGCCCATTTTGCATACTCTGGCTATTACATTAAAACTCTGATTTATATTGATTTGTGTGCAACTGATAGATTTTCACATCTGTATCTGATCTTTTCAGTCACCGCACTCCCTCTGTTTGTTAGCTTCCCAAGTGGACTACTGACTTTGCCTTGCGATTAAGATTTTTAACACGGGACTCTATGGAGAGTTAGGCCAATTTCTGGCCTAACTAAAATTAACCATGATGTAATGCATCTTTAAATGGATCTGCCTTGTGATTGGTCACCCATATCTCGCTATGGTTTAAATCTTCCGGGCCCGCGCCATTACCATTAACTACACCGTACACAACTATCTGTGGTATTTGCGGCGCTTTTGTGTTGACGCAAAAGTTAATCTCTCATCAAACATCTAGCGCGTCTTGTACTATACCATGCTTAGTACTTGTGGTTAATGGACTGATAAACAAGTATGCTTGACAGTGTGTTTTTAGAGAGCAAAGTCCCGGGGTAAAGTTCTGCTTAAAATTCAAAGTCCGTAGTCGGATTTTCGGGGTTCGCTATCAATAAACTGGTAGATTCCAAAATCAGAATTGTTCAGTATTAAAGTGAGCCATTATAATTATGCAAGATAATGTTGCATTCAATTACTTTTATTGTCACTAATCATCTGATATGTTTAACTCTTTATGACCATTTTACTATTGAATACTTTAACATCAGTATAATTTTGAGTTCAACGAAATGGGTTCATCATGACTAATAATAACATATTTTTAATAAAATTCGACTATGGCATAGTCTAAGTTATGTAGGACTTGGAATGGTATGGAAAGAGGCTTGCTCTGGGCGGTTTCGTCATTGTGTGAAAAACATACAAATAGATATAAATAGGCTTACCTTAGTCTTCTGAGCGCGAGGTCCAATGGAAAAAAATGTAGTTGCGAAATATCATCTCTAATAAAGCTTCGAAAAAGGAGATATCAAACTGAAAATACGAACTGTTCTGTAAATTTAAAAAACACGGTACACGACAGGGAAGGTAATACAATATATTTTTCTATACACTTCCCTTTTATCATGGAGGGGCCTTTTGTTTAAAGTGGAACGCAACTTTGTTCAAGTAAATATGCCTACTTTGCATATCAATATATTCCATTCATCACTATTATCTGTTTCAGCCACCGTGACACCTCGTTAATCTCCATGGACCTTTAGCGTGTCAGTCAGACGTATGTGTCAAAAGGGGCTTTTGGAGATTCCGCAAAAAATGAGAAAATATTGCCATAATAGCCTACAGAGCAGTATTTAGAGGCAAAAAATCAGTCATCAGTCATCAGTCATCAGTATCAAAATCTCATAGTGCAGTTATGTCCGCGGCAAATTCACCGTGACCTTTCCAGCCATAAACCCGCTTAGTATTTTTCACTGGTTTGCTGTCATTTACTCATCAAGGCGGTCCCCGTTATTATACATTGTTATAAGGACTATGCTAATGCTTTAAAGATAGACATGTAGGAATAAACCATACTTGATTGACAGAAAGTACTAAATGTGTACCTATTACGGTTTCGTGACACCCCTCTTCCAAATGCGACCAAGCCAGGGCGGCCCGGTGAAGCAAAATGTGCATTGGAATAACACGGGAGTTTGGATATAGATGGTAGATTTCTTTCTCATACAAATGTATGGTCCCCCGTTATTAAAGCTTGTACCGGGTTGAAAATTCAAATATTTTGACATGAATAAGTAATTGAAACATAGAGCAAGTACTAAAATCATAGCTTTTATACTTTTTGATATATGACGCTAACTAGTTCATCTCCTATATCTACAACACAGCGCTACCAGTAGGGGTCAATTGCCTATTGTGAGTGCCCCTGTGTTGTGTGCATACATGTAGGCAACAATAACTGCATGATGTATATTTATAAATAAAAGATTGGTGCGAAAAAATGTTGTGTCCCTCCTGCACTGACATGACTGAGACCACACTATTCTGCACCTCCAAAATTGGAACTTGCCCAAATAAACAGACTGAGTCTTGAAAGCTAAAATATCTGCCTAAGATGGATGTCACTGGACTCTCTGGTAAGTTATATTTCCTATTACAAACCCAACGTTTTACTCCCGACTTGAGCTTTCGCCATCTTGGCTGATGGCTTGATCACCGTCCGAGTGATTGTTGTTGTGATCTGGTCACGTTGTGATCTGGTGTGAAATGAGCTATAAATAATAATAATTGCTTGCTACCAGTAACAAGGACCCTGTGTACCTGTAACGATGACTTGGTGTATTTTGTTCAAAATTGGGTGCTGTGTGTTGACCGACACACACAATGCCTATACTTGTTTAGGGGCAAAATTTCAAACCATTCCTCACCAAGGGTGTTTTTATATTATGAGGGGTAAATTTGAAACCAATTCCTCGCTAATAGGGTGTTTTTATTTTAGTAGAATCCTTGTTTAGGGTTAGTTTGACAAATTTTCGACATCCTAGCTTAGGCTCATTTTTGAAAGTCAATTCACGCGGATGCTTACAACTTTTATACATGAGTGGTCCCCCGGGTCAAGAACGGTACATCCTATAAAGGTAACACTATACATTTTCTGAATCCTTATGACCAGTGTTACGAGCCGTAATGACTCAAGGCTAAAATCACCATTTACCCGAATTCACACCAATGCCCAACAAAAATACACTGTTTGATTAAGTTAACGAAATCTAAGTCTTTAATTAAAAATTGATTGGTCCATGAACAATAAATGCACATACAATATAATCACACTTTTAAATGATCACTACTTAACCAGCAGTCTTCTTCTTGATGATTAGAGTGTTCTGGTATAATGTTCTGGCTGGCTGATGTATAGGCCTATCCTTGTTTGCTTATCCTGCGAAAACCACTGTTCAGCGAAATCCATTGTACACTTGCATTTATATATATCCACTCAAAATATCCTTTGTTGCTGTATTAAAATAGCACATTATTGGCTTTGCAAACTGGTTCAAATGTAGGCCTACCTCCTTTTTGAAGCACAGCGACAACAAACACACATAGAGAGAGTGTACAATCTCTCCTCATATTCTACCAATAGCAAACTTATTGCTTTCACCTTTATACTCACAATCTATTACTAGACCATTTTGTCATATATTCAACTTATTTTAGAAATGCGAATTTCCACTAGTATTAGATTATACACTAAGATGAGCAGCAATCTGGGATTTCCCTATTATAATTTATAAACATTAACCTTTCTCATTACATCACTTCCTGGGGCTTTACAATAATATCGGGGATTCCCCTAACAATCCAAAATTAGATATGATTCAATTTGATGTTATCACTCATGAAATATCTCTTAATTTTGTAACAGAGATAAACAATCAAATTAAATTACTCAGGGCATATCACACCAGAGGAATAGGGCCTACATTAGTAATGTTTTCGACACAATTAGGTGAAGTTTGAAATTTGAACCCATGTAAAGTTTAATGACCTTTCCCCCGCCCATGGGACAATATTTCAAGTTGTTTCGGGAAGAACAAAATTTGTGTACTAGGGACTTAAAGGATTACCTGGGTATCATCTGGGTGCATGGTAACAATAGCTGGGAACTACACCACATTTCGCCATACTGCATTCTAGAAACGCTTGCTGTTAGAATAAGAAAACTGTTAATGCTAATTTATTGCACATTCTAGGGAAGCGTGGTAACCTTTTTAAAATAACCGAGTGAGAGGGTTTTGAAGAAAATATTTTTCCTGTCAAAACTGAAGCATCCTCTGTATAAAAGAAAATATGAATATTAACTGCACATCATATATAACGATTCGTGATACCCAATTGTAGCACATTTGATGTCGTTTAAGAGGAAGAGAATTTTATTTCAATTTTATATACGCCAAAATATTTTTTTAATTGAGCAAGAATAAGGATAGAAAAAACGTTGAAAATTCTATGTGAATATTACATTAGACCCAACCAAAGATTACTGTTTCGTTTTTATGGTAATCTAATCTTTTATTTCCTGAAAAAACATTAAGGGTCTAATGTCGATTATTCACATACTTGATCAAAACATCGAACGTTTATACAAGAAAAATGGTAGGTTCCTCTATGGTATTTTACTGACCATGGAAATGTACTGACACACGAGCACGTGTCAAAATCGATATAATGTATTGTCCATATAGACGCCCATTTATCATGTTTATTGTTGGATTTGTTTGTATAGGCCTATAGAACACGCATCAGTTAACAACAATTGAGCGCTAATAATACACATTAATGTTTTTAGGTAAATAAAATTCCAAAATATGGTACGTTTTCTGCCTTTGCTTGTCACGTGGTAGGCCTATATTGAAGTTGCGATTATAAGTTTCAAATGGATTGCAACAAGACAAGTGGCCGAGTGGTCTAAGGCGCTGGGTTCATAGTGTGTCCAAAGTAGTGCGCCGTGAGTTCGAACCCCGCCTCCGTCAAACTTTAATGAAGTAAAATAAAGTAAAATAAAAATAAAAATTTTACTTTAAACAAATTTCATATTGGGGAAATGTGACTGGCAGAATTTATGTATGGCGTGGAGTGGTGTGGCTGGGAACTAGAGTCCACAACAAGAATCAGGTTTCTAACAAATTATTTTATATTGTACGAGGCGAGGGCGCTATGTCAGGCCAGGCAACTCAGCATGCAGACTCAGCATGCATCGGCCCATATTCCAAAACACGCAAGTTTGAAAAGCCATAACTATTTTGCCTCGGATGGTCTAGTACCACACTCTCGATTCCGTCCCTTGGGTAATGGAGCAATACAGTTATCCTCGGCCTCAAAACCTTAAGTAGGCCTAATGTGACCCCCTTTAGGGCTCAACCACCGACCTCTACACCCCGGGTCTACACCCAGGCTCTACACCCACACACCGCCGTGACTGCATGATCGGACCGATCGTCAACAGTACCTGAACACAAGCCTTTTCGAGATATGGGGGACACAATAGGATGGCGCTGCACTTGTCTAAATCCATATATTATTGAAAAATGACACTTTGATGTTTTGCAAAAGTTCATTATACAAATCATATACTTTGAAAACTTGCTTAATTTATTGTTGTTAATAAGTTATGTACATTTTACAAAAGTGTTGTTGTTTCCGCCCTCTTTACAACATAACTCAAGAACCACAGGACCTACAAAATATTTCTGTGATATTTGAATTCTTCTACACGCTCGCAAGGAAATGAGCAATGCAATTTTTGCAAAAGCTCACTACCATTCGCAAGATGTTGTGAACTACCAAATCGCAACACTTTAAAATAGTGTATTACCTTAAGACGTACGTGAGAGATCACGTGGTGGTACCCCCGGGGAGCCATACCCGGGTGGCACTCCTTGAAAATGGGTGACGGGGTGTACAGCCATAATGACCATTTTTCCTGCAGCGATGAAGCCATGCATGGGAGGTAAAGAGGCTGCCGCCGGGACCCCCGCCCCCCTTAGGAAGCCTTTTTGTACTTTTTAGCCTATTTTTGACCTTTTTCGTCAAATCCCCATCCCAAAAAAGTCCTGAGGATGGAGACCACTGTTTTGCTGTCATCAAAATCCCTCTTTAAATAGCTCTGAATGTATTCAGATGTGCTTTCACCGAACTTACTCACTTAACCAGAATTTGTGATTTTCCCAAAAAAGTTTGTTGCCTTCGGTACTGTTTTGGGCCTACAATTTTCCAGGTCTAACTTTGTTTTGGCGTCAACATCTCTCAGTCATTGAAAGACCGACTATAGTTTTGAATCGCTCTGCACGCACGTCACTTCAAAAGTAAAGTACCCCCCCCCTTAAAGACTCCCGATGAATATTGACTTGGAAAAGTCAAATATATAGTTGCCCCATATGTGACGTGTCATGTCAAAAGGAGACACTTTTGGGCAGGTTATCAATTTTGAGGTTTTTACATATCTTAAGGGGTGGGGTATGAACGTTTTGACCGTATTTATTGTGGGACATTAGAGCACATCAGACAATATCGAATTGCATTCTGAATACGAAGAATGTCCTTCTGATATCAAATAATTTTGATTTTTTGAAATTCGCAATGTAATACACATTTTATGGCAAATGATTAAAAATTGATATTTTTGATATTGAACAGTACTCGAAGTAAACTTTATGAATCTGATGATATGTACTTAAAGTGTATGTAGGTGGGATGAAAAGCCGGCGATCAAATGAAAATTTTGACCCGAGTTTCGTATTGAAGATATGGATTTTTTCCCAAAACACTAAAAAAATGAGGTCTTTTGGGAAAAAATCCATATCTTCAATATGAAAGGTCAAAATTTTCAATTGATCGTCGGCTTTTCCTCCCAGCTACAGCTATTTCTCCATTTACGATCCTGCCCACGTCACATCCGGGGGGGGGGGCACTCAACTTTGGAAGTGACGGTATGTGCCTGTGATGTGAATAGGCCCCCTCTTTGATCGACTATACCCGATGACCCCTTTTTTAAAGTCATACCCGATGACCCCCATTTTTTTTAGTTGCGGCTACCCAATGACCCCCTTTTTTTGATTGCGGCTACCCAATGACCCCCTTTTATTCTAGATTTTCTAGAAAAGCATCATCAAAATGCCAAAAAATAATGCCAAAACGTTCAAATTTTGCTCAATTTTTTCAAAATTATGCCGAAACTTTCAAAATTTTGCTCCATTTTTTCTACCCGATGATCCTTATCATCTCATATACTCAATGACCCCCTTTTTCAAAATATTGTACCCACTGACCCCTTTTTTGTTTGTACCCAATGATCCCCTTTTTTAAAATAATGCTTTGTACCCGATAGGCCCCTACTTCGCGACGCCGGTAGGCACATACCCGTCACTTCTAAAGTTGAGTGCCCCCCCCCCCCCGGGCGTCACATATAGGCCTAACCCGCTAGCTGTAACATTCTTTACTTGTTTTGAGTCTCTTTCATTTAACTCGGGGTTTACATCTTGACGGCATTTAGAGATTTTGTCCATTTAAGACCGAAAGGCAAGTGACAGAGCATGGAAATAGTAGATAAAATATGAGTGACATGAGCAGATAAGATGTAAGTAGGGGAGACCGGGGCAAAGTGGACCAAAAATGTTTGTCCAGCCCAAACAGGATTACAAAGCAAGGCAAGGCAAAACTTAGGACTCCAACTAACAAATTACTTTAATAAAGTTGATCAAAAACGCGGTTTTGTTAAATGGTGTGAACTTGAAAAAGTCGTTCCGCTTTGCCCCAGGTATTTTTGGGCTGGGATAAAGTGAATCGTGGAGAGGGCATTACAGAAAAGCTCACCCTTCAGGTGTGTATTCATTGTCAACATCACTAAGAGCCTACCTAACCACATGAGATTTCTCCTTTAAAATAACGCTTTGTCGGCCTACCCGATGAGGCCCCTACTTCGCGACGCCGGTAGGCACATACCCGTCACTTCTAAAGTTGAGTGCCCCCCCCGGCGTCACATATAGGCCTAAGCTGTAACATTCTTTACTTCTTTTGAGTCTCTTTCATTTAACTCGGGGTTTACATCTTGACGGCATTTAGAGATTGTGTCCATTTAAGACCGAAAGGCGAGTGACAGAGCATGGAAATAGTAGATAAAATATGAGTGACATAGCATGGAAATACTGAGCAGATAAGATGTAAGTATAGGGGAGACCGGGGCAAAGTGGACCAAAAAATTTTGTCCAGCCCAAACAGGATTACAAAAGTAAGTAAGTAAGTAAGTAATAAGTAAGTAAGTAAGTAAAGTAAGTAAGTAAGTAAGTAAGTAAGTAAGTAAGTAAGTAAGTAAGTAAGTAAGTAAGTAAGTAAGTAAGTAAGTAAGTAAGTAAGTATAGTAAGTAAGTATAGTAAGTAAGTAAGTAAGTATAGTAAGTAATTAAGTAAGTAAGTAAGTAAGTAAGTAAGTAAGTAAGTAAGTAATATTTATGAATTTACGGTATTTACAATTTGATTACTTGGTCTATAATTTTTACTAGCCTACTAAAAAAATTTAGTAATAACTATGGCGTGAAATTGTATTGAAGAAAGATTTAACAATTAAAATTGGTCAGTTTGAGTTTAGCCCAGTCTTGTCACGGGTCTTGTCAAACATCTGCCCTGGGACTGGACCCCGCCCTAAATAAACAGAAAATAGGGCGTGGTTTCCCATTATTACGAGAAAATATAATACCCATGGACAGGATTGAGCCAATAGATGGCGTGTGTGTCGCCCTTCGATCAATAAAAAGCAGTCCTGATAAAAAGGGAGGTGTCGTGAGCATGATAAGACATTTCACAGCACACGTGATGAATCAAAATCACCGTGTGATACATACAATTCATATGCAACATTTCGCATTGCATGATGGTAGGTTTAAATGAATTCGGACAATAATTCGCCGGGACAATATGACCCGGGAATATGACAGGGCTATGCAATAATTTTTAGGGCTGTGCAATAATCATCTTCAGCCGGCCCAAGGTGGGGGGGGGTTTGGTACACATTCATTTACACTTAGGCAAAAAAAATTATTTCTTGCCCTCAAATAAATTTTAAAAATTGGGTCGGTCTGTTGGGATTTCTTTTCGTTTTTTTAATTACTACCTAACTCTACTAGCAAACTCTATAAACTGTTTGTTTTAATTAAGGCTCAAAATATGAAAAATCAGACAATTTTGGTGTTAAAATGAATCAACTAACATTACAAAACAACTAAAATGTTAAACGCAAGCTCTAAAATACCTTCTTTTTTTTTTTTTGCATCTTCAGAATGCAAAAATTTGACAAGAAAAAAGACTTTTTCAGGAATTTCCAAAATATAGGGTCGGTATTCTTTTGTACAGTAAATAGAAAAAAAAACCCCATTTTTTCTGATTTCCAAACCGGGGTCAGTCGGTTGAGAGCAAGCAAACATCTTTTTCTTTTCTTTTTTATATTGCCCGAGGAAACCAATACAGAAACATTTCCTACTCGCTAAATGTCCCCCTCATTATTGCAAATTGGGTTCCCACAAATTTAACATGTACAAAGGGGGGGGGGGCAAAAGATTTTTGGCAGGCCGAGAGAAGGAGGCTTTTTGTCTTTAGTTTGGGGGAAAGGCCTTAATGTTCGTCCCACTACTTTTTGTCCCATTTTTATGACAATTTACTCTTTGCTGTCCCCATTTTATCCCTGCAAAATTGTTTGTGGGAGAATTTCCCCAACCCCGATTACTCCCAGGCCACGCCCCTGTTTGCCCTCCGCCCCCCCCACCCCCGGCGGACCCCTTCAACCGCCGGGCTGGAGATTTTGCGAGGATTATGGGACATGGCACAAGAAAATATCGAGCGTAGCAAAAACTACGATACACCCCTTAACCCCAAAAAGGGAGTGTTGCCATATTGAAACATAATTGATTACCTCGTCGTTTTTTTGCCTACTAGTATTTTACATGTTACTTGCTCACTAACTTACTTACTACGGTAACCTACTTCGGCCAACAAAAAAACAAAGGAAGTCTATCTCAAACACCCGCGAGCATTGCTATGTGAATTCAAATTTAACGCATAGCGCTACGCGTTGGCCTTATCATTATCCAAAGAAAGTGTCTTTCTTTTTTGCAGTTGTTTTTTTTTTTTTTTGGTACATATAGCCATGAGAGTTCTAAAAAAAAGGAGCAGTTTTACTCCGAAACTGAGCTTTACATATAGTGCGTCGAGTTTGGGGTAATTGTTTCTGTATTTTGAATGATACAATTTATACAAACTACAAAGTACATAAACATTGACTGTGAAAAATAAAATAATCGCATAACGCCTAGCTCATTTTCTAAAAAGAAAAAAGATAGCACATATTGCTTTTTACCAAATGTATCTGAGACAGTATAGTTTGATAAATTGTATACAACAAGTTTTTAAACATAATCTGAAAAGCTCTGAAATAAGTAAGCAAATCAGTCTGAATGAATGAATGAATGATGAATTGATTGATTGGTTGATTGATTGATCGATCGATCGATCGATTGATTGATTGATCGATTGATTGATCGATCGATTGATTGATTAAAAACTCCCCGACTTAGTAATTAATAAATTAATATCATGAAAGCCGGTTCAAAGAATCCCCTAGTTATCATTGGGATTTGAGATGAAAACAAATAAACTTGAATTGAATGATCATGATGAACGCATTCAGCATGTTCAGTTGAACTCGAAATTTATCTTCATAAATATAGAGGAATAGTCATAACATCTTTTTTTTTTTTTAGTAGGCTTTAAAATTAATAATAAATTTATTAGGGTAATTTGTTACAACATGTAAAAGTGTTTGAAGTGTGTTTCCTACTTATGTATTCTTGTAACTCCCGTTTTTTAGTGTAGTATACTAGTAGTATAGTATATTATACTACTACACTGCAAAAACGGGTGTTAAAAGTATCACCGGTTGGAGTCAATGGAGGATCGCACCCAGGGTGTTATTTTTTAACACTTTTGGGTGTTATTTTTTACACTCTTGGTGTCATTGATTTTTGACATCCTGGAAGGTAGGCCTATTATTATTATTATTTATTATTAATCAACACTTATATGGCGCTCTAACAAAGAGCACAGCGCCTTACAAAATATACAGGCAAAATGAAGCAAGAAATAAATACAACCAACATTAATACAAATGTGTTTTAAGCAAACGCTTGAAAGCAGGCACAGACACCGCCTCCCTCAACTGGATAGGCAACTCATTCCAGAGCCGTGGAGAGGCAACAGCAAACGAATGATCACCAGCTCTCTTATTTGATCGTGGAACCAAGAGCCTTGTGGTATCTGAAGAGGAGCGGAGTCTGGGCCTATTTTCGTGCGTTACCGTGTCGCTGAGCAAGGTAAGCAGGTCACATAAATATGGTGGAGCGACATTCATCAAACACTTATAGACATAACAATATTTTAAACTGTATTCTATCCTTCACTTGAAGCCAATGCAAGGAGTTCAGGAGATCCGCAGAGCACCTGTCCCGTCCACAAGCAAAAACTAGCCTGGCCGCCTTATTTTGGACACGTTGTAGCCGTTTGAGGTCGGCCTCACGAGCACCAAACAAAAGAGAATTAGCATAGTCTATGCGGGACAGGACAAGTGCTCTAACGGCATGATGACAGGCTTCCTGAGAAATAAAACGACGTATGCGCCACAGATTGCGAATGTGGAAATTGATAGTTTTACACAGGGTACTAATATGGATGGACATGTTCATTACACCGTCAAAGGTTACACCCAGGTTCTTAACAGAGATTGAAGGCTCAATTGTTTTACCATCGAGCTTCAGTTGGATATCAGACACTAAATTTAACACTCTTGGGCCCGCAACAACAAAAAACTCTGTTTTTCTTGGTTCAATTGCAGTTTGTTGCGCAACATCCACATATTAAGATCAGATATGCAATTGGTAATACGATCCATGGTCCGTTCACGCTCCCCGGGGACTTTATGATCAAAAGCAGCATATAATTGGATGTCATCTGCATAGCAGTGAAAACTAATATTATGACGGCGAATTATATCCCCTATTGGTGAAATATACAATATAAAACCTTGAGGACCTATGATAGACCCTTGAGGCAGAGAATAAGTGAGGACGTGTTCATTGGATAAGGCATTCTTTATGGACACCCTGGTGGTACGGTTTTCAAAATGAGATCGAAACCAGGAAACAACGGAATCACACATTCCAAACCTATCTCTAAGCCTCTGAAGGAGAATGGGGTGGTCAACCGTATCGAAAGCGGCCGACATGTCAAGTAGCAAGTAGCCTATAGTAATAACACCAAAAGTGTCTAAAAATAATTGCCAGTAACATCTTCCTCAGTTCCTCCTGCAAGATCTTGAAGATGGTGGGAGCATTCACAGCAGCTATTAGCGACGCTAACTTCTGCTGATTGGGGGGTAAATGGATTCCGGTCAGCGGCCCGTGGTCAACGGTCACTGACTTTGGGACCCACATGCCTGGGCTCAGTCCTCAGTGCTAGCAGGCCTACGTACGTATGCATGGTATGGAATACAAGCCGATGGGAATGGTTAGTTGGCGAGTTATGTGGCGGTAAGTTAAGGGCGAGTTACTGTTAGACCATTGGGCGAGTTACTGTTAGACCATTGGGCGAGTTACTGTTAGACCATTGGGCGAGTTAATGTACTGTTAGACCATTGGACGAGTTACTGTTAGACCATTGGGCGAGTTACTGTACTGTTAGACCAATGGGCGAGTTACTTTTAGACCAATGGGCGAGTTACTGTTAGACCATTGGGCGAGTTACTGTTATGGCGAGTTACGGTTAGACCATTTGGCGAGTTATGGTTAGACCATTTAGCGAATTTAATTTGTAATTTAAATTTAATAAAAAAAATAACTTGTATTAAATTAAATTTGCAAATGTAAAAATTGTAACTTCAATACAGTAATACATGGGTGGGAACATTGTGCGACACACTTAAAGCCATAATGCGTGATTTGCTCCACAGCGACGGCCTTCTACTTTTTCCACGATTGTAATACCCAATGGTGTACGGCATGTGAACTTTAGACTAACCTGGAAGAGCTTTAATTACAGTAAAATTTAAGTTTTTCTGCAGAGTTCACTGATTGAGTAGTGGCTAAAACACATTGTGTGCATTAATGAATCATTGAATCAGTGACGTATAAACTGTGTACATATTGCTATTGGTCTTACGTCTTGTTTGTTCATCCTAGCTATGTGAAACTACGCCAATATTCATGATAATAAGACGATCGGCGAGCTAACAGGCACTTGAATGAAATAGCAATTTCCTTCGTTTTGCCTCATTTGTTTGGCTCGAAATTAAAAGAGGACAATGTGATCAATGAAAACTAACATTTTTAAAAATAGGAATCTATTCTTTATTATGCAAATCACACATTATGGCTTTAAAGGGACTGGCCAAGATCCAAATTTCCAACCTTTACTTTTTTCCACACTTACAAACTTAACAATATCTTGGACCAACTCATCATGCCCTCTTTGGCAACTGCTGATATAATTGAAGACCAAATTAAAAAGACTAGTTTGCACCTGATATAGGGCAAAGGCGCAACGTGATTGGTTGCTGACCTGCGCAGTACAGCATTTTGTTCTGGTTGACAGGACGTCATATGAAGACTAGTCTTTTTTTTTTTTTTTCGGTCTTCAATAATAAAAGCAAGCAGAAAGCAAGGATGGGTTGCCAGTCTGAAGAATTCAGCTACCAGTATGGTAGTGAAATGGCACTAAAATGTGAGTTTATATATCATCTTTTACTTCCTTTTCCTTGGAACTAGATATTAGATACAAAGAAAACCAATATACAGTTTTTAATGAATATTCCAAAGGTCTTATGTTATTGCTTCCCATGATCTGTGCCATGAAAACGCAAGAAACTATTTGGGTTTAAAAATGAATCTCGCCCCCACACCCACACTTACACCCACACACAAAAACCACTTTGATTTTTTTTTGGATAGAGTTCTGATGCTTTATAGTCGGAATGACCCCAAAATGACCTTGCCATTTCTTGTCTTTGATCTGCAATCATTCCCACCAAATTTGATACAATGATCTATGGCGATTTGACCTTGGATGGTCCCAAAATGACCTTGACATTTTTAGTCTCGCTTCAGTGTTCGTTCCCACTAAATTTCATAAACCTGCAACAATCTATAGTGATTTGACTGCAGATGACCCTGAATGACCCCAAAATTACCTTGACCCCAAAATTACCTTAACCCACCTCCCCTACCCAGTACCCACCACACCTTAACCCACTCAATGGTCTAACAGTAACTCGCCCAATGGTCTAACAGTAACTCGCCCATTGGTCTAACAGTAACTCGCCCCTTGGTCTAACAGTAACTCGCCCATTGGTCTAACAGTAACTCACCCATAACTTACCATCACTTAACTCGCCATTTATCCATCCCCCAAGCCGATCACAGCAGGCCTATCATCATGTACAACGACGGAAAAAATTCTATTTTTAGGATCTTTGTTTTTAGGGAAATGTATAATGAGTGTAAACAGTCTGGCAACCCATCCACTTGCGATGATTATTAATGTTTGGTCATCACATCAGCTGAGTGTGGGGAGTAGTGCAGCTTTCACCTACAATTATTTTCTGATTTTGTCATAAAAGCGAGGGCCTAGAGCCGTCATTTCACCTTTAGATCTCATGGAGGAAGCTTCTGCCGGTGCAGCCATGACAAATTCTGGGATGAGGGTTTACAAAATAGTACTATTAGGACAAGGAGGTGTTGGCAAGAGTGGTGAGTATCAGTCATGCTATCATTGCTCGTCGATATTGTTATTCAATAAATTGCAATGCCGGGTGTGCCGGTTTTAACACTCAGCCTTGAGTTTCAGTCAATGGCAGCCACTCCAGTTGGGAGGATGTATCATCTTTTCACGTTGTAGTTTGCAATGTACGATACGATCACAGTTGGATTGTGTACAGCTATTTGAAAGCTGTGATCAGTCAATTGAAATTTCTGGTGCTGCTGTTAAGCACTGTTTAAATCTTGCATACTGGTATGTGTACGTTCATGGTGTTGTGTGTACGTAGCCTACCGTACATTCGTACAATTGTGTACTAAAAAGAAAAGTTAACGGTTCAAAGCAACAGGTAGTCCTGAGGGGAAGACTTCAACTTCCCTAAAATAATCATGACATCTACGGACCAGTTTACGAAGACAAATGACCAACATCCAACATTGCATAAAGTGATTTTTTTTCAAGTTGCACATAGTTTACAATGTACAATGTCATGTACGTTGTCGTTTGTGGAATGCTTGTGCCTGGGACTCAATCATTGCTTGCAAATGTACCGGTACATGTCATGTCATATGTCATGTCTGAGAATTAATGGGGACAGATAGTCCACATGTACACTAATAATTAACACTTAATACTGGTCTGCACGTGAAAAAAGAAAAGTCTGAAATCATTTGATGATAATTATGTAAAAAATTCTCAGTTGTTGTGTCAACTTAAAAAGATAAAGTGCATAAAATCCTACTCCACAACACACACCATTAGAAAATAGAAAGTACCGCTTCTGATCCATATTTGACCTACGTGAATACAACAAAAGTCAACAAATGATTGCAACAAATGGTTGCAGTCTGCAATTCTGCCAGCTTGTGTTTGTTCTGTTCACATGAACTTCACAATGTCTTGTAGTAAATGTTGATTATGATATGTTCATTTTCTGCATTGTACCGGTACATTTTTTGTACCACATCTTGATTCCAACTTGCATAATTGAATGTCTTTTTGCAATGTGATCAATCGAGAATCAGGCAAAGAATAAATGGATCAAACTGAAACCATTCATAAAAATTGCATTTAAAAAGCTGCATTACTTGAGTTTTAATATTGTACATTATTATTTAATTTCATGTGACTTACTTTTTTAGCAAGCAAAAAGAATAATCTTCAGCAACATTTACTATCATAATTTTTTGTGGCAATATGTCAAAATTGATTTGAACCAATATTAGAAAAATATGAGTGAGAAATGGCGAGAAATGACATTAAGATCTACAGGGGTGTGATAGTTCAGATGAAAATCTGAATTTCTGATTTTGATTTTTATCTCTTTTTTTTTGCACCTCCTCTGTACAAAAGTATCTAGGGCTTTCAAAATTTCTGATTTTTCAGACTTTTTATCTACATGTATGGTCACTCACACCCCTGGATCTAGTCATTAATTTAGAATCATATTTAAAATTTTGACTTTCACAATTGAGGGGGAAGCCTGGGAAAATATGCCACCAGGGGGCCAAATAGGGTTGACATATGATATTGAAGCATTCTTGGAAGTGGGAGTGTATGCCCCCACCCCCCCCCCCCTCCCCCCAAAAAGCAAGTAATTTTATGGTAGATCTTGAGATTTAAAAAATATTGCATTTTGGATCCATTGTATCATTTGTATGATGCAAAATTCAGCATTGAATCCCTAAAAAATGAAGCTTTAGATTTTTTAAAACAAAAACAGCTAGATGTATGCACCAGTCCACCACACCTGCACAAAAGTACTGCACTACAATAAAGCCACTGATTTGTAGCGCAAACTTATTTGAGGTTGAACTTAAATACCCTGGATTGCATTGTATGGTTCAAAGAAGGGCAGCATTGTATACCATGTAACTGTAAACCCATACACAGTTTATTGTGCAGGTCAGTATAGGTGATAACAATGGAAGCCACTCAGTTGGGAAAATAAGTGGTTTTTGCTGGATGTAATTTAAGCTAAATGTTTTTTGTTCAAAATTCAGTAATTTGAAGACTTGCTACCAGCTTGAATTTTACAAAAGCAGTAAGGATGAAAGGAAAGTTTATATTTGTATTGCAGGAATGCTTTTAAATATTCTAGTCTCGGCTTTGAAAAACAGTTAAAAGATTTTAACCTGTGAAAATAAATTATGTAAAAATTAGGAATTCAGTGGAATGGAAAAATAACAACAACTATCATGACTCTGTGTATAAAAGTAAAACTGTGACAAAAACATGTTTTCCCCATTGGCAAGAGAAGTTTAAAAAATCAAGTGTGCAAAAATTCACAATGAAAAAGGGACAAGGATAGCGCATATTAAACTTATAAGCCTTTAAAATTCTTGCTGTGTAAAATTAATGTGTGTCATGCTGCATTCAAATGTTGAAAATCAAACCACAATCTATTAATCTTTCAAAGTATTTTTAGAGTATTATTATAAATTCACATGAAAGCCTTTAATTGTCAGTATAAATTCCACACAGAAGGTTACAAATATTGCTCAAATTGGGTTACAAATAAATTTAATTTAATAAATATGTGAGTGGATTGTGGTATAAGTTTGGGAGATTAGTGTGAACTCAGGTAGCCACACAATGCAAACCCATGTCATTGTTATTCAAGCTGGCCTTATTATCTTATGACGTGATCCTACTCTAGCGCATAGGGCCTATGCATGTTCATGATAATGTTAATATTGTTTATCGCAAAAGTTCTCATTTTCGCGATCATATTATGACAGTCGGCGATATTTTGGTCACAATTATCTTCAAAATGATGAAATTTGCTGTGCAATAAAAGAGAATGGTCAGCCAAATGTGTCTGTCTTAAAACATCGCCATAAAGAATGTTTACTGTGATAACTGTTTCTGGCAGTATTGCGATAAATAAAAAGTGGCAATGAACTAGAGTTGGGCGACTATCACTTTTTTCCTAGTCGACTAGTCGGCAGCAAATAGTCGCGACTACGACTATAGTCGCGACTATCTGTGGTTAAAATTGGACTGAAAAATTGGGTGAAAGATTGGTGGCAATTTAGTATTTATAATGCATGATTAAAGGACCCGTGATTGCCGGCATCGCATCACAGTTTGCTACACAAACCAGCACTGTTGCGATACAAATTGCTACACTGTATCGCATGTTTGCGATGCAAATATTTGACTGTAAAATGCTGTAATATAGGCCTATCTTTTCTGTTCAATTAAATTCAGTTGCCACTTTCCAGCAACAGCACCAGAAACTTCATATCATTTCTCAAACCTTCAATATTCTTATAGTGATCTTCGTTCGTTTCCATGTTTTGCTGTGCATGAAAATATACACATGCCGGTACAGCAGTGCATATTTTCCATGGTATGCTCATGAACGTGTTGCATCGTGCATGTACGATTAACTTTCACCTCCGACCTACATCACCTGACCTCATCTAGACTACTGCATTTGTCGCTACAGGGGTGGCATTGCAACATTACGACTGTTTGTCAGCTAATTTGTTTATTTTCCTGTTGCTTTCTAAATATTCTGTTACCACAATAAGCATAGCTTTTTGAAATTACGTGAAAAGTACTTCTAATCTAATAATATTTTCCTAAATTTTCCCTTTTGGAAAACACTTCTCGGAAGTTCTTGCTGTTTCTTTCCAAAGTTAAAATAATCTCATACCTTCAGTAGTTTGTACAAGCACCCAACCTGGGTCTGTACATGCACGCTATGACGCTGCTACACCTGTTATCGCTGCATAAATTATAATCATAATGAGATGTTCGACAGTTCTAAGTAATTTGAGTTTTTTGATGGCTTTTATCTTGTGGGAAAGTAGTTCGACAACAAGTCAATAACACCAATTTAATGATGATTTATGGACTTTATGATTACTTGTTGGTTAGTGTTACTATTGGTAAGACAATGACTAACATTTTTTCACATTTTTCGCAGTTTATATGTTAGTATTTGGTTGGTTTTGGTGCGAATAACTGGCACTTTTAAAGTAATTTTTTAACACAAAAATATACTTGCATTAGTCGACTTTTGGTTTTCAATAGTCGTAGTCGCGACTATCAGTAATAGTCGCGACTAACGACTATTGGCGACTTAGTCGCCCAACTCTACAATGAACATGCCTAGCCTAGATGTGTGATTGATTGTGTGTTACTTTAGTTACTGAACTTTTTGTTTCAAGAATAGCCGGTCAACATCATATTCTTGTAATTTAAAAGTTTGGGCGTATCCTTTGTGTAAGAGAATACCAAACAAATCCCAACTCTAATTCTAACCCTAATCCCACCATAACCCTAATTCCTAACTCTAAGTCTAATCCTATTAGTATTTCGTGCTCTCTTAACCAAAATTTGGTCATTGGGTTGAGTCAAGAATTAACTTGATGATGGTCAAAGTCCAAGCACATTCTGATCTAGTTTATCAGAAACAATAGCCTGTGTATTATAAATCAGTACCATACAAGATAATACTGCTGAAGGTGACATACCTGTACCTTTGTACCTGAGTGATAGAAAGGACACTTGCTTGATTTGATATCACAGGATTCTAGCATCAATTAGGGTCGTGCTTAGTTCAGCAGCCTTTATTGGCATTTATTGTATTCTATTTTAAGGTGGTATAGGCCTAAATTACAAATCTAGAAAACATGTCTAGCATCTTATTACAAGAATTACTGACCACATTTAAAAGTTTGAATCAATACCAGGGTGCACTATTTGTCCTACAGTCACTACAATAGTTTCGGTCAGCTCTCTAGTGAAAGTTTGTTGATCTTTTACAATATTGGGTGTAACCTCCCACCCATGGTAAACCAGGCATTGTCCTACAATGATACTATTAATTTATTTATAATGCTACTTTACTTTAAATAGTGGGTGTGTGCGCGGAGTTAACAATATGAAAATAGTGTACAAGCATGTATAATATACTTTCCATTGATTGAACATTGTTCATGTGCATGTATGTACTTCATGAATAATCATGAGCTGAAAGAAGATGACCTTCACATGATTCAGAATTTCAGATACATGATTTATATGGAGAATCTCTCCAGGATTTCTCTGATTAGGCCAAGGAAAGTCGATTTTGAGTTTCCCGTCACCCGCCCTCACTTCATTTTCTGACCCTCACTTGAATTCATTATTGTGATTTTCCAAAAAATACCGATAAAAACTGGTTATATTTGCAAAAAAAATTATGAATATCGCTTTATTTTTTGTGGAAAAATCTAAATCAAAACGTATACATTTTGCTGTCAACCTTCCAGACTCTTTGTGTGACCCTTAAGGGTATCCGTAGGGAGAACACTTTGTTTTACGGCCAGGTCTGGCCAGGTGCATGTTTGTTCGCAGTCTACAGGTGTAACTAGGTTGTTGTATATTCTATAATTTTCCTGGTGTGTTAACTGTGATTTCATCTAGACACCAGTTTATTTTTTATTTGAACGGGACCCTAATTAAATGAGAAAAACGCCGAAAAAAGAGGCCCGGCAAAAGCCGATTTGCAGACAATTTTGTAGCTACAGACAGCTCGTATTCCATATAACAACTACGGAAACCAATCAGTGCCAGAAGTGTTGATTTATATTTCATCCACTTAGGTTGGGCTTAACCCACTAAAAGGTAAAACTTTAAGGCTGATCATTTTAATTATAAATGTAGTGTGTGTGTAAAAGTATATTTCTCAAAATGGAGGAGAGCGCCTATGACTATTGTCCGTTCTGTCTACATGGTCTATGATAATTATTTTCTTACCGAAATATATTCACTTAACACAGACCACGGTTGCCAAACAAATGAGGGCAAACCATGGGTCAAATCATTGAAAAAGTCGCCCAATATTTTTTTTATCAACCGTTGGTTTCTATGAGATAAAAACTACCAGAAGTCGCGTAAGCCAATGTTGAGAAGTCATGCAATATTTTTCTTAACCATCAATTGGTGTCTATAGGACAGGAAATTGTCGCGAGGAAAATCTTCAAAACTCATCCTATTGACCTAGGCCTATTACATCGCGGGTTTGGCAACCTTGCAATATATGGCCATGTGTTTTGAACTCGCCACCCAAAAAGGGTGGCGGCGTTGCATTTTTCCAGATCCTTCCGCCAAAAATGTTTATAACTTGACAACCACATGTACTACAGACATAAGTTGGGTGTCAATTTATAGCTGAAACTCCATACTACATGCTGTGCTAAAATTCATGAATGTGTGTTTTAGGGTGTTTGAGATATGTCCATTTGTTTTGGACTATTCAGGGTGGCGGTGGCTGAGGAAGCGGTGGCTGAGGAAGCGGGCTGTACAAATCCTATGGAAGACACAGCATCATGAGCATTGCCATATATTTTTTAATTGCTCCCATTTACAAATTAAAAGGCCCATCTCCATGTAACTTGGACCCAAGTGTCCATAAGTAAAGAGGTATTAGATAAGCTATGTTTTAGGTCAAAGGCGGGGTCAAAGGTCACAGGACAAAGGTCGTTTAAGGTCATTTTCCAAAAAAGTAAGAAAATAGGTATATATGCCCTACCCCTATACAAGTATACATTTTCTGAAAGGGAATTTCATGGGGAGTTCAAATATGATGAGCAATTAAAGATAGGGGCAGAGGTTAAAAAAATATGGCTTGAAAGATAACAAATGAAAAAGTTAAATTTTAGCTGACAATTTCAGTCAGGACAACTTAACAATACCCCCTACAATTTTTTAAGTGGCATATTTGGATTCCTCATGCAATTTCCTTTCAGGAAATGTATAGTTTATATGGGGTGGAGTGCATATTTAACATTTTATGTCAACTTAAACCTCGGAAGGCGTAAATAAGCTCAAAAAGGCTGCGCAACGCAAAATGGGGCGAGTTCAAGACACATGGCCATATACAGTTATATAACATCGCACCGCATTGTGAGGTGAACGAACTTAATGTTGACATTGTATTCAGGATTTAAAACAAGAACTGTCTTTAACCAGACAATGCGGTTGGTATAAAACATAGCGTGTGATATCATGATATCAACTTCAAAATCTAAAAACAAAAGTAAAGAAATAATTTAGGGCGAAATAAATAAACAGCGTACAGCAGGTGCTATCTTGTCAATAATGATAAGAGGAACATGAAAAAAAACAGCAGAGAGCATGCACCCCAGTAAAGAGTTAAATAAAGCAAGGAAAAATCATAATGTGCAGAAGGCCTACTTTTCGGATGATATTCACAGAAACAAAAATAAAGAACTAAAGATCTAAAAACAAAAGTAAAGAAAATGAGGGCGAAATAAATAAACAGCGTACAGCATGTGATGACTTGTCAATAACGATAAGAGGAGCATGTACCTCAATAAAGAGTTTAAATAAAACAAGGAAAATCATAATGTGTAGAGGCCTACTTTTCGGATGATATTCACTGAAACAGAAAAAAGAAAATAAGTTTAAAGAATTATATATTTTAAGATTAGATAATGAACAATCATACATAAAAAATTTGACAGGTGTCTGATGATATTTATACACTTCGAGCAAAAAATAAAGAACTACTTAACACGCGACATAAATAAATAGCCATATTTTTATGAACGAACTGAATGTTGACATTGCGGACCAGGATTTGAAACAAGAACTGTTTTCAAAAAGAAAACGCGTTGGTATAAAAACATAGCGTGTGCTATCATGATATAAACTTCAAAATCTAAAAACACAAGTAAAGAAATAATTTAGGTAAATAAATAAACAGCGTGAGGCCTACAGCAGGTGCTATCTTGTCAATAATGATAAGAGAAACATGAAAAAAACCAGCAGAGAGCATGCACCCCAGTAAAGAGTTAAATAAAGCAAGGCAAAATCATAATGTGCAGGAGGCCTACTTTTCGGATGATATTCACAGAAACAAAAATAAAGAACTACGTTAGTATCGCTTAAAAATTATATAATTTGAAATTAAATAATGCAAAATCATACATAAAAATGTGACATGTGTCTGATGATAATTATACACTTCACCAAAAATTAAAAAAATACTTAACACGCGACATAAATAAACAGCCATCTATCAAGAATGACAAGAGGAACATGAAAAAAAAACCACCTAATATATGAGAGCATGCACCCCAATAAAGAATTGCTTTAAAATAAAACAATGAAAAATCATGACATGTGAAATGTATGTTGATACACTTATAAATAATACTCAAGGGTGAAATAAAAAACACCTTATCTACCGATATTTCCACAGTTAAACATACTCAGTGATCACTTGTACTAAAACAAAAATAAAGAAATACTTCACAAATGATAAGAGGAACACATAAAAAATAAATAAGCGAGCATGTCCCAAAAAAAAATTAGTAAAAGATAAAATAATGATAAAAGCGTACAAGAAGAAGGGCAAAATATTTGTCGCAAAAACTTATTAAATGCTCATTTGCTCTAAGATATTTAATGTTTGCAATTTACTCCTAGTTTATCATTTATTTATTATTTATCTAGGCTTATATATCTTTTATTTATTTATCTATTAATTTATCTATTTATCAATTTATTTCAATATCATTATTATTAAGTGCCTATTTATAATGATATTTAAATCTATCAACATTATGCTTACGTCATCCAGGAGTTATTATCCCACTTGAAATCGCCATATAAACACAAATTAATAAAGAAATACCCAATGGGTGAAATAAAAAGCATGATCTATCTTTTCAAGAATGAAAAGAGGATATAAAAATATAACAGAGCATGTCCTATAAACATGATAAAGAATTATTTAAAATCGTACAAATGTGAAACATGTAATATGACATATACTTAAGGGATCTGGAATGAGCGTTTCGACAGTATTTTTTTTTTTTTTTTTGAGCACATCAGACATATCGAATTTCATTCTGATTACGAAGAATGTCTTTCTCATATCAAATAATTTTCATTTTTTTGAAATTCACGATATAATGCAAATTTTATGACAAATTATTAAAATTTGATATTTTTCAAATTTTTGATATATGACAGTCCTCGAAGTAAATTTTATAAATCTAATGACATATTCTTAAAGTGTATGTAGCTGGGAAGAAAAGCCGACGATCAATTGAAAATTTTGACCTTTCATATTGAAGATATGGATTTTATTTCCCAATCCATATCTTCAATACTGAAAGGTCAAAATTTTCAATTGATCGTCGGCCTTTCCTCCCAGCTACATATACTTAAAGAATGTATCATTAAATTTATAAAATTTACTTCGAGGACTGTTATATATCAAAAATATCAATTTTTAATGATTTTTCATAAAATGTGTATTACATTGCGAATTTCTAAAAATCAAAATTATTTGATATCAGGACATTCTTAGTATTCAGAATGCAATTCGATATGTCTGATGTGCTCTAATGTCCCACAATAAATACTGTCCAAACGTTCATACCCCAGCCCTTAACATAAAACAAAATAAAACGGTCATGATAATATGACATTAAGGGCGAACACCACTAATGAAGCGTCTTGGTTGAAATGCACGTGAAAATTAATGTCTTTCTTTGCTCAATTTGAGGCCTTTTTGGCTCTCATAGTTGCCTGATGTACCCGTTACATTTTATTAAGAAACAAGGTAGTATAGTTTCTCTCCATTGATTTTGCAATAGCGTCTCCAGGAGGGGGGGCTCAGAGGGGCTTTCAGATTTATGCGGTGGGGGGGGGGGGGGCTTAATGGCTAAAATCGCCAAAAATCGCCTGATTTTACATATCCCTCTAGCGTTGGTTGTCAGTAGATTGCAGTCACTCCTCATCAAGTGTTGACAAAGACAACAGTGGTTGTTGAAACGCATACACAGTAAGTGCATTTTCTTGGATCAGATACTACGAACTCTGGTTTACTAGTTTACTCTACCGATCCTGATGAATTTGTTCAATCAATAACGATATCTGGGGGACCAATCACAAGCCAGATTCATTTAAAGATGCATTACATCATGACCAATTTTAGTTAGGCCAGAAATTGGCCTAACTCTCCATAGAATCCCGTGTTAAAAAGTTATCCATAATCCAAAGTCAGTAGTCCACTTGGGAAGCTAACAAACAGAGGGCGACGGTGACTGAAAAGATTAGATGTGAAAATCTATCAATTGTGCACAAATAATAATCAGAGTTTTAAGCTTAAATGCAATAGCCAGAAGCACAATTGGCAAGTGGAGTACGGAGAAGTCTAGCTACACCCTGGAAGGGAAAAAACAGTATTTGAAACGAGGAAATGTGCAATATGACTTAATGTAATACATTAGAAAAGGCTTAAAAGGCAACTATTAGGCTTAGCAGGATCCGACTTTTTATGACGACTTTCAAAATGTGTTACATTTCAGAAACACCAAGCTGTTTGTGAGGTGGCGTTAGCTGTATGGGTTATAGGTTGAACTTTTTACAATATTTCTGGAAAAAAAATCCTGAAATCCATATATTAATTTTTACAATGGATGTCGTCATCTGACCTTCTGCTTGCAGAAAGGGAAGTTTTGAAGAACTGAGTTGTTTTCCGGCCCCTGTCTGTACAGAAAGTCAGTGGGGCTTATTTACTGGTGTGCACCCTAAAAGGCCCTTGTCATAACCAATGGTGGCGGCATGATTTTTCCGTGCATGAGGGTTTAGGGAAAATTAAATTATATGTCTAAACTTGAGGTTGCATGTGTAAAACATGGTCTTTTTTTTAACGCATGTTTGGGGTATTGAAATGATATTTTTTGGCTTGCACAATCATGGTAAAGATCCATGTCATACATAAGAGATTATAGGACATACAATACTTGGTAGGCCTAATGATAATGCGTAAACTTTGTACCTGTTAGGGAACTGAAATCAGACTGAAAACACAAACGTCATTCGAGGCTCTGTCTCACCAGTTGCATTTACAAGGCCCTTGTTATAACCAGTGGTGGCGGATGATTTTTTTCTGGGGGAAGGGTCACACAAGGTTCTGAACAGAAACGTCACATACGGACCAACCCACACTACCGAGAACCGCGAATGCCGAGAACCGCGAAAGCCGAGAACCGCTCTAGTTTACTTTTGAATCTCATTTGGGCTAAACATTCATCTTCAAGTGAGTGAGCGGCAAATAACAACACATTTTACATGCGTGTAAATGAAAGGCAGAAAAATTATGAATAATGAAAAAGTTACCTCACTTGTTTTCAGAAATTATGTGACGGGAAACTCAAAATTGTGGCCTTATGCGAACTCTAAGTCTCAAATTAATTAGCACACTGGAATGCACAGTAGAGTAGCTAAAAACAACATTTTGCCAAATTAAGAATTTTTTAAAAGATTTTGTTATTGTTTTTATGGGGGACACTGTTTGATACTCCTTCAAAACTTGTCAAAGTAAATAAATATGAAGATAAATTTAAATTTGAATGCACATGATATTGTGTAGTGGGTGAAACAAAATGTTTAAATTTCACCAAAGTTAGAATGGTGTTTTGTGTGTGGGGGGTGTGTGTGTGTGTGTTTGTATAATTTTTTAAATAAAATAAATTGAATTAAATAATTTAAATAAATTATAGTTTGCAAAAAAAATAAGAGACAAATTTAATTTGTAAATTAAAAATAAAAATTGATGGTGTACATTCCATGTTGCAGAAAAGTTGAATGATACATCCTGTATGTGAAAATGTTTTTTAAATATAAAAATAAGGTTTTCAATTTGTTCACACCCTGCCCATATTTTGTAAATTTATATTATAATATTCATGTACCTGGGACGTACTATATTCAACATTCAAAATGGCAATATTCTTGTGTGGTAAAATTGTGTAACTGTGATTCTAAATATAGCAGTTAATTAATTAACTCATCAATTAGTGTGGCACATAGAAGTTGACTATCACATGTTTGGTCTTTAGAACAATCTTAAGGTTTCTGACGTCACATGAAATTGTCAGCATGGACAGAAATCTACATTTATTCTAAGATTGAATGAATCAATGTGTCAATTAATAGTGTCTGTAGATTCGCAACAGGCAGTGTCACTGGGCATGTATTGATCAAAGATCATTAATTACTGCACTAAATTGGTATGTCTTTTAATTAACTTCTTTTATCTTTTTTTATTTATTACAGCCTTGACGTTACAATTTGTCACACACAGCTTTTTGGAATATCACGATCCAACAATAGGTAAGAAAAGGGGGAAAATAATCAAAACTGATCTTTACATTATATTTTTTTACTAACTGAATCTGCATGGACCTACAGGTACCACCCAAGTAAAAAAGTATAATATACATGAAGCAAATGCGATGCATGCCCAACAGGGTCAGAATTTTGTTTCACAGTGCGATAATCAATCTTGATTCTTGCAGAATAAATTTGCGGGAATCATTTGATTCTCGCAAATCAACTTCTGTGTAAACTACAAACGTTTTCGGGAATCAGCTTTGATTCACACAAATCTGTTTATTACGAGAATCAATTCTCTGATTCACGCCGAAATTCTGACCCTGGCCCAATGCCCCACCCCCTACAAAAAAGAGGAGGAAAGACCAAAAAAAGAGGACAGAAATAAAAATAAATGAAGAAAGAGAAGTAAGAAATACTTTATGCCTCCTCCCCTCTCAACTTCAAATCCTGGATCCACCCCTGTGCATTACATTCAGGTTTGTTAAAATTACTAATACTCAGGCTTGGAGATAATTACCGGTATTGCCTTTTCGAGCAAACTCATTCAGAATGAAACAAAGCATGGTATCTGCCCTGTAGATTTGATTGTTATTGACTTTTGGGGCAGACTGATTAAAAGCAGTTGTCTTCCCATTGAAAAAAGCAGTAACTCTTATGGGTTTGTCTGCTGATTCTGCACTTTGGGCAGAAGTGTAGCGCTATACACAGACATTTGTGTATGTTCAATGTGGCAGACAGTGGCACAGAAACATATGGCATAATCAGTCAGGGATATTTTACTGATAACTTTCCCCTTCTTAGTCGGAAGTACTCGTAGTCATAAACCTAAACTTAAATATTAAAAATTACCTGTCTTTCAAGAATTTCACCCGGATGACATTTCAGATTTGAACTATATTTCTTTTATAAAATGGAATATTAAATACCTGCCTTGTGGTTTTTACACAATCTATTCATATCTTGTACATAACAATTTCCTCAAGCTAAAACATCGTATGTGTGCTTATGTGATGGCAAAACTTAATGTTTGACAAAAGATTATATTTCTCTTGCTCAAACCTACCAAATATTGTAAAACGGGAGAGAGCAAGGATTGGACCTACATTTGAATATTGAAGCAAGCAGGCTTTAATTTCCTGTCACTTATCACAATTGATGACATAGTAATATAATGTATCAAGCCAGTCACTGTGCTGTCACTCTGCCTGTCAACTTTTCACCTTTGTGTTGGTGGCACTATGGCCCACAAGAACCTCATCCCAATGACATAGTCCAATAACCTCAATTACATAATTATAGTGCAAAATTTGACCTCAAGTTGCAGAATATGAGTTTTTGTACCCAAATCTTCAAAGGTCATTCAATGAATGTACAAATGTATTGGGGTTTAAGAACTGTTCCCCTGATAGATGAGCATGCTGTGGATCCTGGTGTGGGTTTTAATTGACCAGTCAGCACCTTGTGTCTCACTGCATAGCTGAACAATTCAAACTTAAATATATGTCATGTAGTCACATTTATGTAACCAAACATAATTAGTCTAAATTTGATTATGAAATTGCTAAAGGAAGTCTTCAATCCGATATATAGTTTTTTGTTTTTCGCAGTGTCAAAATTTCTAGGGAACAATTTGGTTTTGGGCAAGCAGAGCTGAAATCAAAACGTACATTATAGTGTAATATCTGTCAAAATGCAATGAGCAATATTAAGTTTTGATAGATGATTGGAACAGGGCGAGGATAAGACAGAAATATTAAGTGTGAGAGCATGGGTGTGGTCAACTTAACCATATTTGCAAAAGGTGGGACTTCTCTCTGTTATAATTCATGTTTTTTGAAAAGCATGAAGATGTATGTATGGTTTAATTGGTCAATTCATGTAGCATTTCTACGGCAAATAATTGATTTATTTATTTTTATTTTTTACAATATTGCAAAGTAATGGTCATTTACTGTGATGTGGCGTTTATGACTAACTCACATATTATAGATTTTTTGTCTCAGGTGCCAGGCTGCAAATTGTAGTTTCATTTATAAATTGCTACAATCATGACTTAGCCAATATGGCAATTTGTACAGTCAGCGATTCAGTTTTATATAACTATAAAAGCCAAAAAGAGAAAGGTAACAGTCTCCATGTCTCTAATTATGTGTGATGTGCCAACCCAGGTGCTTGTGATAGTTCTGATTGATATTTGGATATGCACCACTCTGATAACAGATTCTTTGAGGTGAAAATATGGGTGTGGTGCAGGCTTATTAACTAACAGATTCTTGTGCCAATATATGCATACGAAGTTGTGTGGACACAACTCAAGTATGTATTTCTAACTAAGCATCATTCAATTTGTCTTGGCTTCATATTGGTGGTTTGGATACATGCAGACCTAATTTAGCAGTGGTTTTGTAGAGGAGGGGTGCGTCACCGTGCGTGTGCGTATGCGTTTGCTTGTTCAAAATGATATATTTACCCTCCCTCCTCTCTAGTCTCAATATGTTTTTGTCTTGTGCTCAATCTCAATTCCTCTCTTTCCTTCCTCCTTTAAATTCTTGTAAATGAACAAACAAACAAATACAACAAAAGGCACATTCAACCTGTTACATGTTGATCAGGTGATTTCAGATTACCTGTAGGTATCAAAGAAAACAATAAAAATTATTAAGTTTCCAAAACAAAAATGTATAATTTGTTTCAGGGAATAGTACCATATTGTATGTGTGTGGTTGATATTCAAATAAGATATCTTAATATTAATCATCGTTATAAGCCGATCAAGGCACTGATAACAGTATTGTTATAATATATTATTATTTGTTTGTAATCACAGATAAGAATGAATGAAGTAGCCATGATTGTTCTTTGTGTGGTAATATCATACAATTGGCTAACAATATTGTAATTTAAACAACTAAAAAAAACACTGGATTGTGAAATGGTGAAATTCAGACATTTCATTTACAATGTACATTGAGACAAACCCACAAGACAATAATAGGTACCATTATATACACCCTATTAATCAATATATTTTATTTTTAACAAGCAAATAGTTGCTTAGGACTGCTATATTTGACTGCACAGGCAAGCATACATGTACAGATCCTGTAGCTAGGCATTTTGGAATTACGAATGAATTTACGTCATATGTATGGATCCTAGCAGCTGATATGACGTGATTGAGAGAGATGAAAGTAGCTGTACAGCTCAGTTTTTATTTACCGGTTTATGTGTGTCTATATGTTTGTCTGCCAGATTCTTTGCCATGCCATCTCCAATACAGTACAGTACATGTAGATGCTAAACAAATGATTTAAAACTTTAAAACAACAGTATGTAATCGTTGCAACTTGCAAGTTAAATTTGTACTGTTTTTCAAAACAAAAAAAATTGATCAAGAATTTATGAATGTGGATGTATCATATTTTACAACTAAACGCATAAACAATTTTATGTTTTGTCAAATTTCTGTGAATTGTTTGTGGCATTTTTATATAGATCTAATTGTTTGTGGCATTTTTATATAGATCTAGGATAAAATGCAAATTATATGCCAATCGTTAAAATTGTTGATTCAGGTTGTCAACCAAGCTGCGATTATTAGTTTTTTTGACAGTTTTTTACTCTTTCTATGTTCTATCTGCCATGAAACATTATTGTTGTCATACTTTAAATTGTAAATTAAACACACAATAAAGACCTTTCACTGTTGTTTACTAAATTCACATCATTTTTCTGTTGAATAATGCAAAAGCATATCCTTTTTAAGTAGAAGAATCCTATAAATGTTGAACTGCAAATGTTAGACATGACCAATCCCTTGCTGCATGCATTTATGATACAATCAGCATGGCAGCAGCAGCGTAGGTAGGTGGGTGTTTAGGATCTATGGTTGTTTTGACAGATTCAAGTCTAAATATAGCACAGATTTCAATTTGCTGGGGTTATTTTCAGTGGATTCGCTGAAATTTATTGGATTAAAGAAAATAAGAAATAAAAAAATAACAAGATTTATACTGAAAAATAACAAGATTTATACTGAAATTCTTTTATTTTAAGAATTTCAGGCATGACATGTTTTTCTTGATGATTAACATCATTTGTATGTGCAAATATTTATCACTGTTATTTGCAGCCATGAGTTTAAAAGATCACCCATGAAATGCTAGGGCTGATGGAAAATTTGGTAATTTTGCTCTCCTTATTTCCACTCTTGTGTGTGAGATTTCATCTCAGAAATTCAAGTCAAATTCCTTGATATTTGATTGATCTGTTTATCCTGACAAACAAACACACAAAATATTTGAAATATGTGTTATTTTTTTGTACCACTTAAAAGCACATCATGAATTGTAAATTTAGTATTTAATAAACCCATTTCATCTTTCTTCTTTTTTAACTTGCAGAGGATGCATACCAACAACAAGCAGTTATAGATGGGGAAGTAGGCTTATTGGACATACTGGATACAGCAGGACAGGTACGTAATGTTTTGTTTTCTATATTGGAAAATCTACAGTAGTATACCTTCTTTGAGTCAGTAAAGTCAAATCAAATTCTGAGATTTTCTCAAAAAATGTTAATTTTTGCAGGAATCTGTTATTTGGATTTCTAGCATCACTTCCTTACTGAAAATGTATAGGCCCTATATTTATACATTGTATACTTCTCATCATTACATTTAGAGATAGAATAAAAAACAATTCCTAAATTACTGACTCGAGGAAGGTATACAGACTATATGAGATGGCTTGATATGCTGCAAATTATAACACAATATTATCCATTCCAGCCAGTGTTGGAAACTTTCAATTTAAGATATATATATGTGCCTGCAAAAATACAAGGAGTATTAACAAATGAACAAATCAGAAGGAAGCATGCTTGTCTAAATTTCATCATGAGCCAATTTGCCAGAGATACAGCATACATTACAGCCTGGGTTTTGAGCATTGCAAAGTGAACATAACAATTAGTAAGTTTTTAGCGGGTTCGCCATCGGACAAATTTGGAACTGTCAAGCTTTCTTCAGGAGAAGCTCCGACTTTACCTACTCCCCTTGGGTTGGACCAAAAAACAAGGACATAAAGTTAGAATCAGATGCAGGAGTCATTAACCTCCTATACCAGGTACTGACGGATGGATGTGTCTGGTGGAAGTGTGTGGGTTTCTATAGGACTGACTGTCCTTTTTCCAGGAAAGGGATACACTGCATTACCAGGAACACTGCAATATCTAGTGAACATTACTTTGTCAAACTCATAAATTATTGGCATTTTGAGTTTGATTTCATTTGCGTGCCATAGCAGTTAAAATCTATGATGGTTGGCATGAAAATATGGTCTTATGAAACTGCTATGCATCCCTCCAGCGACCAGACACGTAGTTGTTAATTATTTTGAAGAGGGCGGATTTGTGAAAATGTAGACCTTTTCGGGGCAGATTTGTTTGACCCTTTTGGAGGCGCTGCACAAAATTATATGGGTTCTACATGTTATATATAAAGGGTTTGGGGAAAATTTCAGGTGTTCTTGGGTCAATGTTAGTGATTTGGGTTGAATTTGAAAGGATTTTTTTGGACTTCCAATGTTTTTGGAGGGTATCTGCCTCTTTCACCCTCCCCTGGCCGTGGCCCTGCCTCCAACCCAACCAACCATGCATGTTTCATATCATAAACAAAGACAGTTCACTGTGAGTATAATAAAAGTTGATTCATTGATGAATATGAGTCTCACAGGAGTTATGTAGAATATATTTTATATTTCCTTGCCTGCAATTTAACCAGACACTGACTTCGGAGCTCATGTCATCAAAACCTCTGCACACAGCCAAAACTGCCAAATGTTTGGCTGGCACCCAAAATCATAAAATGTTTATCAAATAAGAATCCACAGTGTAGTTTGTTTGTTGATGATCTTTCATAAATGATTTTATACTTTTTGGTTTGCTGCAACCATGTACACTACAGTGTATTCAAAATCCATTATAATCACTGCCCTTACTGTATGATACAGTGAGAGATGTTGATGCTCGTAACCAAATCTTACAAGAATCATTACGAGAATGGATTCTGTGATTCTCGTCAACATTTCCGTACTCTAAAACCTAACCCTTACCCTTAGACTAACTGTTACCTTCACTGTAAGCTCTCCTACCCCTATAGTACCCTAGTATAAAGCCTAATGACAAGTAGAAGACATTGATCAGGGCAAGTGACAACTGACAATATAGATCTTATTGAACTTCTGCGTTTCAGCGTATCTTTAGATCTATAAATCTATAACACGCTACTCTTGCTCTTTCAAGATAAAAAGCAGGTAGAGTTCACCACCACACCCTATGCCCCTGCCCAATTTGATCTGTAAGGTCAGTTAGGATTATAGGCTACTTACTCCCTATCAATATGAGGTCCCTTATGAAGGGGAATTATATTATTACTAGAGCCTCAAAGCAGTATTCATGAGTCATCTCAGTAAGGCTTGGCTGATGATCTTCTGGGTAAGGTGTGGCTCTTTTTTATTTGATTGCGTACACTGCCTGTACTGCACGTCCCTGATCATCGTTGAGGTGCCCTTATCTAGAAAAAAAAAGTGCTAGACTTTTTGTCTAGCCAGAAAATGTGGATTTAATAGTTAGAAGTTGATGACAAGGAAGCAAGTTTCTGTTTTACAGAGATGATGTTCTTCTAAGATTACGGCTGACAGGAAAATGGACTACGCCTATATGTGAAGGGATCTGCATGATATCTCTCTTAGGTTTTGATAGTATTTCAATTTATTGCATCTTGTTTAGGATTCTTGGTTATGGAACTGATATGATGACGGAGGACCTGAGGGGTAGAAGTTGTGAAGCTACAGCTAGTTTGCATTTTTCAATGAAAACCTGACTTTGATCATTTTGTTTGTTTTATTTAATTGTTTTTTTGTTTACAAGTTTGATTTAGAGGGAAGTTAAATGAATCAAAATTAAAGGTCTCTCAATTTTCAAGGCTCAGATTTCTTGAACAAAAAATTATTTTTTAGTCAAGTAGATTTTAAGCCAGCTTAATTTGGACGATTTTGAATCTACATGTGTTGTGTTTTCAGGACAGTGTGGCCTATGTTTATGTCCTTAAAATCTGTGTATTGAAATTTTACCGTGGCATCAACATAAAAGGGGTAAAAATCGCGAATATAATATGCTTGTGTGATATCATAAATATGCACCTTTGGCACAGGCTTTGGCACAGGCTGTCAGTGTCAGACAGTTTTAGTACAGTAGATTTTGCACTGCACGTTCAGCTGCTAGGACAAGTGGTCTGTGTTACCTTTGATTTACAAGCATTGACCACACCCAAGTCATATAGTTAATTGTTAACCATCAACATTTTCAAGTTACAGTAATTTTCACACACCTATTAGCGCTTGTTGTAGTTTTCCATTCTAGTGCAAGAAACAATAAGTGCATTAAATTCACCTACAAGGGCTATTACCCCTACTACGGATTGCTGTATGAGATTGGCTGTTCCACCAATACCCAGAACTTCTTCACAGATCAATTAAGTCATTGAAGATGTGCAAACTCAATTATGACCCATACATGATATGATATGATGATATAGGGTTGGGCTGGCAGTCAACAGACTACCTTGTCATCATTATTCACTGCATAATTTTATAACACCTCATAATTTGCATTTCTGTAGCATGGCTGTGACACCAGCGATGACGTACATTGATTTACTATTGACTTTTATATCTTATCATTGTATTTTGTATTATCTGTAATAAAACACCCCCATCTTATAAATGCCATTTATTTCAATGAAAATATCAAAACTGCTGAAAATACCCATCATAGGCATGGTTGTGAGGATTAAACATAGATTTTGCTGGCTAAGCAGTTGTTGTGTGTCTGGTGTTGGGTTATGCAATGATGAAAGAGCTGCCAGACTAAAAATAAATACGTAAATCAGGGTGTAAATCTGCACGTATTATCTGTTTAAATTTGGACAAGGAGGGAGAACAAGATACCAAATTTAGCAATTTGAATTTGTTTTTAGCACAATCAATGTCCAGGCAACTAAATGTGAACATCTGTTTGGTCTCCTTTAGAGTTAACCCCCTGAACACTACCTGCCGATCTAACATTGCCTCTAATTGGTCAATTACATGATATCTTCATTTTAATCACCAATCAGAATGGAGCTTTGCAAATAATTCACCCCAATTTTTTGTGTGGTGAAATTATTCTACAATGTTGCTGATTGGTCCAATTGATAATGAAAACTTCTTATTGACCAATGGGCAGGTTGTTCTCATGGAGTTAAACAGAACATTACAAGAATGCCAGCAATTGTAGTACCATGTGTCGGTAACAGCTGTATGCAAGTTGTCCTTACAGATTTGTAACTCTTCAAAGTAATTTCAATTTTTTTGACAATTTGCATTCTTTTTGTTTTCCTACAGGCTGAATTCACAGCAATGCGAGACCAGTACATGCGAGGAGGGGAAGGCTTCATAATTTGTTACTCAATCACAGACAGAAGAAGTTTCTTAGAAGCAGCAGAATTCAAAAAGTTAATCGAAAGAGTCAGGAATGCAGATGATGTACCCATTGTCCTTGTGGGCAACAAATACGATTTGGAACATATGAGGGTGGTAAGTGTGAAATTTTGTTCGTTTGTAGCATTGCTTCATATGGTCCTCATACAAGTGCGAGGTGATTTTCCCTCCAAAATCGTGTTCACACATGAAATTCAATTCATAAAAAAAAAATTTTTAAAAGAGAGAAAAAAAATACGGGAATTGATGTCCTCCCACCTGTAGGGTGAATCTTTGCCCTTTGTATTACAAATGTATGTACATGTAGATTAAAATCAGCATTTAAAGCTTTTAGATTCAGTAAGCATGAAATGGGAATTTTAATATCATGCATAATATATACAAAATAAGCAAGGTAATCCTGTGATTCAGCAAACTTACAAGGGACCAGGAAGTCATAAGTCCAATTGCAAATTTCCTCCCTGATGAAGGATTGTGTTTTAATACTATTGTAATCCATTGTCTGGAGAGAAATATATTTAGGCGTTGGTTTTTGTCACAGAGTCTAATATTTATTTTATGTTCACACTTTACAGGTCTCTACGGAGGAAGGCCAAGCCCTAGCACGCGAGTTTGGTTGTCCGTTCTTCGAGACATCGGCAGCTCTCAGACATTTTGTTGATGATGTGTTCCATACACTTGTAAGGGAAATCAGACAAAAAGAGCAAGCGGACATTTTAGCCCTCGAAAAGAGGTCAAAGAAAAAGGACAAATCACTCAAGATACAGACTCTTGTACGGAAAGTGTTCAAAAAACAGAAGCATGGTGCGACATCATGAAAGCAAGCAAATTGAACAATGTGAGACAGAGACTCTATCGTATTTTCCAAGAATGCAGCTCATGAGACTATACTTGTCTTCAAAACAAATGGGATGACCAAACCTCTTGAGAGGCCCATTGTACATTTTGTTTTATGTTACCGATTCCTGCCATTATGGGTAGTTGTGTCTGAGTGAGTGAGTAAGGATGCTTTATATTTACCGTACATGCAGCCAAGCTACTCCTAAAGGGTTTGTATAATGCCATGGTATAAACTTGGATGTGGGGGGGGGGGGAACAATTGCCCCACTTCTAAAACTAATTATCTGGTACTCATTACACGACTAACAAAATCATTATTTGTATATCTGTATTGAAAATAAAATTCAACATTTGGAGACAAAAAGTGGTCAATCTTAAACAAATTCCAAAACTGCTCCTGCTTGCTCTGTGTAGACGTAATTGCTATTACAAAGTTTATTCATATGTCACTTTATATGTAGCACATGTGAAATGATGAGCTGTAGATTTAATGGAAAAATTCAAAAGCCTAAAACAATTATATTAGCATGTATCTGCCTGAGAATTTACTTGAAATTGACCCAAGCTCCTAAAGAAATTTTATAAATTGCCAAAAATTTTACTTTGAAGAGATTGGAGGTCTAAGACCTTTTTTACGGTGTTGTGCAGAGCCTAGCCAAGCCATATATACCTGGGCTACACCCTACTTCCTTAATGTGGCCAACCTATCCTTTATTAATTAGTCATCTAGGTGTAGTGGTTTCCTAGCAGGTGGAGTCAACCTAACTGTTATTATGTCTACCTCATGCCAATGGTGCACCCACAAAATCCCACATTGTGGGTACTTCGGGAAGCTTAACGTACCAAAAATAACTTTCAAATGGCTTCAAAAGAACTCATCTGGTCATGTGTAGGCCTATATGTGTACCTGTCAAGTTGCTATCTTGAAATCCGAATCCTGTGGCTGCAGTGGTGTATCTGATATTTCCTGCAAGCAACATGTTGCTTCCCTTTAAATGTCTTATTTTTTTCCATCTTCAGACAGCGAATCCCAAACTGGAGGTTGTGGCCCTTCCGCAATGGGTTGTGGGATTTGCCAAAAATAAATAAGAAAAATACATCTTTGTGCATTAAACTTGGCATTAAAATTTGAAATTTCAGCGAGCTTCACATGCATTTGTTCCGATAAAGTCATTCTGGCAGCCGGTCAGTTGGACGACTTGGAAATTGTATCCTGCTTAGAAATTTTGCCCGGTACGCTGCTAATAAGTTTTGGACAGTAACAGCATTTGTATTTTGCTTTGGGTCTAGCCATATTTTTCTTACAAAATTTGGGTCACAGGAAAAATGTTTTGGAAGCCCTGATCGATCTTGGACCCCACTAATATCAGAAATTTGTTTAAATATAAGAAGTTACTGGTTAATACATAGTGTGTCCCTTATTGCACAAAGCAAATGTTACAGTTGTGTTCATGTAAGTGATTCTTATGTCACATTGGTAGATGGTGTCACATACAGATTATTTACCAGTCACTCATTTCATGTGATTTGTGTGGGCTTAAGTAGAGGGAAGTATGATGTTAAGGAAGTATGAAGCACATGTTTCAGGGGTTAAATAGGTCTGAACATGTGCCGATGGTGAACTGAATTATTTCATCTTGGGTATAGTTCCAGTACAAATGTAGGTGAAACGTTAAAAATGTGTTAAATATTGCTTGTTTACCATGTTGACATATTGGACCTGTACAGGCTGAAACAATTCCATGTGGATGATATAAGCAAGGACATGGTTAACCATGCTAGTAAACATACGGTTCTCTTTAGGTCAGTATGTATATGCACACATTTTGCCTGGAAATCAAAGCAAAGACTGTATTAGCTGGTAACTCCACACAAAGGAAAAGACTGGTTCAATGTCATCAGGTACAGGTACAAGGTGGAAACAACATGTGTGATGAAATCAGCCCATAAATCAGCCCATCCTCTTCATATATCTGGGGGTTATTTATATAATCAAGAAAACCCTATCTACAATAGCTGGCCTTAGACATTTGACAATGTTTGTATTCTATATTGTACACACCTGGAAGCTTTTGCAGATGGGGGCTCCTTGCACTAAGCCTTTGATATGACACGATCAAGTAAAACAAGTTATCTGTGACACTAAACAATTTTGTGACAACTGTACTGCTGAAAATAATTGCATTTTTGTGACATGTGATTAAGTTTGCTTGATTGCATCACATATTTACGGTATATAACAGACCAACTGTCCTTTAGCTTATACTTTTCAACAGATAGCCTTGTATAATGGTCCAACAATTTCATTACTTGTTTTCAGTGAATGCATTTTAATGTATATTGTGTAAAATTGATCATTATATTGTGTATGAAATGAAAAACAATCAGTGTTATAACAGGCATATTATATTACCATGATATGGATCAAGGCTATCATGAGCTATTAAAAAGGTTGATTCAATTTCATATGCATATTATCATTCATTGGGCTAACATCAGTGGTATGTGTGGCTGATATAAAATTCTAGTCTAAACAAGATGGACATTTCAAGCTGTAACTTTTACATGTTTTAAGCATCATGCGTGTTTATCCAAGTCACTAGATGGGATACAGATTTGATGTTGGTTTCCATAATATGAGTTTGGCCAAAAATAGCAAACCACAGCCTTGTTCCAAAACAACATTCTGCTATGTGTGGGTGGTGTATGTATACACACTAACTCAATTTGCAAATTCATGAACTGAAATGTTTATCTTTGGGCACATTCATGTATAATTAACAGGTGACCAAGTCATAACCGGTCATGACCAGTCACAATGCTTGGAACCCTAAAGTGGTCATTACTGGCCTTGACTTGATTATTGGCTCCACCACTGGAAGTGGGCCAAAACAACTGGAAGTTGGCCAAAACATAAATTTCAAATTTTAGATACATGTATTATCTTCCCTGTTTTACCCCATTGCTACAGAGGAAAATATGTCAAAGAGTTTGTTTGTTTGTTTGTTTGTTTGTTATGATATAATTTTAATAACTTCCTTGACTGCTTTCCAAAACCTCAGGAGAGTGATGTGCAGGTCACCTGCTTGTAATCTGGTTTTAATGTGTTACACAATATCAGTTAGGCCTTGACTTCCAAAATGCCTCACTTCTTGAAAACTTTGTGGATAAGAAAAAGTATGCAGTAAAACCACACTGACCAAGTTTGTTTATTTACAGTAGTTCCTGTATTAGCTGATGTGACCTTAGATGCCACAGATAGTTCATTGCCATGCAGCCTTGCTATCATGTAGTGTGCAGATAGTTGTGTAATTTAAACACCACCATCTCTCAAACTTGAGAGATTCATCTCAAATGGACAGTTGTCATAGTGACTGGAGTTGACAAATCATTTGCAAATCCACCATTGATTGTTTTGGGCATATAAGGTATTAAGGTGCAGCCAATCATAGGTACTCACCTAAAAGTGTGATGACGTCGCATTTATGTGTGTATTATTGTTTACGTGTGTGTATTCTGCTTATAGTTATACCAAGTATAATATATACTCGATCACCATCAGTAGATGAAGATTGTGATTGGGGTATTCCTGTTAAAATCCATACACCCTCTGTGGAAGATGTGAACTTGAACTTCCACAAACAGAGTGTGAATTTCAAATGAGGTTACCTGAATGTGTGATTCCATTTGAAATCTTCACACCCTGTGTGGGAGCATACGGTCATGTCTTCCTTAGGGGGTGTATGTATTTCAACTAGAACAGCCCCAGAAGTGATCACCATTTGCTATATAAATGGTAATAATGGTTCCCCTGGGTGGGGAGATATACCTCCGATATTTGCCTGGAACGGTTAGAGGTGATAACAAGATGAAATGTCAATCATATTGATCATTTAATTCATAAAATACTTTTATTCGCAAGAGACAAAAATTACCTACATTTTGACATTTCAGCTTGTTTTCACGTTCTTTTTATGTGCAATGTAATAATATTAAGGAATATAATCAAAATTTGATTGGTTGGTTTCATTTGTACAGTATTATAACTGCAGTTTTCCTTTCCAATGTAAATGCTTTCAATAATTTTAGGGGGAAATGTTCCATTCCAAATTCCCATAGAAAAAGTATGGAGTGTGATTGAAGGGACCAAATGCTTTCTGTAGACTGAAAGAACATTGTGAATGCTATTGCTTTGCAAGTATTTTAAACTGCATGCCACAAGTGTGTAAACTGTATGTTAATTGCAGATGTTATACTTAGAAATGTGGATCCTCAGGACATGTTTCCTTTGATCTCAACGAATCTCATAACCGTTGTAAAAATCATGAAAATATTTTTGTAATTTTGTGGAATTCAGATGAACTTATAATACAACCTTCTACTTGACTGAGAACCTTGGAAATTTGGTCAGAGACACACAATTTACCCAAAACCATGAAGGTTTTGAAATGTAATCTTTAGATTTAAATGAGATTACTGTCCTCAACTTTTTAATTTGTAAAGTCATATATTTGAGGTTTTGTAATATGTACAAAAATGAATATCTATATATATATTGAAGTAAAAATGCAATGAATATTTGCTTGCCATGGTTGTAACTTGTTGCCTATTACATTTATAGGTAATGTAACTGAAGGTCTTTTCAATTCTGTCATAGGTTTCTTCCAAAACAAGAATGCACAAGTTGCCTATTTTGGGAGAAAATACAAAAATGAGCCTATTTTTTTGAAAGAATACAAGAATTTTGGAAGTACAATTGAAATTAAAAATATTTACATTTTACAATGTTCTTGCGTTCAGACCAGCGATCGAATTCGACGGTATCGCATCGCAAAATGCGATGCAATTTCCATCAACTGCTATGCACTTTTCCAAAATGCATAGCTAAAAGTGCTATACTGCTATGCAAACATGTGTTTTGCATAGCACAAACTGCGATGCAAAAAAATTGACTGAATTCGGACCCTGGTTCAGACAATGACTTGATTTTTCTGATGTTGAACCATGAACATCCAAGGAAGCTAGAAAATATCATAATAGATTACTGTATAAGTAGACATTTTTATGTTACATTTATTTTTGTGTGCCATGCAGCTTACTAACGTGAAAATAACAATGCAAATAGATTCCTTTTGTTTATAGCTATAGGTCAATGTAGAGCTGCTTAGAATCATGAATTTTAAAAACAAGTGAAAAACAAAATTGGCAAAGCACAAAATATTACTTACGCAAAAAAGCCCACTTTTACAGGATGTACAATGATTTATTTACATTTTGTATACTTCCTGATATCAATACCAAAACTAATTTCAATCAATGGTGTAGTTATAAACTGTTTTGGGCCTAAAGGCCTACAACAAATATACCTCCCCCTCCTACTTTGATAGGGTATAAATTTTCCCACCTGTGCAGCCTAACATAGGGCAAAATTCGATATCTTTTTTCAGCCTATTATACTTCGATCACATTCTGTGGCCCAATGGTGGAAAATGTATAGGTCAAATTGTAGCAAAATAATGTTTTGTAGGTGAAATCAGTTTTGGCCGTTTAATAAGTGGAACTTTGAATTTGGTACCTTGATATCAATGAAAGAATAGGACTACAAATGTATGACTACACCACATATATTAAGCACCTCAGAAATAGGCTACCTAGATTGATGGCACATTATAAATGCTTTTACGTGCATAATTTTCACCTAAAAGCTCAAAATGGCAAACCCATACCCGCATGCAATTGTGTATGTGTATGATAATTATATTATGAGAACATGTGGGTAAATGTATGCAAGAGAATCTTCAATTAGATATATACATGTGTTGTTTTTTCATACAGGCCTACTACTAATGCTTATAACTGTATTGTTGTTATGCACTAAAGAGCTCGAAGGCTGCGATCACATAGAAGTATACGGTATTCGCTATACGATCATTCGATCAGGCTGAGTTCACATAGGAGTATACTATGTAACTCTGCCTGAACCGAATGAGCATATATCGTATACTGTATATAGTATACTTCTGTGTGATCGCAGCCTTAAGGAAGAAGTATTATACACTTGCATTGATCGAGTCATATTCGTAGTAGTGAAACACAAAACTGTGCTGAATAATTGGAGTTTTTTTTTCCCATTAGCTGAATAATAATTTCCTGCTTTCTATATTAGTGAAGTGTTATTATTGTGATGGGGTTATGGAAATGTGTTCATGTATAGATGTAATGAGATAAGTGCATTGATAGGCCTGTATGAAAGAAACATTTTTTTTAAAGAGATGTAACATAATATTGTGATTTATGTTGTGATGTAATTAAATTATTTTTAATAAAAGAAAGAAATTGTGAAAACCACTGTTGTTTGATGTAGTCATGACTTTGTTATATATTGTCACATTTTTCCTTATTTTGGGTCTTTAAAGCAATGTGTGATTTGCATAAACAGATTCCTAATTGCATGTTAGTTTTCACTGATAACTACTGATCGCATTGTCCCCTTTTAATATCGAGCCAAACAAATTTAAGGTAAAACAAAGAACATTGGTATTTCATTCCAGCACCTACAATGCGTGTATTTAGCTTGCTGATTAATATTTTCATGATTATTGGGAGCTTCACGCAACTGATGGATTCAAACAAGACGTATAAGACGAATAGCGATATACACATAGTTTATGCGTCAAGTCGTGATTACGGTGAAGGACACCGGTTCAAATCCTTTGTTTGGAGCTAATCGATAAAAGTATGCAGGGCTTCTATTACTAAACATCCCAACAACCTTTGTTCACCTCAATTTGGTGATGTAGGTTCCAGTACCGTATCGGGCAAGTAATGTAAATCGTGCAGAGTTCATGTACAAGGGTGGTTTGTCCGCACGTTTGCAGCGCAACTGTGACAAAAACATAGACGTCACCACTGAACTTGAGATGAACCAAAGCATAGTATTTGCATTTTTCACACGTAATGTGAATTCACATGTGTGACATGAAACGTGTGGAATGTGAGACAGATGTGATATGATCAAGCAACACAATGAATTGAATATCAATCAGTAAAATGGATTTGGAGATACTGTCCAAAATAACTTTTCAGCATCATTATATTACAACCTATCCTAAAAACACACAATTATAGTTCCAATTGTTGTGGGGTCACAATATGTTTAACTTGTAAAACAAGCAATTACCATAATGAAGTTCCAATTGTTTTGGGATCACAATATTTTTAACTTGCAAAATGAGCAATTAAGTTCCAATTGTTCCACATTATTTTAAACTAAAATTATTTTCGATCAAAAGCCTTGTTTGGCTTGAATAAATCTGACATGAATATGTTTAAAACAATAGTTCTCCTATTCAACAAGCGATTTGTACACTGACTGAAAAAAAGAAGGAAATTGGCATCTCGGCATTTTTACAGGAAATCACAGATAATGGTGGCCCAAGACACCATGATCAGTAAATAAAACTACATATTTAGTCTCATTAACCCTAAGACTTTCAGGGGGGTTTGTTCATGAGGTACCCTATGTGTTGCCTGCCTTTACCCAAGGGGAGACACCCAGCATGTAGGGTTTTGTAAGATTCAGGGCGGTTAGAACATGGACCCATAGGCATAGTACCATAAGCACCTATGTAGAATTACTACCTCTACCAGGATATTGTGGGTAAATTGGGATATTAAACGCAGCAGTTCGTAAAAGTACTTTGTTTTAGACATTTCCATACAAGCACAAGCATAATGAAGGGTCTTGAACATGAACTGCTTCTACAAAATGCACTACTGACCATATGCCTTCCTCATGGCAATAATTTAGATATTATTTTTTATTGTATCTTTAAACATGATGATAAGTATATAATAGTATAGATGAGTTGACCTCAATGTTTATCAATAAAGGCAAGGGACTGGTATATCGATATGCTTGAGTGAACCCCGTGCACTGTTCAATAGTCTTATTGTGATGTGGCGGGAGTTTTAAAAACACTTGGACTTATGGACTTATTGCTTTCCTCCCTCGGATCCTGGGAACCTTGGAGCTAGCAGCCGTTTCACCATGGAAGTCCATATGCCTCTGTTTGTGACCATACTCCTTGCATTGTAGATTGATGTAATCCCCAGTTCTTGGCAGCTGCTTTTTATGTTGTCAAGCCAGCGCTTTGGGGGTCTACCTCTAGGCATGTGTCCAGGTATTCTACCTTCAAGGGCATATTTAGGGTATCTGTCCTTTGGCATCCGTGACGATGTGTCCAAAGTAGAACAGTTGTTTGGCTTTGATTTTGTCTAGTATTGTGACCTGGCTGCTTGTTGCCTCTCTTATTGATGTGTTCCATAGCCTATCTCTTCTGAAGACTCCCATTATCCACCTTAAACAAGACATCTCGAACACCAACAATCTCTTCTCGCTCTCTTTCTTGAGCGTCCCAAGCTTCTGCCCTATATGTTGCTATTGACAAGATTAGCACCTGGTAGAGTTCCATTTTTGTGTTGATACTAATTTCTTTTGACTTCCATATTGTGGTTAACTTCCAAGATGCTTCCCATTGCCAGTCCAATCCTCCGCTTGATGTCTTCCTTATTGGTTGAATTCTCTGTGATAACTCCTCCCAGGTAGGTGAAGGTTTGGACTTGCTTCAGTTGGTCACTTTCTATGAAGATGGTTATTGGGTGGCTGACTTTGTTGATGATCTGAACTTCAGTTTTCCCCTTATTTAGAGTGAGGCCAAATTTCTTGCTTTGAGTGTGGACTAGAGTTACAAGTGATTGAAGATCTTCCTCTGAATCTGCCATTAAAACAATGTCATCGGCAAACCGCAGATTGTTGAGGGTTTTGCCTTGGATTTTGATGCCAGTGTCCAGGTCCTGGATTGCTAAACTGATGACTAATTCCAGTAGTATGTTGAATAACTGTGGCGATAGGATGCAACCTTGCCTTACTCCTGTGGCACTCCTGAACCACTCTGTGATATCTTTGTCCACCCTCACTGCACTTTTCGATGTGCCATACAAAGCCTGTAAGAGTCGAACTATCTTGTCCGGGTAACCTAGGTGCTTCATTGCTGCCCATAATCCATCTTGCCACACGGTGTCAAAGGCCTTCTGGTAATCTATGTAGCAGAGATACACGAACACATACAAACATTGGGCTATCACTTAAAATCCACATTACCCCTGTGGAAGATTTTGAAATATGTTCCACAGAGGAGTATGAATTTTAAATGGAATTAGCACATTAGGCATCTCCATTTGAAACTCACCTTCCCTCTGTGGAAGATTCAGGTTGAATCTTTCTCAGAGGGTGTATGAAATTCAAATGGAGCTGCCATGTGCTAATTCCATTTAAAATTCATACTCCCTCTGTGGAACATATTTCCAAAATCTTCCACAGGGGTAATGTGGATATTAAATGGAATAGCCCATTGTGCATCATGATGAAGTAAAATGTATCTCTGATATTAAAAATACTTGCATTTATAATCAAACTTGAGGCAATAATACCAAACAGACACAAGCCGATATCACACATTGTTATTTTCATTTTGTATAAAATACAATTTATTATTAAAGATATCTGCTCAGCATTCATACAAGAGAACATATGGTTTCTTTGTACAAAAATGTCCAAACAACACTCAATGGAGAAATCCATCAAACAATAGGCATTGTCAATGCTTATGTACAGTAAACATTATTCACAATAGCTAATAATTACTCCCAATTCCAGCAAATTGCTTACTCTCAATTCTAGACAAATACAGCACTAAATTGTGTGGATTAAAAAATATTATCCTGTTTTGACAAATGAAACATAGCGAAATCCTAATCCTTTATAGTCAGTAACTTGGCAATGAAAGTAAAATTTTAATATATGGTCAATTTTTGGAAATAAGGGCAAAAAAAAGTGTGTTTTTTATATGCTGTAAAAAGACTTGTTCAAAGACGAATTTCAGGTTATTTTTTGGAAAATGCATTTTAACAACCTACTTTATAATCAATTATCAAAATTAACATAAGATCTTGAAATTATAGCCTATAACCAGGGACAGGCGATTTGCACGGAACTTTTTTTCCGCGCAATTGGCTATTTTTTTCCTATGTGCAGGGATACACGATTTGCACTGAAAAAAGAGTTCCGCGCAATTTGTTATTTTTTTCCGCGCAAATCGCCTGTCCCTGCCTATAACCAAGATTTTGAATGCTTAGACTATATAAGTCTTTGAATTTTGTAACTGCAATTAATAACAAAACATGCAAAATTACATGTTTTTAATTGGCCCATTTCCCCTCAAATTGCAAACATATTAAAGTTTGACTTTTATTACCAATTAGTACTAAAGGATTAGGATTTAGCTGTTTCATTTGGGAAAACAAGATAATATTTTTAAAATCCAAAACAATTAGTGCTTTATTTTTCTAGAATCGGTTAGGTATATTCTCTATGCATAATTTATTGACTGTGATTGTGAAAAAAGTATCATAGCGATGTAAATAATCACTTGGTATCCTACGAAATGACCAAATATTCAATTTCCTTCAATGGACACAAATAATGCAAAACTCATGCAAGCAAATGTTTTTCATAAAGAGGAAGCCCCACCAGAGCAGTTCTTCTGGGGTGAACCAAGCCTGCCTGGTTATCAAATTAATCAGTGACAAGGTTATACCTGAATTTGACTGGTGCTAATTGATAAAATCACATCAAAACATCAATTAGCACCTGTTAAATTCAGGTATAACCTTGTCACTGATTAATTTGATAACCAGGCATGTTTGGTTCACCCCAGAAGAACTGCTCTAGTAGGGCTTCCTCTTTAAAGCTTAATTATTACCAATATAAATTGTCACTTGGATGACATACTGGCATAGCGGGGGCATATCACGAAAATGGCCATTTTGAGATAATGGCATTTGAAGTTTTTGCAACTTAATCGTACGTTACCTCAATTAAATGTCCACTTTTTGAATGGGTATGAAAAATACATATTACAGTAACATTTAATGTATAAAATACATTGTTGTTATTCACCAATTGTAAAGTCATTAAACTTCATTAATAAGTGACATGATTGTCTTGAGCTTGTCATCATGTAGAGCTTAGATTATGAAACTTCACTGATCTCATTTTGTCAAAAATAGCTGATATGCCAGTAAGTATATCATCTGAGCAGTGAATTCATACCAAAATTGACAAAATTATACCAAATATTGTGAAATGTTAATCAAGAATACGTTTTTCATAGCACTCACTTTATTCGAATCAGTGAGGTGCTGCCATTGCACCCATGCTACAAACATGATTTGCATTTTTTCCCACTTAATATATCAATGACCCCTTTTTCGAGGTAAACTTTCATACTGATGGGTCATTTCAAATTTTTTGGACAAATTATCCAATTTTGCCTTATTATAAGCTTTTCTTTCTAAATCTGCCCAAATTTGGTAACAACAGACAATTGTGTCCATTGTGATTGAGATAGGACCTTTTGATGTGTTATGGCCAATACAGAGATGCCAGTCAGTGTTGCCAAAAAATCCTGAAATGGCAAAAAAAATGTAATTTGCCTATACATTTGTACAGGATCATCCAAGTAAAATTTCCTGAAATCAGGAAATTTCCTGAAGACTGGCAACACAGGGCCTTCCCGAACGCCATGTATGTATACTGTTATACGTTAGGGTGGTTCTTAATTTTCAAAAGTCTGAAATACCTTGCTCCCACCCCTTCAAATGGTGATCCTGGATGAAAAACTTATTCTCTGAAATTTTCAGAAATATTGAATATGATTTAGAGGTAGCTCAAGAGCCCAAATGTGGCCGCGATTTGGCGAAATTTAGTCGCCGGACATTTTTTAGCAAGTTTGCAAGGGTCTATTTTCAAAATCATGTGTTTCTTGATACTCAGTCTTTGTAATTGCATTAACAATAACTAGTTTAACATACCAATAGCAAAAGATATCTTGTATTTACTTCCATTGTGATTATAAACCAGACCAAAAATGGCATTTCATGCCACGCCCTGCTAAAATACTGCTCGTCATCAGCCTTTTGAGCAATTATGAGGGCCACTAGTTTTAAAAAAGAGAATATCATGATGCTCAAAACTTTGTAATTGCATTAACATTAACTACTTAAACATATAAATAACATAAAATATCTTGTATTGTCATTCATTATTGTTTTAAACTTAACCAAATATAGTACTTTGTGACATGAATACCCCGAAAATACTGTTTATCGGCCATTTTGGGCAATTTTATAAGGGTCTATTTTCAAAACATAGTGTCTCTTGGTACTGAATCTTTGTGATTGCATTAACATTAAGTAGTTTAACACATATATAGCATTAGATACCTTGTTTTTACTTCCATTATTGTTTTAAAATCAACCAAATATGGCACATTGTGCCATTTGACCCCGAAATACTGCGTGTCAATCGGCCATTTCGAGCAATTTTACAAGGGTCTACTTTCAAAACACAGTGTCTCCTGATACTAAATCTTTGTATTTGCATTTACAGTAACTAGTTGAACACATATTATAGTACTAGATGTCTTGTATTTCCTTCCATTATTGTTTTAAGATCAACCAAATATGATTCTTTGTGCCATGGCCCATAAACTGTTTGTCAGTAATAGCCATTTTGAGCTTTACATAATGGGGCCTATTTTCAAAACAGAGTGTCTCTTGATGATACATCTTTGTAATTGCATTAGCAGCAACTTGTTCAACATATTTATAACAAAAGATTCCCCTAGTTGCTTTCATAGTCCTTTTCATTAAACTAAGAATCTGCCAAGGTTGACTAGCAAACTGGTGCCGATGCTCAGATACAACTTGAAGCAGGAACTGCAGCTGGACTTCATTATGTCAGATTGTGTGCTATGTGTTTGTAAAAACATGATGGTTGTCTTCATAAGCCTGCAATTAGCTGGATATCATTATGTGGAGCACAGGCTGCTAGGGTGCAGTGAACCATGCTTAGAGCCACAGAAAATAGGAAAACTCCTGAATGCCTTTCTCCTCATACATTGTCATAGTGTGTCAGTTTGAATTTTTGCCCTTGGAACATCCAATGAGGAGTAAAATGATCTTGGCCATCAAATGTTCGTGATTCAAGGGACCCGGTTTCAAGAAGTGGGTATCATGAGGGGGAAAGCATCCAAGGAAGGTGATAGAGAGCTCAAGTAACTCGCGGTGATGAGGGGTAATAACCTTTGTAAGCATGGTAAGAGGGGAATGACAATAAAAAAGCTCTCCAGTGCCTAGAACTTACCTGTACACATACAACCTATCTATTGCAACGACCACAACAATTAATAAATTTAGAATTAGAATAAAACAGCAATGGCAGTCAATACAACTTTACAAGGCATATTTTGTTAAAAACATATGTGGAACTGTTTCTCTCAATGCAATTACAAACATTTAATATCAAGAGACACTCTGTTTTGAAAATAGGCCCATGTAAAATTGCTCAAAATGGCCAACTGACACGCAATGTCACAAAGTACATGTACCACATTTGAAAACAATAATGGAAGTAAATACAAGACATCTATAATATGTGTTCAACTAGTTACTGTAATTATTCAAAGATTTAGTATCAGGAGACACTGTGTTTTGAAAATAGACCCAAGTGTTGTAAAATTGCACAAAATGGCCGACTGAGCTGACACACATTATTTCGGGGTCAAATGGCACAAAGTACCATATTTGGTTTATCTTAAAACAATAATGGAAGTAATAACAAGACATCTAGAGCTATATAATGTGTAAAACTACTTATTGTTAATGCAATTACAAAGATTCAGTACCAAGAGACACTGCGTTTTGAAAATAAACCATTGTAAAATTGCCCAAAATGGCCGATACATAGTATTTTTGGGGTATTCATGTCACAAAGTACTATATTTGGTTGAGTTTAAAACAATAATGAATGACAATACAAGATATTTTTTGTTATTTATATGTTTAAGTAGTTAATGTTAATGCAATTATAAAGTTTTGAGCATCATGATATTCTCTTTTTTAAAACTAGTGGCCCTCAAAATTGCCCAAAAAGGCTGACGGACAGAATTTTAGCATTGCGTGGTACGAAATGCCATTTTTGGTCTGGTTTATAATCACAATGGAAGTAAATACAAGACATCTTTTGCTATTTGTATGTTAAACTAGTTCTTGTTAATGCAATTACAAAGACTGGGTATCAAGAAACACTTTATTTTGAAAATAGACCCTTGTAAACATGCTCAAAAATGTCCGACAACTAAAATTTGGCTAAGTCGCGGCCACATTGCGGGCTCTTGAGCTACCTCTAAATCATACTCAATATTTCTGAAAATTTCAGAGAATAAGTTTTTCATCCAGGATCACCATTTGATGGGGTGGGAGCAAGGTATTTCAGACTTTTGAAAATTAAGAACCACCCTATTATACGTTCAACTAATATTTTGATTGTTAATTAAAAGACAACTCCGTCATTTCATTCAAATTCACAGATTTTGTCACAAATCAGGGATGAAAATCCACTTTTGACAAAACGCCTGAAAACAGCAAGAAAATAACCAGAATGGCCCTAAACATGCTGAAAATAAAAGAAATTGCGTAAATCTGGACTACAAAGAAGCCTGAACTAAAACTTTCATCCCTGCAATACAGCACCTAAAGCTTTGATTTTTGCATGGTATGTTTGTTTATTAAGTACATTATAATCATGTAAAAATCACTTCTTTTGAGGGCAGCATCCTCAGCAAATGTTACAATATTGTTTCAATGTAAACATGCTATTAATTGATAAATTTTCACAACACTGAATTTTTAAAAATCAAAATTTTGATTTATATGTACTTGGAAACATTAACAAGTAACAATGCGTCAACAAAATAACATTCAACAAGATGATACCTGGAACAGTTCATACATGTTAACTGTTTATGCAATGGTAAATATAGAGTGGGTCAAAACAACTCTCCATTATTAATTTGGTATAACTTATGTTGTGAATGTGGTAGCTTCACAGGAAAGCTTGGGGAGTTGTATTCACTCGGTCGGACATCCAGGAACATTTTCCCCTTCGTCCCCTTTGCACAAGGCACGTGCATAGCAACCAGCTCGAGAAAGGGAAACTGCACATGTGCACCCTGGTTTTACAAGGCTATTTCCCCTTTGTGACGTCAGCCCGACCCAAGAGAATTCCATAACATATTTGTTGCGATGGGCTATTACGGTTGAAATCCATATATCCCCTATGGAAGATATGGACTGAATCTCCCACACAGGGGGTGTGATTTTCAAATGGTGTCACCACAGAGTACTACAGAGAGCGTACCACCAGCCAAAAGTCTCCGCATCATCCGATAATGAGGGCCGATTGTTCCATGAAATGCGACAGGCGAGACTGCTACGCAATTACCGCGTATTTTCATGGTCTATTGTGTAATCGCGAAAGCACGCAACGCTCTATCGCTGTATGGCGTGATTGTTTGACATGGCACGATCGAACAATCGGCCCTCATGAATATGCGAGAACTCGCCGTATACAATACACAGGGACTTTGACTGGTGGTACTTTCTCTGTTTTCTCTCTCCTATGTGGGTGTCACCCATTCAAGTAACCCCATTGTCTTCCATAGGGGGTGTGTGGGGATTTCAAATGGACTAGTCCATTTTAATCACATGTACAAGTTATTATCTATTCCAGCTCCAGTGACATCTCATTAGTTTCCCTGCACCTTTGGATGTTTAATAGCATTTTACCTCGAAAAATTAATACAAGCAGGCTGTAGTGCTAGTTTGTGTGCCCATCCAGTACCAGTGAACACTGGCCGAATCAAACCTAAGACAATAATGCATGAGGGCAAGTCATGGAATTGGAACTGATAACAGTTATTGAGAGTTTACAAAAATCTTAAAATGTGTGGTAGCACTTTCCATTGCTAAGATATCCAACATGTCACAGAGGTCTGAACACCAATGCACTAAATTGGTTTGCAAAATTGAGATTTATTCAACATGTTATGCTCTGGGAGCTTTACATAATACATGCAATACACCTACTTAAAGGTTGGCAAACAAGCTATGCTCTTGGAGCACTACATGTGCCAATATATCTCAAATATTCTAAAGTTCCTTTTACGTGTTAACCATTGCGTATACGCGAGTGATGTCAAGCGTGTCCATATGACCTTGTGGAAAATAATACACGCTGGACGGTTAGAAGTACGCTTAATTTGTAAAAGGAAATCTGCAAAATATTATAATGACATATTCTCAATGAGTTACTAAAGAATGTTCAAATTTGAGAATAGAGTCGAACCATTCGTTGCTGTTCACCCTGATATGGCAGTGACGTCAGTGTGCATTTCTCTGGGCACAGCGTCATATCGCTAGAGTTCGTGCAAAGCGCTGGCGTAAACAAGCACACGCTTAAAAATGCCGTATAGAGATGCGAGAGCGAAACAGTTGCCTCAACACACTGTCGTCACTGCCACATCAGGGCGAAAAGTGGTATAGTGCAACATATTACTATCTCTGTGATAAAACAGTACAATCATGCTTGTGAATAACCTCTCAAAAACTAACCTTACATGTGATTAAAACACAACAAATGTGTGACATGATTTAATCCAATCAAGTCAAAGTTATAAGCTTTTATATTGCAAAATTTCTTCATTTATAGTTTTTTGCTCCGTATTTGTTGCCTGTATCTCATAATTTCTACCTTTGGTCTCATTGGATCAGATTGTGTCAAACATGGTCTTGAATGAAACTCTCAAGCTGATTTGAAACAAAAGTTTTGTTACCACTAGCCCAAATTGAAAGATGGACCGTTTCATTTCTTTAGTTGAGCTTGATACACACACTTGAATAAGACAATCCATCTTTCAATGAGGCATTCCAATACATAATCATAAATTCCTGTCATTTGATGTAAATAATTCATTATAAAACTACCTGAAAGCTGCAATGATTCACAACAAAATACTTTGAATTAAGTGAATACATATATGGTAAATATGCAATTTATAGTGATATGTTCTGTTGCGGCTGGCGAGGAATAAAATCACACATGTACAATCATTGCACATGCTATACCATCAACAAGGATGATATGATGGTAAATATGATAGTCATGTGGTACAATCACACCAATCAAATGACTCTTGCACTTGTTACCATCAAAAGATGCCATCAACAATGATGTGATGATAAATATGATAGTCATGTGGAACACACCAATCAAATGAATTATACCAGGGTCATTCAAAAAGTTCTACCTGTTTGGTTATAGCTTTTGTTTTGTTAAAGGTAGCTACTTGAAAGTTTGCATACATATAGTTCGTAATGTCACCTACAGGTGGTGAAAAAATCATGTCAAGACCATTTTTAGATTTTTGTTGGTGTCCTGAAAAACACAGTAAGATATGGTACACCAGAAACGGTGACGCATCTTTGGATATTGTGACTGAAAAAGTAAAATGTTGATGGACAGAAATTACCCAGAATTCCAATTTTTAGAGGGATATCTTGTAACATCTCAGGTATTGATAATCAGCATAGTGTACATCCCTACAGCGTGACTTTTCTAGCTGCGCTTTTAGATAAAATACAAAAGTTCAAGCTACTATAACACATTTTCAGTCAAAATGTAAATTTAATTCCTTTGTGATCTATTGTGGTATTTTATTCCAAAGAAAGCGACATAATGCTACCATTTTACATCATGTTTTATTAAAGTCAATATCTTCATAAACTGTGTTTGTGGTCATTTATACTAATTTTATTACACTGGCTATTTGTTCTATTGGTTTTGTGCATATTAATGTCCATCATTTTCAGTTTGTGGCAACCTTTTAACCAGTACATATAATTTTATGATTATTCTTGTGTTTTATACAGTGTTTACTGTATAACATGACCAAATGGAATAATCATGGGATCTTCAACACACTTTACTTGAGACGCCTTTGTAAATATTGTACATGTTTTGACCGTTTCCGGTGAACTATATCTTACTGTGGTTTTCAGGTCACCAACAAAAATCTGAAAATGGTCTTGACATGATTTTTTCACCACCTGTAGGTGACATTACGAACTATATGTATGCAAATTTTCAAGTAGCTACCTTTAACAAAACAAAATCTATAACCCAACAGGTAGAACTTTTTGAATGACCCTCGTATAATAGAAAATTCGACCCAACTTGATTATTTTAACAAACACATTGAGCATACAAACTGCAAGCTGATTCTGAGAACACTGTATGCCAAAATTGTAGAAAAAGAGTTCTATATCAAATTTGTTCATAATAATTCCACCTGGAACTGAATGCTGTTTTACACAAATTTACAAATTGGTTTACAAGGTGTCCCCAATAAGGCAGGTCCAACAAATCTGGTCTATTTCCTAAAAGCTAATGACATTGTGGCCCAAAGTCACAATTTTGAATGCTAATGGATGACAATCCGATATGGTAGATTTTCCATAAGTTTATACACAGGGTTTTAGAGAGTCCATGCTCTGCCAGTCTTATCGCTTTGTCTAACAAGGAGAAACTGAGTATTGATATAGTGGTTCTTGATGAGATCTTGAGTTTATCATGCTCACACATGGCTTATTAACTGTTAATTTTTTTAAATGATTATCCTTGGCACTGGTAGGACTGGCTCAAAGACTTTCCCCATTGTGCTATGTCTACTTGTCTGGGACAAATCAAGAGCAAACTATGATGTAGACCACAGAAAAAAAATGCTTTTATGACATGAATAAAACATGACTTCCACCTGATCCTGAGGCTGTTGGTCTGTGACATACATATTACAGAAAACCTAGACTAACATCAGCCAACTTAAATTAATAAGTTGACTGCCTTTTACACATCTCTGTATCGCATCACAAACACAATCCGGCATAGGACATATGCATGTCTGTGTAGGATAAGAACTGTGTAAGATATGTAGTTGCTTACATCTGAAGAGTTGTCAATAACAATTGCCAGCTTCATAAAATATGCACATAACTTTCCATTCACTTTTTCATATTGTGAATACCAACAACCAGTTGTAGTATTTATTCAATGTCTTTGGAAATTATTTCTGGCTCTGACCCCATATCAATTATTATTATGCTACAAAAAAAGCTGCATTTTCAATTGCAAGGGTTTAATTTTCAAACCGCTTTTTTCCATCCAGCTATTTCAAAACATACTTAACCCACCACATCTGCTTCACATAACCACTGATTTCAATGCAACTCAGGTGATCATACAATGTATGATACCATGTTGTGTACAAGTTTGAACATGCTGCTCAAAAAATCAACTTTAACACGAGATAGGATAGTCCGTTAACTGCCGCATCCAATGCGACTGATACCCATTCTTTCCAGCTAAATACGCCATTGGCGCAGCATTTCCTGAAATGGATGTGTATGACATGGAAAACTATCCTGACACCCTTGCACTGAGCCTGGTGGGGCTGGTGCTGCTTCCATTGGCAAGATATTTCATTTCAATTGCCTCACCACACCATATAGTCACAGGTAGCTGCAAAACATACCCATGACAGCTGCTTCATATATTCACACACTCAACCAATTTCGATGACTAGATTGAACTGCAATGGAATTCAGATTCTCACTGTCAATCTGCTTCTACGGATGACATGTGTGTTGCCTATAATGCATAGCCTTAGATGATTCTCTCTTGTGTGTTAGTCACTATCAGACCCGACTGCTGTAGATTTTTTCCGCCTTTTAGCTGGTTTAGGTTTTGTAATGATCACTTCATCATCCTATGAAAAAAGAAAAGAAAATAATAAACAAAATGATACCAATTAGAGATATGATTGAAACAAAACAAAAAACCTCCAATTACCCTTATTTGACCTTTGACACTTGACCAAGGTTAGGCCAAAAAAAAAGGTTTGTCTCAAAGCTCACGAGTGGTTTGAAAACAAATGCGAAACTCGATATTTTTTTTAATTTATTTTTATTCCCGACTTGGTATTTTTATGGTATTTTAACAAAAAAAGGCTGGTTATCGCCGAATTTTTCCGGGAAAAACTATAAAAAAATTTTTTTTGGAAATAAAAACAAAATTCTGCATTTCTTTTTATTCAAATCGCGCGATTTTACAACAAGCGCAAGCTTTGAGACAAACCTTTTTTGGGGGGGCCTTAGCTTTATTGATTGCATTTCAGAGGAAGTAAAGGATCTGATGATTGATTCTTAAACAGGAAACTTTTTTGGGTACAGAAATCTATACGTAACAAATTCTGGGACATCCAGTACATTTCCAGAAATAGAAGTATTACATAAAATTGCTATTGATAATCTTTTTTTTTTCATGCAACATACCTGTTCCGACTCTGATGAAGACTCTGGTTCGTTGTTCTGTACAGACTTGCGCCCCCTGGGACTAGCACTCCCTGGGGACCGCCTGGCCAAGCGGCTGCGTGTTGTACGTGATGACATATCATCCAGTTCATCAGCTAGTGCAAAGAGGTCGCTGAACCTGTTGCAGAAAAGGATGGAATATGCACAAAGTTTATTGATTTGAAAGCAATAGCAAGTGGCTAAGATACAAAAATGTGATCAATATAAATTTCTAAACCAATTTTATGATTAAATTCTTTCAAATTTAGATTTTACTTGTTAACCTATGATATACATGTACTGAAAAGCAGCCCAAAAAAATTGATTTTCATTATCTGAATCAATATATTATTGAAAAATAACACTTTGGTGTTTTGCAAAAGATTATTCTACAAATCATATACTTTGAAAACTTGCTTAATTTATTGTTGTTAATGAGTTATGTACGTTTTACAAAAGTGTTGTTGTTTCAGCCCTCTTTACAACATAAGTCAAGAACCACAGGACTTACAAAAGTATAGCTGTGATATTTGAATTCTTCTACACGCTCGCTATGAATTGAGCAATGCAATTTTTGCTAAAGCTCACTACCATTCGCAAGATGCTGTGAACTACTTTTTTTCTGCTGCTTCACCAACAATACATCGTATACCCTTTTAAAAGTTTCTTGTCAATGTACCATTTTGCAAAGACCTTTCGCACTTTTCCACCAATCACGTAAAAACTAGGTCACACCTGCATCAGGCGATGCTACACAGATTGATCGCCGAATAAGGTGCTGATGTGATGACGTGATTCAATTAGCCAATCAGAACCCGACTTCATGTTTACGCCATAAACTGTGCCAAATCAGGCAATGCGAAAGGTGTTTTGCAAATAGGTGTACATATAGTATACTTAAAATGATTTGAACAAATGTGGCCCCACATGAACTAGATGAAACCTTTGATCTTTTTAGAACTAATTTATCCAACACAAGAACAGGTTTATACTGGTATTATCACATATTGTTTGTATGTGTGTATGTTTGCTTGCTACACGCTTGAGTCCATGGAAAATCCATGTTCCAGATTAACTCAGTAAATATGACTTGACTTCAGTGACCTCAGTATGACCTTTGACACTTTGGTACATCCTGAATGGAACATTTGTCTAGTCTAAAAAATCTATATGTTATGGTTATCTCACCTCAGGGGAAAACAAAACAAGTCTGACAAGAATAAAAACAGTGCATGGTCACTCATATGTGATTGACACCAAACCCAATCCACCTGCAGCCATTTATGTTTTGGCCTTCCACATCAAAACTCAACTCATTGGGATGGCAAAAGTTTTCTATAACAGACATGATCCCCCTTCACAACTCTCTTGAGGCAACTGTATCTCCAATGTTTCAGTAAAGCAAGAACCCAATTCAGTGATTCATGACTATAATATAAGTCATCCATCCAAATACATTTGTAACATATTCCATGTTTTTCTAACTCCTTTTTGAGTCATTACTCCAGGGAAAAGAGCTCAGTGATTAAGCTGATACATCTGATTACCTTCCATGGATCAAAGACAACTAGATATGGGATCATTCCACAGGGCACACGGACTGCTAGCTTTTACAAGTATATGTACAATACTAAAAAAAAGCACACTTATTTATTAGCATTTTTCAAAATAGCATTAACATTGTAAATCAGATGAGTGTTGTTTCATTTACTAAGGTTCAGGCAATAGAACACCTCCATTATCGATAATGAAGTGCCATAACAATGAAATAAACTTTGGTCAGCATCATCAGAATAGAAGAGATTAAAGAAAGAATGCAAATCAGTAATCAGTATAGTTAGATTTGTTAAATTCTGATCCTTTTAATGTTTTTTGACCTGGTATAATCCAACCGATTCACCGATTGCAAAGTCAACCATTTTTAAATTGTCAAATTTTGACAACTTGAAATTTACCATATCCAGTTGCAAACTTATAACCATTTTAAACCCAAGTTCCATTCAATTTTGCCCTGTATCCAAATTTCATTATTGGTGTCATTGGGCTATTCCAGTTAAAAACCATACATCCCCTATGGAAGACATGGCCTTAATCTTCCACACAGGGAGTGTGAATTCAAATGGGGTTATCTGAATGTATGGCTCCATTTGAAATCTACATCCCTGTGTGGGAGATTAAGGTCATATCTTCCATAGGGAGTGTATGGATTTCAACTTCAATAGCCCAGATTTAGAAGTGGACCGTTTCACAAAAATCTCAGATTTTTTGCTGAAAATGGAACAGGTTTTATTAAAACTAGAAGAATTATTAAAACAGTATTCAACAAAGTCAATATACACAAAAGTAAAATTGCCACTTGTCGACATCAAGATGGCATATGGCCAAAGATGCATTATTATTTTTCTTGGAAGTTAAATCTTTAGAGTGAAAAACAAAATCGACCGACCAACCGACGACCCGTCCTGATTTTTCCCCTTTTATCACAACACAGCAATCATTTTTTTGGCCTAACTCCAATGCAGATATCATGACAGCTGCTCAATAATAACTCACTTTAAATCAAAACAACATATTATGGCAATACACTAAAAACAAAAAGGTGCAAACATTTTAATCATAAGATCGGTTAGTTTCTATGGTTTTTAATATAGCACCTCCCAAATAAAGTCCCTACTTCTTTGAATGGTTATACTTTGATCACAGACAAAAATCAATACTAACTGATATGGACATTTGTGGAGAATTTGTTGAAACAATGATTAAACAAAATTTGATGCAATTTGAAAACTTTCAAATTGAAACAGATTATGCTGTGTGAAATTGCATAGTGTAACATGTTACACTCACCTGAAGTTTGTGGTCTTTTGTACGGCCACATTGACCCCCATTTTTCAACTCCCTCTCACCTGATGACCCCTTTTTATTTTACTGAACTCCCTCTCACCCAATGACCCCCTTTTTGGTTTTCCTGTCACGAAAAGACCCCCTTTTTTCAAAATATCAAAAATTTTGGGGAAATTTCTGATAATCTCACTGAATGATCCTGTTTTTTCATTATTTTTCTTCAAATTTTTCACAATTGAAAGACCCCTAGTTTCAAACGGCTGTCCGCAAATCCCTGTCACTTTCAAAGTCAAGATTTAAATCAACTTTTTAATTTTTTACCATTTTTGATAGACTAAGTTAATTTAATTCTTAAAGTGACTGTTTTACTTCATTTCTATTGCTTCTACAACTTTTGGATACAATTACAATACCTCTATGATGACATTTTATCTATTGCTATAAATTTATCTTCAAGGTGTAGGTTTTTTCCCATGATTTTTGCCAAATGTTTTCTTTGACATTTTCACATGTACGAGGGCCGGTCAAAAAGTTCGTAGAACTCGGTATGTTACTTTGTTGCACGGTATTGAATTTGGTCTCATTTGAAAGCTTGTTCCTTCAAAACATGACTACAAAGATATTATATTTTTGCATCACTGTATATGGGCAGGACACTCTTCAGAGGAAGCCTACCTCCATGAATTCACAGGTACTACCAGAAGTGAATACAGGGTCATCATGGAAATTTCTCCCGACGGTGGTGAAAACTCAAATAAACTTTAACAATGTACAGTTGTTGTAAATGGCAATGAAGTCCTTCGTATTCAACAGCAACGAAATGGTTCTTAGAGTTCAAGAATGGAATAAGCGTCCTTGAAGATCATCCAAGGTCCAAAAGACTTGCTAACGTCACCACTAATGATATACGCGCTGGTACAGTGGCATTGATAATGAATAAAGAGCCAAATAAGAAAGATGAGATAACCACAAAATATGACAACTCTGATGAATGTGTTTTCAATATTAATCCATTAACATTTGGGTATCCCAGTGTGTATTCTAGATGGGGTCCCAGAATCTTCATGTACAAAATTGATACCAGTTGACATATTCAGGTCCACACCTTCTATACACTTAGAATGAGGACCAAGGCAAGTTTAATTTATACGTGGCTAACGGTGATAAGGCATACATTAATCACTGGAAATATAGGTGAATTTAGTGGAAGCACCTGGATCTCACACCCCTAAGAAGATCATCATTCGGTCACCGTAGTGCAAGGTCTTCATCGCTGTTTCTGAGATCCAGGGATAGTCTTGATGACAGATCATTTGCCAAATGAAAGTACAATTATAGGCATATATCATACAATTTTTATAGCAAAATTGAGGCAAGCCATCGTGTGAAGAAGGTTGATGGTAGGAATGTGGCTGTTCTCGGAATGTGTCCTGTACGCTATTCTTAGTTTATCAAGCTGCCATTCACGACAGAGTTATTAAACTAACCATATTGTGGTTCAGATATGGCCTTCAGTTAGTGAAACCTATTTTAGAATTTTAAGTCCTACCTTCATAATACCAGGTTTGCTGGTGATCAATGCTGGTGAGCCTTCACTGAAGAGTGGCTCAAGGAGCTATCGGAAGACTTCCATTTTGTTGACATAGAAAGTTTCAAGAAAAATTGCGACGGGTACATTAAGGTATGTATTGACCATGCTCAAGGGAGAGATTGAAAGAAATTGGCTAGTACTCTTTCAAGTACCTTGTTCTACGAACTTATTGACCGCCCCTCGTAAAAACACATTTTGAATTTTTGTAAATACCTGATAGGATTGCGCATGTCTAGCATTCCATCGGTCTCTTTTGAATTTATCATGGAGTATAGCAGTTCTTGGAATTAAAAAAAATTGATATAAATAAAAAAAATCTGATTAAATTTTAAAAAATCAATTTTTTACTTTACTTTTAAAAAAAAAATTTAAATCATCAACCCTGGATGATAGTGCTAAAAGTTTTGTGACTACTTTTTTGCTATGTTTTATTATGTTTTCTATTATCATCACAGTGATATTAACAGATACATCATGGAAAGTAAAAAAGCAAGCTCTAGCTGCAAGAACCAGCATTAGCTCAAGTTCCACATCCCTTGGCTGCCATGCACTTTATCATCCCCTCACCCATACCCACATGGGAAAAGTTTTACCAGGGTTCCAGTAATCTCCGTCCTTTGTTTCTTATCATTACTGAAATAGCCAAGCATGGAAAGCAATGTACTTATCAGCTGGCAGGCTGGCCGTTGTGATTTATGATCTGATGAAATCAATGTGTTGCTTGACTTGCAGCGTAGCAGCAAGCATTACATGCTTGGATCAGTGCTGTCTGTTGTATAAGGCATGTAATCTCTAACACCCTCTGGCAAATTACAGTTTCCTTTAGGTTTATTAGGTTACAAGTGGCTACTATAATAGCTCTACTACTACTGCTCTTACACATTAAGAACCTTGTCCCTGCCATCATGTACCCTAAACTGTTGGCATATCCTGTAACATAATTAAATCTAACTAAAACACTGATGGAAGTCTTGCTTTCATCAGTCCAGGTCCCTGGTCACTTTTGAAATCATATCAAGTCAACCACGCCGTGTCAATTTGTAATGTTTTTCCTGTTTTGCTGTGCTCCATAAACATGTATTATGTACACTGAAGATGTATTTTCAAGGGGGAAATCAAATTTAAAGACCCATTCAGTGATCCCAGCGAAAGTATAAAAAACTTAAAATTGTTTATAAATTGCTTAAAAGTGAAGGATAAGTCATTCAAATTGTCATTTGGTATTTTTTGAAATGAAAGATTTGGCAAAAAACAAAGAAAACAGTAGTATTGATGAAGTTGAAGCCCCATTCAAATATATGTAGCTAATAATTACAGATTCATGTAAAATATCTTATTTTGTCTTAAATACACAGCTTTCGGCTGAACCAGCAGGCTATGACAATGACAAAGGTACCAACATCTGAATTTTGATGATTTTTATGATCATCCGGATGAGCAAATCACTGAATGGGCCTTTAAGTAAGAAGACTGCATTCCTAGGTTTTCAATATCATGATTTTGAGTACTTTCAGGATACTAATTACTTTCCTCTAACTAAACATTTATGGGGGAAAAGCACACAAAATACAAAACTTCTTGGGGGCTCCTTTTTGCATAATAATAAGGCCAAAAAAAAAATTGTTGTGTTGCCCTCACCCGACCGGTCCGATTTTTGAAAATTCTGGAAAAGTTTTTTAGTGTACAAAAGAATACCGACCCTAATTTTTTTTTTCAGATTTCAAATTCAGATTTTTTTTTTTTTAAAGTCAGATTTTAACATTTTCAGTCACAACAAAAGTGCATCTTCAACAATTCTTTGGCATTTTAAATGCTCATGCTTTAATTTTTTGTGGAAAATTTAGTGTACAATACTGTTAGCCACTCATTGTAACCTTAAAATAGTAGAAATAGCATGTTATAAAATAAAAAAATATAATTTAAACTGATATATATTCAAACTATTTATGGCCTAATGTAATGGCATAGTATATAAAACCTATAATTATATGACTTTTGTGGTTACTAAATTATTATTACTGTGGTTGCTTTTGTTATTATTATATTATATATCATTATTGTTATAATTATCTCTATTACTAATTGTAACTATTTTATTTATCTATTTAATTTATCTATTTATTCATTCATTCATTTACAAATCAAATCATCAAAGCAAGAAACTCTAAATATCAAATTGTTTTCAGAAGAGAGTCAAAATTTTTGTCAGTTTTGTACAAGTGAAATGCTATAACCAGGTGACCGCAGCCTGGCTTGATCTTCATCTACGTTTTCATAAAATACACAGCTTTAGAGCTAATCAAGCCCAGGTAAGCATAATTTCTGTATTGTCAATTCTGCTGAACTAGCTGCTACTGCCCCTGACTTGGGACGGGTGGCAGTACCTTAGTCCACTTGGTACACCAGCATAGTAATTAAGAGAGGAAATTGGAGTCCTAGCCATGACTAAACCCTTGCATGGTCTAATGGTACCATTGAATTGAAATCCAGGTACTTCTCTCACAGAAAAATTGAAAGCAGGTAGATTATGAATTTGCAGGTATAGTCCCACTCCCTAGTTTGGTTAAGACCTGGGTTGTAGCAGATAACTGCAATAAGGTTTTTTTTTGGATGTCAAACTTCTCAAAAGTGAATCATTTTTAAGCACAAACATGTAAAAGGTTAATATTTTTATATGCAATACCTTTTACTTCTTATATTTCTAAAATGACAGATATCATTATTTTCAGAACTTGGGAGCTTTATGGTACATGTAGGTAGGTTGGAGATCCACTTATAATTCCTCCTCCAACTTCTGATCATATTTCAGTTAAAATATGGGTGTGACTATATAATACCCAGCTGCTCATATTTCAGTTACAATTTGTGTGTGACTATATAATACCTAGCTCATTATGGCACATGGCTTGTATGGTATGGCATTCTTACAGAGAGGTCCCTCTCATTTTGTTTTCAGCATGGAAGTAGTTATTCTGCTACTTCCATATTCTCAGAATACAGTAAATGAACATGTAAATTGTATCCTTAGTTGTGCAATGCCAAACCTAGGTTCACTAAAGTCATTTAAAATAAAAATCTAACATTCTCCAAAAATTAAGATTTTTAAGCAACAACTTTTTTTTTAAATTGGTTAATTTGTGTGACTGATGCGCATATGACCCCAAGTCTTGATATGACCTTCAATTATGTTGCAAAACATACAGATGTCACTGATCTTCATTAAATCGAGCAAAGTTAATGAAATGTATGTTGAACTTGAAATGACCTTTGACCCTTTCAATTAATTACCAGGCCTTGCAGAATCCCCTGCTCAGCTGCCCATATATACAGGGCAACCACTAACATGTCAGCCAAGTGAGCAACTACAATCAAGTGCAAATTTGCTGGGACACTTTCATAGTTCAATGACCCTCCCCGCACCCCTTATTCAATGTTGTATACCAAACGCCTCATTTTGTAAATGGCCTATATTTTTGCTCCAACATTGGTTGGTGGGGAGGAAGGATTCAAATAGGTTGGAAACTATACAAATAAAATATCACATGGTGAACTTCATATGACCGGTTTTATTGAACAGAGGGCGCGAAATATGAACAAGTGTCCCAGGGAAATTTGCACTTGATTGTATTGAAGAAGACAAAAATAATCTATTACTTTCAGTAAAATTACCATAACTTCATAAACGCTGCTGCTTCGATTGACATGATTTTTTCACTAATTTAAAACAAATAACATTAAGCATATTTTGGTAACTTTAATTGTAATTTTTTGTCAAACTAAATATTTTTAGGTATCAAAACGCTGTAATATATGCATTATTTAAGGCATATTTGACACATGATTGCTATTATAAGCGAATTATCTCAAAATTCACTTTTAAAACAATTTAAAACTAATCAAAATTAAATCATATTGGAAATATAGAGTACAATCAGTTAAAAATACCTACTGAAATAACAAAAAAAAATCATAAAACAAAACAATTGTTTCCCTTTAGTTCATTGATAAATGTAAATGTAAATTGGCAACATAAAGAAAAAAAGAAAGAAAAAAAAGAAAGAAAAAAGAAAGAAAGAAAAAAAAGAAAGAAAAAAGAAAGAAAGAAAGAAAGAAAGAAAGAAAGACAAAAGAATAAAAAAGAAAGAAAGAAAAATAGCATTACATGGATTCGAACTCGAGATCTCGGGGCGAGAAGCAAAGCCAGTAACTATATGCCACCGGAGACTGATGACAATTGCACTCGATTTCAGCGTATTTAATCCTATCATTGCAATGCTACTGTATTGTGTTATCGAAGCTTCGATCCAATGAAATCATTCATTAAAACTCATGTTTTGGTCGTATTCAGCATTTATCTAACATATATTTTGAATATACACGGTCACATTATACATACCTTCCTAACTTTGATATGTTTATTGGTAATTATTCCTCCATTTAAGCCAAATGAGCACGGTCTACCATAACGTTAAGTAAATATATATTACTTTTTAAGTTATATTATTCTGGTAGACCGTTATTGCGTCATTAATTCTTGTTATCCTTGTTATAAATAAATTCGCATGAATATCAACAGCTCAACCATAGTGTAGTGGTTTGCTTACTGCCTTCTGATCATGAGGGCTACGGTTCGAAGCTCATTGTCGCCGATATGTTTACTTTTAAATCCTGCTCTTTATCTCTTTTTTATTTTTGAATACCAATAATAAGCACATTTAAAATGTGTAATTGTATATATAATTGTATATACACTTTTTGGCATGGCATTGTTACGTTGAATTAGCGTGTCTGTGATGGGTAGTTGAAGGCCTATATTAAAGAGTTTAACGTGCATTCCGATAATAGCATTTGAAATAGGGTAATGAGTTTGAAAGATCAATGATGAGACAAACATCATGATTCTGTTCTATTTATTTCTATATTTTCTTAATTTCTTATTTGGTTTGCTTTTATTATGTTTGTAAATTCTACCAAAGGAGAATTTATATGTCCACTCTAATATAAGCAATCAATGTGTCAAATATTCCTTGAAAAATGCATGCATGGCAGGGTTAGATATTAAAAAAAAATGTTTATTTTAATAATTTTTTTTAAAATTGGCTTATCATGTAATGCATAATGAAATTATCTTGACATCACTGAAAAATTATGAAAATCGAGCAACGCGTTCGAGAGTTATGGCGATTTTATTGATATTAATAGATTATTTTTTCGCATCCCCTATACAATCAAGTGCAAATTTGCTGGGACACTTTCATAGTTCAATGACCTCCCAAGCACTTTATTCAATGTTGTATACCAAACGCCTCATTTTGTAAATGGCCTATATTTTTGCTCCAACATTGGTTGGTGGGGAGGAGGGGATTCAAATAGGTTGGAAACTATACAAATAAAATATCACATGGTGAACTTCATATGACCGGTTTTATTGAACAGAGGGCGCGAAATATGAACAAGTGTCCCAGGGAAATTTGCACTTGATTGTAGGTTTAAAATGGGAGATATAATTATTTATTTATTTCAACAATTTATATGGTGCTTTAAAGCACAGAGTGCTGTTGTTTATGGTGAATATCAGAATCAGATCACTTCATCCAAGCAGCCTTTTTACTATTAAAATTATGCAAATTGATACTCCTACATGAACTACAAGTGGCCTCTTAAAAAAAGTACACCATGCTAGATACCTTATCTGGTGACTACCGCACCATAACTTTGTAGGTTAAAGGTGAATAAATGTGTGCAAAGTGCAGGACAAGTAAAATATCAAGTCAGGTGAGTGAATTTCTAAGTAAACTTGCCACTGTTAATGATTTGCAAGTTTCAAGTAAAACATACTTTCATTATTCGACCTCAAGATGACATAATGACCTTGAGGTTACTTTAATGTATAATGTTGCACACACATGACAATTACTAATATCAGCATATCACATAAAAGTTGAAAATTGTACCCCACCTTACTCCTGCAAATGACATTCAAAATGTTACCCACTTTCCGCCTTCCCATCCCACTCCCACCATAAGCTATTGAGTACAAAAACCCACAAGGAGATTTGTAACTTCAGAAAACTTCAAAATGTATAAGACTCATAACATCAGAGTAGTGTACACGCAGTTGGATGCTACGGCAATTGCAATCTGCGTACTATGACTGGTGCGCACCTCAGTGATTTACACAAGTTTAAGATGGTAAAGAACTCGCTGTGGAGGAGGTGTAGCGAATACCTTGCACTGCAGTATCATTACATGGAGGAGTCTGGTCCAATTGCTTCGAAAGAGAGATGGGCACTCCGGCCTGTGAACACAGGTTCATCCCCCCCCCCCATTTTTTTTAGGTGGAACATGGTATTTCAATTTCACCAACTGTGATATTAAACAGATTAGGTCACACTAGTAAATAAGAAACCCGAGTTCGCACACAATATGTGGAATATCATTTCTACATGTGCAACACAAATGATGCATGCAGCATATCAAAACATGTTTCTGGTGTATATCAGAACACAACCAACTTGAATAAACTAGGGATGTACTACACTATATTGCAAAGACCTTTCACACTGACTGACTGATCGCGTAAGTAGAATTAGGTCATACCAGCATCAGGCAATGCTATGCAGATTGTTCCGGCAAATGAGGTGCTGACGTGATGATGATGTGATTCAATTGTCCAATCATAACCCGACTTCATGTTTACGCATTAAACTCCTCCAAATCAGGTAGTGCGAAAGGTCTTTGCAAATAGGTTTGCACATAGTCAGGAATTTGTTAACGACCTACTCCAAACAATATAGCCTGGAGTTTTAAGCGTGGATCCAAACTTTTGCATAACCTTGTGCGAGTTGATTGAACAAAAACAAATCCAGGGATTAACATAATTATATTGAAAATGCGTATCCATTGAAAATATCCTTGCATATACTGACATTGCCATACATGCACAATTTAATTGATGGGCCTACATCCAAAACAATATTACCTGCAGCAAAAGGTAAAGTACCACAATGATTGACATAGTTCAAAAGTTCTCAGACAAATCCAATTATAGGTGATGCTATACCTCATAATTCCATGCTGTATCATAGAACTTTCTCAAATTGAAATGACCAGCTTTGTTGGTTCTAGACATAGATGGGGTTTTTAGCAAATGGTCAAATATATGCATGAGGAATTAGTTACCACAATCCCTATTGAGAAATAGCTTGCCCCTGTTTCTTATCCATATTGATTCCTTCATGTGTCTTCTTTTTCTATTGCCTTCAATGTTTCTCATTTTAAAAGGTTTAAGATTTCAAAATGCTTGTTTCGCGCATGATCAACTGAATAACTACAAAATACCCAATTAAAGGTGCATGCAGTAATTTCTGGGAGTCTGTTTGTTTTCCATGAATTTTAGAAAGTACCTCAACTGGTTGAGATGAGCATTTCTGCAATGGTAATGTGCATAAACATGTACACAAATATGACATATACATTGTCTATGATTAATATTGTTGATGCAAATAGGAAGTACATGCATGTACGTAAATATTTTTAAAGTCAATTAAAATACATTATATAGATTCTTTAATTTTCACCAAATGCTGGGAAGCCACATGTATATTTGTTCCAATAATACTAAAATCACTTGAATTTAAAAAGCTTTTTTGTATTTTCGTTAAGAAATCACTAAATGAACCCTTAATCAGACATTATTTGAAATCATATAAATTTGCACTGTTGCTCTTGTGATTTTCTAGCAAAGTTTCCTAAAAAATATTTAAAAGGTGTGTATGATGAAGAAACAAAATGCTACATGCACAAAGGAAATGTTACATGTATTTCTGTGGGGTGGGTGGGTGCCGATGTTTGCGTTCGATCACAGACTTTCATATGAAAACACACCTTCAAACGTGGATGCACACTATGAATACATCAAAAACATTGTAAAATTACAATAAGTACCTTATTGGTTGGTAGATAAATCCACAGTTAATAATAATAATAATAATAATAATAATAGCGACAAGGCACATATCCACTCAATTAAGAGCGCTCAAGGCACTAAAACAAAACAAAAAAAAAAAAACTAACAAGACAAAGAAAACTGGAACTAAATTAAGAAACATAACTTAAGAATTACAGAATGTCTCTGACATAAGATGAGTTTTAACAACTTTTTAAACACAGTTACATTTTTAGCAGTTCTAATATAAATAGGCAGTTCATGCCATAGACGTGGAGCTGCGATTGCAAATGATCTGTCACCCCATGTGCGGTTGGATTTTCTTTCTTGAAGAAGTTGCATGTTTCCAGATCAAGCGTGCGGGTGGGAACATAATGTAAAAGGAGTTCAGATAAATATAACGGAGCAATATCATTAATACATTTATATACAATCAACATAAGTTTAAAAACAATTCTTTGTGTGACAGGAAGCCAATGCAGTTCCTTTAGGATTGGCGTGATATGGCAATATTTTCTGGTGAAAGTAAGAATTCGAGCAGCAGTGTTTTGAATTTTCTGAAGGCGATAGAGTTGGTTTGCTGGTAATCCATAAAGAAGTGCATTGTTGTTATCCAAACGAGAAGAGATGAATGAGTGAATAATTTGTTCAGTAGCATCCTTCAGTAGTTGCCCTGTACTTTTACATATAATGTGCATGCACAAAAAAAATGTCTTTGGTCCAATGTGTGCATGGTCCTCATTTGATGGCAAATGTATGGGTGGGTGATGTTGGTGGGGGTGTGTGTGCTTATGTGCAATGTAATGAGGCAAATGATTTGTAACCATATGAACATACTAGCCACTTACTTTGTTTTCTGAGCATCTGAGCAGGCTGTTTGGATATGCTGTAATCCCTGAAGGACTGCATCTTGACTAAAAACTAAACAAATAGACAAAAAAATCATTTGATAGATAAATATTACAATTTTGCAGCATGTAGACTGATAAAATTGGACTCTGTCATATTGACATCAGCTTAAAAAGTTAGCTTTTCAGAGTCGGGAGTTGAACAAAGACATAGCTTGCGACGCCATCACGGCATCTTCATTCAGCGTAGTGATTACACTCCTCCGGTCACCTGACCAACCGTTGAGTGGTCAAGTGACAGCAGATCGGTAGAAGTTATTGGTAGGGAGGATAGCTTTTGGAACCGAAAGATCAGAGAAGCCTTAGAGATCAAGACACAAAGACCAACACTTAACAGGGATGCCGGATACGACCTGCCCGCCATCTATGACTATCTGCTGTCACTTGACCACCCACCTAACTTTTTAAGCTTATTACTATTTTGATTATCAAAGCGGACACATTTTAAATTTCAAAGCCCATTAATTAATGTGCAAGTTATGAGCCTCCTGACAGACATAAACAAGACTTCCACCTGCCATCTTCATTCACATTACATTAATTTACATTAGATTGCAAGCAATATCCTTGAAAAGTACAAGTGTTCTTCTATATTGCCGGGTTCCTCAGGGTATCAATTTTCAATTTCACATTGTAAGTACAAATGCATGGCGTATTCCTGCTGCAAGGTGCTCCGAGGTGGTCTGTAACATATGCCATTGCTTGGGAAATTGCAGTGTGTTTTGGCTATCAATCAATTGCTTAAATTTTTTATTTTTAAAAAGACAAATGCCACAGAAAAGCAATCTTTGCCCAGTCATGAACAAAGAATACAGTGAAACAACTTGGCCATATATTTTTACACTTGTAGAGTAAATTTATTCAGGAAATTATGGGAAAATATGACCGTAGGACAAGTGTGACTGGCCTACTAAAAGACCTCCAAAGCAGACGACACCAAAGCAGAATGTCCATGATGTTTCGCATCCGCTACAACTTGGTTGACATCAGATGGAGAGAGTACCTCAACGAGGCGAAATCCCGCACCAGAGGTCATAGCTCCCGATTCTGGATTGGTCACTGCAACTTCAACCAATTAGCTTCCTCCGTCTTCCCAAGATCCAGCCGAGATTGGAACCTGCTGAGGATAGATCCTGCTGAATACCCATCCCTTGATGCCTTCAGACTGGCATTAAGGGGGGATGCCAAGTAACCAGCAGTCATCTATAGTATTTTTAAAGCACTTCATCACTGTAAATATTTTGCACTGAACTTTGCTGTCTGCAAAATCTTGGATGCGGAGAGCACAACACACTGCAGTGCGCTTATCTTCTTTTTGAAGTCTGCACTTACACAGGAAGAAGAAAAAAAAGACAATACTTACACATTGTTTGTTTACTTGCTACAGTTGTCCTGAGTGCATCTAAATGACCTAACAGTTTCTCTGGTGTAGGGTTTGTTGCTGATTGTTTATTGGTCTGTTGTCTGTAAAGACAATAATATATCAATTTCATTATATCTGCATTGCGAAAATAATTGTATCTTGAGCACAAAAGGGTTAACTGTCTATGTTAAACCTTAGCGGTTAACCCTTTTGTGCTCAAGGCAACTAATGCAGTTAACCTTGTTTGCTTCAAGCAGTCTATTTTGTTGTCACCTACATTGTAAATGGGACACATTAATTGGAGAAAAATAAAAGTTAATATTGGGTATCACAAAACTCTTCTATTGTACCACACAATTCTGCTGAAATGTTGCAGTAATCTTCTGTACTATATCAAGAATCAGATAGCAAAGGAAATAATTATCATTATGCAGCCGAGATGGGACACCACGTAGTTACCAAAAGCATTACTTCATGACAAGGCCTAGCATACTGCTTAGTTAAATGATCTTGATTCAGGATTCTAACCTAAATTTAACGTAAGCACTTAAGGGTACACGACGTATTGTTGGTCGAAGCAGCCAAATAATTGATTTTGCAAAAGTTCATTCTACAAATCATATACTTTGAAAACGTGCTTGATTTATTGTTGTTAATGAGTTATGTACGTTTTGCAAAAGTGTTGTTGTTTTAGCCCTCTTTACAACATAACTCAAGAACCACAGGACCTACAAAAGTATATCTGTGATGTTTGAATTCTTCTACACGCTATGAAATGATCAATGCAATTTTTGCCAAAGCCTACTACCATTCGCAAGATGCTGTGAACTACCAAAACAGTTTAAAATAGTTGCTAACCTTAAGCAATACCTACATGTCATTACAAAGACACTCACCTTTGTCGTAACCTCTTTGCTGTACTGGTAGCTCTAACTAATAATGTCTTGGTAAGATCAGCAAGGTGACTTTCATCTTGCAGTGCCCAGTAACTCAAGATTGCTGATGTAAACCTATCCCCATTCTTACAACTCCTACAAAATAATGGCTTGAGTAATTCTATTGAGGCCCTGTATAAAACAAAACATTGCATGTATGCATATTTCAACCTCATAATACAATACAGGGGGACATACACAATCTTGAGAGCAGGCCTCAAAATATATACATTTTAGAACCACAAGCTAAAAAGAATTCTTAGTCAGTGGACATGGTCTAGACACATAATCTGATCGCGTTGTATGCGTAGACTAGTGCGAAATACGCACACACGCTGGCAGTACGCGCAACAGAATATGTGGACATTGCACTGCTGATAGAAATGTGATTTCTTGTACAGTTTCTCAATAAATCCCTACATGCTGCTGAACAACCAAGGTCAAAGGTCTAGCTTCCCATATTTGGCATTGTTTTGGGACTGGAAAATGGGACAATTGTATTTAAAAAAGTTCACAATCCTTGCAAGCGAGTGACAAACTTTACCTCTCAAGCTTCAACAATAGTACCATACTTGCTAATGCTTCTGGATGATCTGTGAACAGAAAAGGCAAAACAAGACAGAAACAAAATTAATATAAGGAAAAATGATTTGCAAATCTTTAAAATTTTGGAAAAGTTTGTCAAAAGGTCACAGTTGTCAAAAGAAGTCTGCAAATCAACTATTATTTATTTAAGAAGGCCTCACATGACCAATCTAATGTTTGATTTGCATCCTAATTTGCATCAATTCATAACAAAATAATTATGTAAACATAATCACAAGCTTTTCAGAGTGATAAATATACTCAATTACACTGAATATTTTAATATTAATATCTATCCATGTAATTATTAAAACCAGTCAAATTTGTTGTGTTTGTAGGAGGACCGAGTAATTTTGTGTTGTTATCTCAATTGTGATAGTAAGATAACTCCCAGTAAGACCAACGGTAAGCCTTATTTAATTAAAACATGTAATCATCTGTGAATCAAACCATAGAAAGCAGGGGATAAAGATCTGGATCCAAATTCTACAGAAATGTCACAATATCTCCATTAAATATTTCACTTGCACCTGTTGGATTAGCATCACCTATTACTGTAGTAGTGGAAATTTTTGTGCAATTAATTGTTTGCATTTTGCCAATTTTGAACTGTTTCCAGAAGTTTTAAAATTTGTGATTCTTTTCTTTCCATTGCTGTTCGCCTATTGCACAGTTCCGCCATATGCAAGGAGAGCCTCGAACTGGCAATAGACATGAAAGGAAGTATTACGTAACTTTACGCAATGTTATATGACTGGTTCAATTCCCATTCATGCATGCTGCCAGATCGAGGCTCTCCTCGCATATGGCGGAACCGTGCAATGGGTGAATACACAAAAGGAATATATTTGCGTGTTGCTATTTTTGCGGTAACAGCTTGGAATGCAAAAATTGAGAAAATAAATGTTGCACAAAAATGTCCACTTTAAGGGCAGAGTAATGGGAGAGAACATGGACCTTTTCGAGCTTCATTATTTCTGAATTGTATGTCCAAAGTATATAAAACTATACATTTTTGGAAAGGAAATGAGTCAAGGAATCCCATGGTGACGTCAGATTTGTTCAAAAATCTCAAGTTTTTGAAAAATCACAAAATTCACTTTTTACCCCAATTTTTTGTGACAACTTAGAAAAAAATCCGTTCAGAGTTATAAAAAATCAGTTTGCTTTTCATGAAGAAGAGAAATGAACTTAGGGAAGGTTTTTTTTAATTTTTTTTTTGAAATTCGTCTCTTTTTTCGAAATATTAAAAAAACATGTGAAAAAAGCCATTTTGTCACTCTATGAAGCTAAAAATTGCACATAATGGTGTATATTTTTGTTTAAAATAAATATTTTGAAAAAAATGAAAAACCTTCCCTAGACTTTGATGTACTCTAAAGGATAGTGCAAAAGTTTACCCTTTGCTTACATATTTTTCGAAAGTTATCTTGTCACAAAAATCGCAAGAATATCGTGAAAAGTGAACACTGAGAAATCAACGTTTTAGTAAAAAAATGTCAAAATTATGCACAAAACGTCTTTAAATTTTAAAACGGTAAGACTTTCACACTTGTAAAAGCTGTATCTGGTGCATGGTCTAAATATGCATCTTTTTGCACCAATAAATCTATAATCTCTGCTTTCAGTGCGCCGAAATTCAAAATAATTAAAAAATCTAAGTGGCATTTTGACTTCAAATTTTTGTTTTGTTTACACCACATTATGCTGGCGTTAACAACATACCGAATGCGCCTTGACTCGTTGGACATACGCCAGAGTTATGCCCAGCGTTCTGACGCGAATCGCAGAATCACAATATTTCGCATTCACGCATTTCTGACTCATTATTTCCGCCAATTTACTAAGCTGTCTTGAGCCATGTGTCTTTTTAGAGTTGAAAAGAGTGAAATAAATCAAGCAAAAATACGAATAAATATTAGCAAGTTGTATTTTATCAGTTTCAAGTGAAAGAATACATCTAAGTGTTGATAAATATCAAAAAATCTCAAATTCGGTCGTGGACAAATGTGTTTTCCATTACTCTGGCCTTAACAGTAGTCTCTAGCACACAGTTATAATGGTAATGTAAAATCAGTAATATACAGCCCAACCTCTCTTATCCGGCCATGATGGGACCCATGATGGGACAAGTGAAATACATGTAATTCTGCATTGAATGTCTGAAGTGCAAACATCGAGACAGCAAAAGGTTACTCAAAATGGGGGTAGTAACACTGAAATATGGTATCTGAGTTATGTATGCCACATAGTTATGTACTTCTAAATGCTTCTGTGCATGAAATCAAGTTCTCAAAACATGAAAAACATGTTTTTCTATGAAGATCCCATATCCGGATAACAGAGAGATCGATATAAAAGAGGTTCGGATAAGAGAAGTTGGACTGTATATCAAAAAAATGATAACTCAAAGAAATGCTATAAAAAGTGTTGTTTTAAAAAATAAATGCATATATTCACCATGCCAATTTATAAACAACTATCTGTAACACCAACATTGAATGTGTTAAACCTGCGTTTGCTGAGCCCTCTCAGCGTCATATGTTTGCATGGCGCCTCAGAGTACAATATCTATTGGTTTGCGACTGGTAATGCAATTAAGTGGAAGGGATTCAGTTATAGCACTTTTGTCAAGATTAACGACTATCTTGTCTTTGTGTTTAGGTGCAACACACATAGCATCAAAGGGATGCCGCTGCTCGTAATCCTTTTCTTTGCTAATCTATGATCAAACCCAGGTCTCAGCTGCCCCGGACATTGTCCAAAGGTGGGACAGACTTACCTCTGTAGTTGAGTTTAGGCAAGATGGGTATTAATAGTTCTACTTCAAAGTCATGGGCATCTAACAGTTGCCATACACAGTACTGCTCAAAGGTTTCCCAGTCTAATGTCTTTTCTGTTGTAACACAAGGAAAATATGGTAAATGTGAAAGGATATTATAGATTATGATCATCAAAATATTACACTTTAAGGAAATTTTGAAATAGTAAAGAAACAGATTTGATTAATGAAATAAACCCCATTTGGGTCAAATTGATCATTATAGCCAAAGCTTTTTTTTTTAAATGGTTCCGGTAAAAAAGTGCCCAATTGGCTTGTCCTGGTGTTATAACAGTGGTAGTTTGACAGTGACCCATCCCTTCATGTCGCTTCAATCAAAGCATTAGGACTAATAATGACTGATTGGTTCATTATATGACAATCATCTGAATAACTAATTAAAGTAGTGCTTTCAGATCTAACAATTTTCAGCCTAACTGACTATTCTTATCTCTGATTGGCTCAATACATTGATACAGCCCCTTTTGTAACCAATCAAAATAGTTCTGAAGGGCCGATAATTTGGCCAGCAGTGTCTTGCAGTGCGAGTTTAAGTGATTACCAGTGACTTGCCAAACCAGAACGTCCTAAAATTGATCAAAATTCTGATTTGTGCCTTTTGGGTGCAAAGCATAGATGTGCTGATGAAATGAACAAATGTGAAATGTAAATGCAATCTGATTAAGACAAAATCTGACATCAAAATGAAGATAGAATTTTTATCATTGTGTGACAGAGGTTCAAAAGTTGGAAAAATAGTTAACCTTCGGACACATAGTTAACCCATCTACACTAGCAATCAATGCATATGATAACTATTAAATTCAGAGCGAGGTATTTTCAATAATGTATGAAATATATGCGATACTATTATGATTAAATTGGCCTATATATTAAGGGATCTGGAATGAGCGTTTTGAGCGTTTCGACAGTATTTTTTATGGGACATGAGAGCACCTCAGGCGTGTCGAATTGCATTCTGAATACTGAAACATGTCTTTCTGATATCAAATAATTTTCATTTTTGAAAATCACGATATAATACAAATTTTATGACAAATTATAAAAATTTGATATTTTTCAAATTTTGATATATAACAGTCCTCGAAGTAAATTTTATAAATCTAATGATATTTTCTTAAAGTGTATGTAGCTGGGAGGAAAAGCCGACGATCAATTGAAAATTTTGACCTTTCATATTCAAGATATGGATTTTTTTCCCAAAAAGACCTAATTTTTGTTAGTGTTTTGGGAAAAAAAATCCATATCTTCAATACGAAAGGTCAAAATTTTCAATTGATCGTCGGCTTTTTATCCCACCTACATACACTTTAAGTATAAATCATCAGATTTATAAAGTTTACTTCGAGTACTGTTAAATATCAAAAATATCAATTTTTTATCATTTGCCGTAAAATGTGTATTACATTGCGAATTTCAAAAAATCAAAATTATTTGATATCAGAAGGCCATTCTTCGTATTCAGAATGCAATTCGATATGTCTGATGTGCTCCAATGTCCCAAAATAAATACTGTCCAAACGTTCATACCCCATCCCTTAATATTTTGCTGATTTAGTTAGACAAAATATTTTGTGCAGAAAAACTTGTATAATCCCTATAACTTACCTAATGTACTTGCAACAGTTTCCTTTTTGAATATGACAAGATTACCCTGTAGTATGTCACATATTAAATCTTGCAGCTGAAAAATAATCAAAGCATTTGTATGGTCAACACATATGAACAAGGAGAGTACCTCAAATACTATTAACAATTCATTCCCTGCACTAAAACTGGAACAAGTTGCCGGATAGCTTTAAAAAGCTTGAAAAGATAGATTTAAAAAGCTTGAAAAGATGAAATTTCCTAAAAAGTTTGTACTTTCATGGTTACTATGTAGGGACCAAGGTCATTCACAGTATGAAGTTAAAAAGTAACTGGCCTATTCTCAAAGCATGTAATATTTTCAAATATCAAGTTACCATTTACAATTTCAATCATTTGAATCTTGAAAAAATTGTTGTGCTATGATAAAGGTGATAAATAAATGTCTGCATTTTTATAGCATCTTTCCAACTTGTTCAAAACCTTTACATTAACCATTTATTCCGCTGCCACTGAGATACATCAGAATCATTTTGCTTCTACAAGGCGCAACCGTAGTGCAGCTCCTCTTAGCACTTTAATGGTAATCACCCCTAGCAGCTTCCCATGGAAGAATAAGATCATGTCTTCCATAAGAGGGTGTATGGATTTCAACAGAAATAGCCCAATTACAACCACTGCTTTACATATTTTACATTGCACCTAATCTTGTTGTCATACCTGTGCTGAGTCTATACAAGATACTATGGTATTCAATAAGTCCATACTTTCTATTGATGTATCTGGAAACTAAAACACAGAAACACAAACGGATAAATAAAAGGAGAAAACACCAGAGTTGTACACAACACTCAGTAATGAATCTTACCAGAATAACCAACAATGAATCCAAATTTAGATTTTCCAGTGTTGAAATGAGCATAATCATACATAATACATACGTTAAACATACAGAAAATATTAACTAGTTATAATAAACCATTGGCCCAAAAGTAAAGGGCATATCACACTAGCAATCGTTGCATGCGATTCAAAAATCACGATTCAAAAATCGCTTGTGTTCAAACACTGGTAGTGTTTGCACACTCGCTACCAGCGTTCAGGCGTGACTAGCCATGTAGCGACAAAGTTGCCTTCAAGTTAACTATATAGTTGCGATTTGACTCTAGGGTATGCTAGCCACCTATTGATCAGATATCGCCAATCGCTTTTCTGATCTCCAATGGAAGTTACGTCACAAAAAAACGTGTTACGCTCCTTGCAATTACCTAGTATCATATGGACTAAGACTGTTAGAATAAATTGCACCTATGCTCACCTGTGTGTAAATGGGAGTGACTAAGTGACAGAGTAACCTGACATCTTCCTCTTGACAAGCCTGCAAAAAATAATCAAAGCAATGTTTCAGCATTATCATCACCAATAACAAAAGGGGGAATTACAAGCTAGTGAGCTCAACTTTCCCACCAGATTCAACTGACAAAACTGGATGGGCTCAAACATGGGCTCTTACCCACTGAGGGACTTGACTGCTCAAAACAAAATGTTGTCATTTATGCTATTGCCCATTTATAATATAGTGATTTTTCCCATTTAATAAAGTGATATATATTTCCTACAATGCAACACAATCTTGTAACTCATTGTAACATTGACTTGCATCAAGATAGCTTCTGCTATCTTAAAAACGAAGCACAGTGCTGATTTGAGGATACCACCAATGCAAAGAGCGGATTTTAATTGAGAAATCTCTACTCAGTAAGCTTCCTTGTTGCAACATATTGGAATATACATGAAATATATTGCTGGGCCATATGAAAGAACAGATGGATACTTGATTTTAAGGAAGAAAACAAACAAACAAACAAACAAACATGCAGTAACCAAAAGAAGCTTAAAAGATAAACAAATTACCTTGAAATCCTTGACAAGACAGGTTGACAGATTTCCAGCTTCTGTATTTTTGCACACTTCTTCATAAACATGAAGTTTGCTTTCTCCAGGTTTACTACTGCAAAACAAGAATTGAAGCAAATTGTGTATCAGTTAGCACCATGACATAAGAAATACCAGCATATTTGGGTCACTAGAACGTAAACCCAATAAGGGTTAATTAAAGAGTTAAACCTCAACACTACACTTTTTTCGCTCTAATAGCACTCTTAACGTGGGTCTACTTTCTATTTTATGTGCAGGTTTATTCTGTATATGTACCATGATCCGATCCACTCAGAACAAAAGCAAGAAATTTGAACAATGAGATATTACCATTTCTAACTTCATCAGTATCTCATCATACCAGGCACACTTGGTCGAAATGTTATCATAAATATTTTCATTTCTATGTCAGAAATTTTAAAAAAGACAATGATATAGAGAAAAGATATTACCTTGAATGTAAATAGTAGAGGAGATTATATCCTATCTTGGTGTGTTTCTCATACATAATACAAACTAATGTAAGCAGCTGCAGTGGACAGGAGTCATCCTCTGTGTCTTGACTTAAATTCCTGTCAAATAAAGTACAAAGAGGAGTTAACATATCATGCTCAGGCGACGAAAAAAAGAAACCCTGTTCTATGGGCGGACAGACCTTTCAAGTAGGGTCGGTCAGTCGGCCTTTTTTTTTTTTTTTGAAATGACCCAAAAAATCACCAAAATCTGTAAATAATTTGCAATTTGAGAAAATACAAAAAAGATAAAATTTTGTTCCTGAAATTTGAATATTTAACATTTGAATATCACTTAAAGAGATGTGGTCCAATTTTTCATGGTCTGTTTTCTATCTTAGAAAAATTGAGTTGTATTGTTCAAGCGGTTTTGCAAAAACGTGCATTACAATTCCCCATAGGATAGTACACACACTTCCAGTGTGGTAACCACAAGCCATTACATTTCTGTTCATACCATCTAAACAAAACATGTCTCGGGCGTTAAATTTTGCTGGGCTAATGAGAAAAATATGAGCTTTCTTCTGATACCAAAATCTCAGTTTTGATGAGGGGGGATGAGGCTGTCGATCGAGTCAAGGACCTTTAATTTGAAAGGAATCCTCCCTGCCTGGGCCTATGTGTATTACTGCAGGCATGGAAAAAACGTAAATCAACTTACCTAAATATAACATAGATTGGTTTCCCCAATGAATCTTCCATTGTTCTGAAAGAAATTAATCAAAGAGTTAGACCACTACAGACATACTTTTATGTTAATGTTTGTTCAAGTTGTTATTTTTTGTATATAATTACAAATTGCCATCACTTCTAATTTAATCATGGATGTGTAAGTGTGTTTTGTGGTAAAAGTGGGCATCAAGACTACGAGTTTGAAAAGTGAAGGTTCTACTAGAGTATCGCCACATATTTTTGCTTGATGAAGCCAATTTGCCTATAGGTTCAGACTTGTTTCACTCCATTAGTTAACTCAAATACTTTAATAACTTGGGCTATTTTACTAAGCTATTATTGCTTTTCATTCAGTTTTTATAAATTTAAGGTGTCCACTTCATGTCAGTTAGTGGGTTTATCCTTTTGTGTAAAACTGCATGGACTTAGCCTAACAAAGACATCATCTATTGAAGGATTATACAGCTTTATTCTGTAAGCTGCTTGATTCCTCTATGGAGTCTTGACACTGGATTAACTCATGAATATTTTACACCATGGATACACCCCGAATAGAGGTTCAGATTGGCTGATTGAAATCACATCATAAAAAGCTATCACACATCAAGACCTCATTCGTTAATCACGTCGCAATACATCACCTGATCCTGACCCCATTCTATTTACCCAATTACCCGGTACACATATCAGCAAGTGCAAAACATGTGTGGTAGTAAGTGTAGTGTTATAATGAACTGAAATAAGCTTTGTTTCAGTACTTACTCATCTGAAATTTCTTCTGGTAGAATTTCTCCTGACATGTGTGGATTATAGAGTGCTGTGAGAAAACTAGCCAATGGTCCTGCTGTGTCACTGTCAAAATCATTCTAAAAATACACAAATTAACAAGAGAGGAATAAATTGTGTTATAACATTTTAAGTCAGTGCCTACATTGAATTGAAATCAATCTTGAGAATAAAACAGGACAGGAACTTGTAAAACAATGCTCTATTAATATTATGAACTTTTCTTTAAAAGGTGCTTAAGCTCCATTAAATTGGTATCAAGTAGCCAAGTGAATTTGCTTGCGCCATAATAAGTATGTAAGTTTGAAGGTTATTATTTGCCCTTCATAAGTTCAACTTTGGCTTCTTCAGAGGTCATTATAATTTTGTAAAAATCTTGTAAATTTTTTTATGTGAAAAAAATGTTTCAACTTACCGATTCCAGAATCACACTACATAGGTTCTCCATAGTTTCGCACTGTGCTTCTAAATCTGCATCTCTGTGAAACATTCATAAAAGATGATGATGATTACAACTATAATAGTACTATACTCGAAAGGCAATCACAAAATGAACAAAGCACAGCAAATGCCTGTGTTTCCGCCACTCAACCTTGACTACATTCCCAAAGGGAGGTTAGGCCAAAAAAAAAAAAGGTTTGTTTGTCCATAGAGGCTTATGAAACAGTTGGGTTGGTAGGTCGGTTTTTTTGTTTTGTTTTACAAATATTGCACTTGAAACTGACAATTTGAAGACAGGTAAATAAGTCAAAACACACAGCACTTTTACTGGTTTAACTCTTGAGATGGTTTTGCATGTTATACTGTTCATTTTCTTTACATTTTCTTTCTTTAAATTTATACTAACCACTGTTTTACTAGCACATTCAACGTAAATTACAACAAACAAACAAAAAAGACACGGTCGGCACCAGGGTACACGGTCGGTCGGACGTGGACAAACAATTTTTTTTTGCCTTATGGGATGCAGCAGATGTAATTACGTAAGCATATAAATGGCACATTGTGTTTATTCAACTGAATTTGTGACTGTATGTTTGGAACATATTCTGCCAAATGTTTCATGAAATGAAACAAAGACCTGCTGTATAAACACCTGTTTGCCCTTACAAAACTTATTGCAATTTTCAAGTTTGGGAAGTTGCTTGTGTTGCCGAATATATTTCAAGGATAACGTCACTCTATTCCACAAAATATTTGTGGGGTTTTTTGTTTGGTTTTTGCAATGCTATGAAAATCTGCCATAATACAACCTTCATGAAAATAACAATTAGCTTATCAGATCGGTATCAAAATAATCTTACTTTTGAGATTGTAAGGTCTCGCACAGATCCTTGATATCACCATCCAGCTGGTCCAAGTACTGATCTAATTCAACCTCTTCCTCTTCTTCTTTAATGGGACGGAATACCATTTCCTTCACAGGAACCTGGGATTTCACTGCAAAACAAATCAAGTACAAAACAGTGTGTAAACTTGACCAAAACCAATCAATATCTGGTAGTCAAGAGGCAAGTCAAGTGGAATAATCTCTTCAGTGGCTAAAGACGACCTGCAGATGCAGGTCGCAAGCTACCACAGCTCTGCAAATAGTAAGTCTTGTGACTGTTGTTTTAAATCTACTACTGTACATTGTGTAAACTGTACTTGATTCAAAAATTTATACAAAACTGTCACACCTTTCCATTTTTGTCTAATTCTCTTCATCATTTCAGGTTTCAATACTCTGATATTTCTTTAAAGAAATGTACAAATCAGCACAAGGGAGGAAGCACAAAACCTGATATTTTGTAGGTCCATAACTATGAAAAATAATATTATTATAGACCTACAAGATATCAAGTATATCCCAACACATTTCGCACTAGATTCTTGACATGATATTATTTAAGGTGCATTTCTTTGCTTTGTCCCCTCGAATGCCAACCCTGGGTATTTTTTCTTCATGGACACAAATAATAGTATTTTGTCTAAATAAACATTTTGACCAGTGTCTAGTGTCACCAATAGCAGTGTCACCAGGGAAGAAAACTGGATTGTGTAAGCAGCTTGGAAACTGAAACTAACATTTGACTTCAAAAAATTTTGAGCTATTACCATCATCATCATATGCATGTCCAAACATATCCATTGTATCAAAGAATTTGAACAGGAGAATGGAATACATACAATAGCATAATGCCACATTCAGGGATGCCACAGTTAGGGATGGAAGTAAAATAACTGAAATTTGTCAAACCTGTATATCACAGCAAACTGCAGCAAATTGCCTAGAGAATTGCAGCAAATTGCCTGGAGAGCCAATTTGCCACACTTTGGCACTGGTAAGTTTTGGCAACACTGTACCTACCTTTTTCTTCCTCTTCTTCATCACTGAATGTTCCCTCTACACTGTCTAGCCTATTCCTGACAGGTGCAGTGTTAGGTGTATCACTGATCACTTCTACTTCTTTCACCTCCGCTATTATTGGAGTAGGAATCACTGGTATTGGAGGCGGTATTTCAGTTTTGGGTGAAGGCACTGGCGGTACTGAAATGTACAACAAAAACACATCCAAAATTGTGATTTGCTACTAAAAAACATGCTATTCTTTAGATTGATATTGAAGAAAATAACTGCTCACCAAGCCTGTGGCAGTTGAGATTGGATTAAGAATTTCATTTCTCTTGACCCAAAAACTGACAAAAAAATTGTTCACTTCCTTTGTTTGGATATCATATAGAGATCTCGTCTTCAATTGTGTTTCTTCCTTTTCTTTCCATATAAGCCAGCATGATCAACAAGGTTTTTTAGCCTGGATTGAGCATATTGCTTGAACCTGGTCCCATTAAGACCCAAGTGTGTCTCCACACAGAGCGACCGTTTAAACAAACAAACAAAAATATCATCTTTAGAAAATATACTGTAATCACAGCTGTCATCTACAGTTACCCTATGTATCTGCCTGTTCCAAAATTGCTACTGTAGATGAGAAAATTTTTGCGGAACATAAATTTTTGCACTTTTCATGCTCAACAGAGCTTCCGCAAAATTAAACAAAATACTTTTAAATATTTTTACTTTATACATAGGTCTGTATAAAACCTCCAAAACTGTGAAAGCACACAAAAATTACCCCTTTATCAGAACCTGCTAAGGCAAATCAATTGTTGCATCTCTAAAGCTACATTTGTAGACATGAAACTTAAAGTTATAGATAAATGACCAGAATACATCGCATGATAATGCTGGAGTTATGTGTGAGTTCATAATGTACCACTGTGCATATTACATAATACAAACTTACCATCAGTTACTGAGCAGAACTCTGAGAAGGTATCCCTGATCATTGCTCTTAGCTCTTTGTCTAGCTTGGGATTGTCAAAGAGAGGTGATAATGACCTGAAATAGGAAACAAAAAAAACAATATTCACTCAATTCTCACTACAATCCAACCTCTTTTATCCGGCTGTGATGGGACCACATATAAGTGATATGTAATTGTGCATTGACTGTATTGACAAGTACTAAAATTGGAACAAAATATTGCTTCAACATGGGGTAAGGTGCATGCCAAATCAACAAATCATCCTGTTATGCTTCCACAACCGTATAATAGAGATCAGTAGAAAAGAGGTCCGGACGAGAAAGGTTTGACTGTATTTGCAAAGACAAAACCAAAATTACATATTTCAGTAATATATACAACCAAAGTTCATCTATAAGCAAGGAAAAATAACACACAAGTTTGTGGCCAGATCTTGGACCTCAAATAATAATATTAATTACAATTTACGCAAATACTATCTTATAAAACTCTCTCTCAACTGAGGCCACAGATAACTTCAACTATTTAAAAAATTACATCTTTACAAAGTCTTTGGAAGTAGCAGGGTTTTTTAATTAATGTGACACAAAGGCACAAAAAACTTGAAATGTCTGCACCTGTTAGAAATGTTTGAAGTAAATAATTACAATGTTTAATTTGGTTTTGCTCATCTTCTTTTTTTTCACTTACTGCTGAATGGTTTACTTTGATTTTCACTTGCAACTCATTTCACAAACTAACCTGGGCTGCAAAACACATAATTTAACAAAAATACTGCATTTAGGTATCTTTTTACAGTTAAGCAGTATATACATGTAGGCTATATACTATGAACTGTTAAAAAAGAAATTGTAAAATAAATAATATATATTTCACTTCACTTACGGTAAAACTCTCTTTTCCAAAATAAACCTGAGTGAGGTCATGGCGCCTAGCTTGACTTGACTTGTTAATGGTGGATAAAAATTAGGAATAATCTGAAAATAAAAACAAAACAAAAGAGTCAGGACACAGGCAGCGACATATAAACCAATCCCAGGCTTGAAACAATTCAAAGTGACAACCAAAATATTGATAACTTAGGAGAGCCCCACAGTTAAAGTACTGGATGTTAATTTGTATTCTGATGAAGTTAATATCCCAGAGAGTGAAATCCCAAATCCTCATTATTTTGGATATATATAAATAAGTATAGGTAGTAATGCAGGATCAATTTCACAAAGCTAGCTAGATCTTATGGTAAGAAACCCATCATAAAGTTACAAGTAGTCTTTACCCATCACAACATTACCATGGGTTTATGTTATAAATCCCTATTACTTATTTGCTTATTTCACCATAACCCCCTCTTTGTGACTTGGAGTGATTAAATACCGGGTATGGATTTTGCAACAAATCTCTTTGTGAAATGGATCCAGTTCCATAAATGTATTTGATTCCCATTTTATAAATTGTTGTGAGAAACATATCAATATGACTTGGATTTGAAAAAAGACCACAGAACTCTCTGCAATGGTGCTGGCAGGTAACACTCAATTTGAAATGTCGTCTTCCAATAGCTCTGCTGAAAATATATCATCAGGAAAGCAAATAATAGGTTCCCTCATTTATCAAAACTTAGCCTTCTTGACCCTTTACATGGATCAGCCAACTTGTTGCCACAACGAGATTCTCTACACATACTCAATCACAAAAGTGCATTTTTGTTTTTTCGCTTTTTCTAGTAATGCGCAAGAAGGCTTTTGCAAAGCGTTCATGATCTTTAAAGCATGAGTATAAAAGGTCATGTTCACACAACACACTATTTTGAAGTAGAATCTCATATTGAAATCAGCCCTCAAATTAACCCATGGCACCCACGGCATAATGCCGTGGGTGCCCATCCCCACTGCCGTAATGCCCTCAAAATATGTCCTTTACCGACGGCAGTCACTTGCCGTGCCCTCTAATGAAGTTGCTGTCGGTGCCCCAGCCCTGCCCCTGCATTATAAAATCATCTATCAGACTGTTTGGGTGTGTTTTCTTTGCTTTGAGAAATTGCCTTGGTGCCCTTCTCAAATTTTCAACAGTTGCCATGATGCCCTCTTGAAATATTACAAACTGCCATGCTGCCTTGCCTTTTCAGTGAAAATCCAAGGCAATTATCAACTTGCCCTAAAAAAGTTGCTGTGCCTCTTCAGATCCTTAATTCGAGGGCTGATTGAAATGACTGTGCAAAGGGTCAATTATACCAAGTGAAATGAACACTTACTCTACAAAGGAAATCTAGAAGAGTTGCTGTAATGGCCGGATGTGATCTCATTGAATGATGCATCACAAGTATTGCAGGCTCTGAAGAGAAAATAAAACGTATCAACAAGTTAAATAACTTGCCCATGATGTTAGAGGTGCATATGGGAGAACTAAGATGCAGACCTATTTCAGATACATTGCAATTTTATTCATGGACTCTACAATCAAGGATTCCAGGTCACCCCCTATGGAAAACATGACCTTAATCTCCTATATACAGAGTATAAATTTCAAATGGGGTTACCTAAATGGGTGACACTATTTGAAATCTATTTGAGCCCATTGTAGACTCCATACAAAGCAAGTAAATCTTGAGAAACTTTATGTCCATCAATAAATCCTTCTTCACTGCTGCCACTATCATAGAAAAGAGCCAACTTTGCACTAGATGCTGCCACATTGGACTAGAGAAAAACACAACAATTGTTAATCAATGCAGACCTATTTCAGATACATTGCAATTTTATTCATGGACACTACAATCAAGGATTCCAGGTCACCCCCTATGGAAAACATGACCTTAATCTCCTATATACAGAGTATAAATTTCAAATGGGGTTACCTAAATGGGTGACACTATTTGAAATCTATTTGAGCCCATTGTAGACTCCATACAAAGCAAGTAAATCTTGAGAAACTTTATGTCCATCAATAAATCCTTCTTCACTGCTGCCACTATCGAATGAAACAGACATCCCAAGCCTGTAAGAAGTGCTCCATGAAAAGATTTATGCACTAATCTAATCCTGCAGGGTGTATACACACATGTACAAGGGCAATTTGTTGATACGCTGGCGAGGCAACCATGTAAATGCACTAATTCAATTTGCCACTGTAAAATGTAACATGGCATTGCTCTCAACTTGAGATGAGATACACTTATATAAGAACTTAAAATGATCTTACCTATATCCATGATATTAGCTCTTGCTTGGATGAAGAATAACCAGTCATAGAAAAGAGCCAACTTTGCACTAGATGCTGCCACATTGGACTAGAGAAAAACACAACAATTGTTAATCAATGTTAATAAATTGGTAAGTTAGTATTCTGACTTTAACATTAACATTCAAATCAAAGTTCAAGTATATCCTTTGGAAAGCAAACATATCAACCATCAGTTTGTTTTGGATGCTACCAGATCATGTCCTTTACCATCTACACTGTTTTATTCAGAGATTTTAATAAGTATTGTTAACAAAAATCCCAAACTTCCTGACAAAATTCATAAAATCAGTCAATTTCCTGATGACTGGCATCTATTTACAATGGTAACAAGTTGTGCATGTGTGTGTTCTTTTTCTTAACTCATACTGCTGGATCCAAGTGACCTGGTAGTCAGGTTAGCTTTGATAACATTTAGAATTACATGCTTGTGATGATCAACACTGCTGTGAAGTGCAGCCTGGTTCTATATTAATTTGACTCATTATTAACAGACAACATGCTCTATCTAGAGCAACTTTACTCACTGTGCATGTTGTAAGAAGCCAACCAATGACTGCCCATCTCTGAATGATATCAGAACATAACACTTCATTGGAGGGGTGAACAACACAGCAGATGTACCGGATCAAATCACACCGTAATGACTGGCTCTCTGGAGTTGACAGGTACTAAATCACGAACAAACAAACAAAAGAATATTAATCAAAGTTTTCATTAGCAGGTTAAAACAATGTCAAACAATCTCAATTTATGCTCAAAATTCTTAAGCAAGAAATATACTTGGATCAATGCTAAACATTCATTTCCAACAATGTTGAATTAATCAATTTAGAATAATCTACTGCTTTAGTCTGATCAGTTTTACATGACCCAAATGCTGTTTCTATTGCATGCAATGCTTAAATTTAATGGGCAGCTGGTGCAGTTTGGCTCCCGTGAGGCTACAGCAAACAGCTGGGAGTTAAAATACTAAGTGCACCACACAACCTTTTAATTAATTCAGTGCCTGGTAAAAGTGGTAGGCAAAATCAATATTTAGCCCACAAAATACATTCAAAGCAGACTTGGATAAAACACCTGTGTGACCTCTAACAAGGGCCCTAATCTAGGGCAACTGGCACATAACATATAGCAAGTAAACCAGAAGAGCGAGTAGTGAACTTGTAAATAGGCTTTGGGAAGCAATTGACTGACTTGATATTTTTCAGATACCATGGAAGTAACTTGCTTAAAATTTTGTTTTGTCTCCTGGTCCTCCAAAATTATCTTCTGGTAGCAAATCTAGGGATCAGGAGATCAGCAGTTTTTATGGAATAGTATGTTTTGGTCTAGATGTTCTTAAATTTGAGGCCTGGTTGTATGATAGCAGTATATTGGATTGCATAATATGTAGGATAATATAGGGATGATCCAACCACCGCTTACCTGCTTCTGGAACCAATCTTGATACCTTTTTTGCTGCCCAAATTTTACCTGTTGGGAGAAAATTGGGAATCCTATGTGAATTTTCATATTCAAGTCACAATATATGCAAGTTACACAAAATACACAAAGACAGAATGCAGATACATATGCTTACATAAGAACATTGCTGGGATGTATGATACCCATACTTTTTATTTTTAGTAGCTTTAATTAACAGAAACCTTTGTTTTTTCATTAAACATTTAATGAGAGGTCACAAAAAGGCGAGCAGTGTTATTTTTGCACAAACCTTGGATGTGAGGAATATGATTTTCTTTTCCATGTCTGGTGTAAGTCGACAAGCTAAGTACTTAGGAGATGTTCTCTGCCCCATGAGCTGTGGAACACCTGTTAATGAAATTAATGTAACAACAATTAGTAATGAAAACATTATTAAAATTATTTTAGCATTTCATTGAATTTGATACTACACGTTTGATAAATATATGGATCCAAACTGCATATCATAGAGATAGAATTTCTTTTAATTCACTTCCACTGATTTGTGTAGTTTAAGTTGCTCTATAATGACAATCACAAGAACACAGTTAAACACAGCTAGTATGCCTTTGATCACCATCAGAGCACTCTCCTCGATTAACGGAGGATTTCGTGATCCTAGCATCCTCTATTTAATGATATTTTTCAGAAGATATCCACAAAAAAGCTTATTCCCAAAATTTCAGTTGATTCTAATTTTGCGTTTGAGAGTTATACATGATAATGTGTATGGCACTGCCTATAGGCCACTGTTATAATTTCGTTCTGGTATACCACAAATTTGACAATAGTTTTGCTAAACAAATTAATCTGCAAGAAATGTTTGGTAGATAAACATTATGTAGCTAGAGGTTCCAGTGGTATAAAAATCTCAACTTTTATGAGAAAAGTGGAGGGATGAAGCTGTATATCACGAAAAGCCCTTTTAAGCTATGGCATTATAGTAAAGCGCGAGACACCACCCAAGCACACAATGGGCTCAGTGTATATATTTCTACAAAAGGGCTTATTTTTCCCTAATCTTTATTTTGAAAAGCTGTTTAAACTTCCATAATTTGACATGGTTTTTCGAAAGGGTAAAAAGGGTTTTTTTCCATAACTTCCAAAAAGTGCTTATTTCCCAAACAAAAATCCTGAATGGGCTAGTCCAGTTGAAATCCATATACCCCCTATGGAAGACATAACCTTAATCTTTCACACAGGGAACTTAGGCATTATAAAGCGGAAGGTAAACGCTGAAATTTTATTATCATGTTATTGTTTTTCTTTCATCAACTTACCTCCAAACTGTGGATTAATTGACTGTGGTTTGTGAAGGATGTCTTTCCATAACTGCTCAAATTCTGGTATTCTTGCTACATTCTGTAGCAGCCTAAGCAGGTCCCGTCCTATTCTACAGCATTCCATAAACTGATAATGAAAACAAACAATAATAAGACATAGCATATGGTTATGTCCGTTGTACAGTACATCAGAACAAATTATCTGGGAAATATATCATTTGTACCTATGAGGACATCACATCTGTATTTGTTTCCATATTGCTAGGCACAAACACCAAGTGGTCAAAATTAATCCAAATGATCAAATTCATGTTTACTCCATTATAAACAAAACATAAAAATAAATCACTTTTGCAACCCACATCAAAACATGCGCACATTGTGATAATTTGATTGATACAGTCATGTGCAGGATCGTGTTAGCTCCAATTTGATCCATTTGCTACCAAAAGCTCTGAATTGATACCAGTATGACATCTGGTGCATTTTTAAAGTTGCAAATTAAAAGGAACACATGGAATTGCAGGGGTAAATTGCATAATGTGGCCATGACATAACCCGAAACGATTGCCAGGTAATTTCTATCATGCCATGCACACATGTAAAGTAAAACATTATAATCAATCCAAGCATTTCAAATTAATGATTGAATCAACTGCGGATAGATAATCATCATTAGTGGACTATTACAAAGATATAGTCAAAAGTTGAGACTATCACTGACAGTCGCGGAGCCCTATGACTATTATGCCTGTTATCGACTGTCATATGTGTTGTATTATCGTCGATATGACCCCAAATCCGACATGTCAAAATAAATTGTCCTTTTTCGACACTTTACGACACATATCAAAAAGAGAAAAAAATGAAATTTCCATGCTATTTTGTCCGAATAAGCTTACTGTTCGATCATGTTTTCATTGGAAAGTCAAAAATTACCTCCCGAAATACAAACCAGTAAGTATGTTTACACCAGAAGTCGGCATTCGTAACTCATATTGGCGTGATTTTAAGCTTAACTATCAATTTTTTTCAGCATTTTAAAATCTCATTACAAGTTTCGACATGTGTCGATTGTCATATTTTTTACCACGACGAAGTGTAACGTGTTGAATTAGAAATCATGTGTTGATAACCGGTCTAATGACTATTGGCGACTTAGTCGCGTAACCCTAACTGGGAGTACTTACCTTATTTCTAAGCAGTGTGATGCAAAACTCTACTTCTCTTTGTCTCAGTGTACCTAATGATTGAATATTGTGATCTTCTATCACTCTTAGATATGTGAATAGTGCCATACACATCAACACAGGCAACTTTTCTAACCATGACCTGCACAAAAACAAACAAATCAGAAAATAATAGTATTATTTAATTCCATTATTTCATCAATCCAACCTGTTTTTGTCTTTATCATTATATTTTTCCATCTCCCTATCATCATACCATTTTTAATTCATAGGTCAGTATTTATGTCATTGGCTTTCATTTATGAGCTGTGATGACCACATTTATCATGGCCATTATTTCTTACCATTTTATATCAATTTCTTCTAGTCGTTCAGTAGATGGGAACTATAAGTGAGCATATCAAGAGGAATGAGTCTACTGTCACTAATACTGATTTGGAGTACAAAAACGATGACAATCTGTAACTTCCAACTAACTACAACCCTAGCGGAAATTTGTTGCCACACCAGCACGTGCTGGTGTCAAAATCAAGCAATCGCCAGAGCTAAATATGTGACAGTACCGCATTATCTTTGTTTTATAGTTGCAAAAATGCATGCACATTCAATTTAGACTCTCCCCTTCCCCATCCCCCATCTTTCAATGTTGGGAGACTGAAATGTAGACATGATGACGATTTTGTCCAAATCAACATTGCAATAGATGAGGGAGGAAGGATGTTGGACAATTAACGCTAAGGTGTGGCAACATTTTTCGCCAAGGTTGTAGCAGGGAACCATGTCCACTCATTTTGAGTAATCAGCAACAAAGATGTTCAAATTCTTTTGGTTCTTAATGTTTTCATGTGGTTTACATTAAAACATAGCATTTTGAAGGGCTACAAATGTAGTAGTAATTGATGCAAAATTGCATCTCCAAAATTGCATCTCATTTCCCGTAACCATATCATGAATATTAATAATGTTTAATAACAACAAGATGTTTATTATGTTCATTACCTGTTTTCAGTGAAGATATCTAGCATAGCCTCTGCCAACCATATGTTCTTTGGTGATAAATCTCCGCCTAAATAAATAAAAACAAATCGTAGGCTGTTACTAAAATATTTTTACTCCCGACTGCCAGTACATTTGCTACATACCAGTAACTGAATTCTTCCATTGAACAAGCTGTGAGTTTTTGGCTAGTGGCTCTAGATACCCAAGTACCTGGTTTTTCAGTGCTTCAGTCCACTAGACCAACAAAACAAAAATTCAATGATATCCTATATTCTACATATGTGATTCAGGCCAACACATGGCCATTTTCATTCCTCGTTGTAGTAACTGCATCATGCTCTTGCAAGCAAACACTGCAAGATTTGATACATATACAGTGCATACAATGTACATGTTCTACTGGAGGTGAGTGTACTTTCTGAAATCAAGCATATCAGTGACCACATATCACCAATATTGAAAAGGTGAAAACAATTAGCAAAAACTGAAATTTCTAAAGCTTTATACTTACGTACAGAGCAAGCAGAAATCAAAACAAAGAAGCTAACTCTCACATTACCTCTGCACTTCCTGACCTGAGACTGGCAGTGCCAGGGATCTTCCCACTTGGCGTGCACCATAGGAAAACCAGAAAAACATTGGAATCACCCAGGATTTACCAATGCCATGAAGAAAAGAATTCTTAACCTAAAAAGCATGTATTCTTGGCACCTTACTGGGTACTGTGACTGACACTTCAGTAAGAACTATTTAAGCTTACCAGAACGGTAAACTGTATATCCGTCTTTACACGCTTTTCAATGGGAAATGAACTATGCTGCTTGGATGATGTCACGAGAGGTTAGCATTTATTCCGTATTGAAAAAGCGTGTAAAGACGGATATGCAGTCGACCAGCCTCTTACTGCAGCCATAATGCTCAAGGCAAGCTCCCAATGAATGAAACTATGCACTGTTAATTTGGTATTCACTGTCGAAGTGATGATGTAACAGGATTAATTACCATAGCAATAGATGAGTACAATTTTTGAATAGATTGCCCTGCACTACAACATTCACACTGTACCTATGCATTGAACCATGCTAATCACTCACACCTGTAAGATTTTTGTAAAGAGCGGGATTGTATTCAATCTATTATTGCAGACATACACAGGTGATGAGTGCAACATGCTTGTAGTGCAGGGCGCTCTATTAAAAAATTGTATTATTACATAACTTTGACAGCAAATAGGCCACAGGGACTTTTATATTGGATTATCTAAGGGCTCATATTGAAATACCCTACCACGTTTTCACACAGAAAGAAGGCAGGATTCCCCTTGCTAAGCGCGGCGTTGTGAAAAAGCTCGGTCAGGAAAGCGCGCTCCTAATTTAAGTCAGTGAAGTGGCTAATTGCAGTGTTATAATCACACAGGATTTTAACAAAAGAAGGCTAGCACAGGAAAGCTGCAGGATGGCGCACACCTTCCTGTGTAAGGGAATTTCAAAAAGAGCCCTAAATGACACATTTCAACGTACCTGCAATCTGTTTGATGAGAGATGAGCAAACATTGTCTACACCTGTTACTGCATTCTTCACCATCTCCTTTGTGATCCATACAGCCTAGAAATAAGCAATATAATAAATGTAAGGACAGGGAAAATGCACAACGCGCAAAAAGTGCCAAAAGTTGCGCATTTTGGGTATAATCGCACATTATAGATCCGACTGCAAATTTTAATTTCTCAAAATCTTGGAAGTTTTCATTAAAATCGAAGAATCCATAATGATCTGCAACACAATCCATGTTTAAAAAAATATAGAAAATTGACCATCGCAAAAAATTGCAAGAAAAGTAAGTATAAGTTTCAAAAAATATTTCTAAAATATTGCAAATACAAACTGTTTGTGGAGAAAATTCACACATTTTGGAGGAATAAAAAGATAAATGGAATAAGCATTTGTTCCATTAACTGCCCAGGGTGCTTAACATAGTCATTTTGGGTGGCAATTACACAGTTTACAAAATTGCATATTACAAACATAGTCATCCATTACCATCTTATAGTACAATATTTGTTAGTTTTTAGGGTACAGTACTCAATAATGTGTCTTGTTTACAGTTAAAATGGTGACAGTTTAAAAAATATAATTTTGAAAAGATGGAATCAACTCAAACTTAACCTTTTTAAGCATAATTGACAGTAGTGGATGGGCAGTTTATTATATCACATTCTGCTTGTCCTAAAGTTGCTGGGTGGGCGCTTATAGGAGCAAGGGCGGTTAATGGAACAAATATGGCACTATTATGGCACTGGCTATAAGCCAACATTTTATTGGTGCTGCATATACCATGTCGATTCATTATAATTCATTTCAGTGATTTTACAGTGTTGTTTCTTTCATAATACTAACATCGTGCATTGTACATTGAATATTTCTTGCTTTCTTTCAGATTGAATATTGAGATGGCTATTGATATAATTAAGGTTGGTCTGAACCCTGGAATTATGAAAACTTTCGGGCCTCATAACTGCTAAATTATTAGTCTAAAGAATATAAAAGTATACATTTTTAGAATGGAAATGACTTGATGAATTCATCTGTGAGGTCCAATTTGGGACCAAAATGCTCATTTTGGAGAAAATCCCAAAAAAGCGGGTTTTTGGGCCCAAATTTTTTCTAGTGCAACATAACAAAAAAATTGTTTGGCCAAAAAATTTTTTTTACTAATTTTTCAAAACTAGATAAAAATATCTAGGGACCCTTTTTCATTTTTTTTTTGAATTTTGACCAACTTCACCAAAAATATTTGAAATTTGGTAAAATCAGACTTTTTATGATTTTTTTGAAAATTTTGCATTTTTTGACCATTTTTGGTGCAAATTTCTCAAAGTTGGTCAAAATTCAAAAAAATTAAAACAAGGCGGTTCTCGAACCACGAGTCTCGCCTGCTTTCGTGACCGCCTGCTTTTGCGATTACTTTTGGTAGAGGTAAATGAATTTGGCGGTTATCGGCTGGGCACGATTATCTGGCTGATGGTGACTGTACCCACCAAGTTTCATGCCCATGCAACAGTTTTTACTAATTTGACTTCAGATTACCCCTGGTGGACTCGAAATGACCTTCCCAAAATTTGGCTTTAAATGTTGACTGTACCCACCAAGTGTCATGCCCATATGACAGTATTTACTCATTTGACCTCAGATGACCCCTGGTGACCCAGAAATGACCTTCCAAAAATTTGGCTTTAAATGTTGACTGTACCCCCCAAGTTTCATGCCCATACGACAGATTTTACTAATTTGACCTCAGATGACCCCTGGTGACCTCAAAATGACCTTCCAAAAAAATTTGGCTTTAAATGTTGACTGCACCCGCCAAATTTCATGCCCATATGACAGTTTTTACTAATTTGACCTCAGATGACCCCTGGTGACCCCGAAATGACCTTCCAAAAATTTGGCTTTAAATGTTGACTGTACCCACCAAGTTTCATGCCCATCCGACAGTTTTACTAATTTGACCTCAGATGACCCTGGTGACCTCAAAATGACCTTCCAAAATTTGGCTTTAAATGTTGACTGTACCCCCAAGTTTCATGCCCATCCGACAGTTTTACTAATTTGACCTCAGATGACCCCTGGTGACCTCAAAATGACCTTCCAAAAATTTGGCTTTAAATGTTGACTGCACCCGCCAAATTTCATGCCCATATGACAGTTTTACTAATTTGACCTCAGATGACCCTGGTGACCCGAAATGACCTTCCAAAATTTGGCTTTAAATGTTGACTGTACCCACCAAGTTTCATGCCCATCCGACAGTTTTTACTAATTTGACCTCAGATGACCCCTGGTGACCTCGAAATGACCTTCCAAAATTTGGCTTTAAATGTTGACTGTACCCACCAAGTTTCATGCCCATACGACAGTTTTACTAATTTGACCTCAGATGAACCCTAGATGACCTCAGTGACCTTGACCCACTAACCAATACAAACCGGTTCTGTCTCGGGTCAAGATGCACCCACCCACCAAGTTTGAGGAACGTGCAACCCCTAGTCTCCGAGAAAATAGGCGGAAGGCAAACTTTAACCAAAACTTTAACCAAATTTGTCACATCCACACACACACACACACATACATACACACATACGGAAAAGTGATTATATAGTCTCCTGCCTTATCAGGCGAGACAAAAACGGTCCCTAGATATTTTTATCTAGTTTTTAAAAATTAATAACAAAAATTTTTTGGCCAAACAATTTTTTGTTACGTTCTACGAAAAAATTTGGGCCAAAAAAGCCGTTTTTTGGGATTTTCTACAAAAATAAGCATTTTGGCCCAAATTGGACCTCACAGATGAATTCAGCAAGTCATTTCCAGTCTAAAAATGTATACTTTTATATTCTTTAGACTAATAATTTAGAAGTTATGAAGCCCGAAAGTTTTCATAATTCCAGGGTTAAGACCACCCTTAATACTCTTAAGGGGGTACTACACCCCTGCCCAATTTTGTGCCTATTTTTGCACTTTCTCAAAAATTATAGCGTATTGGTGACAAGTAAGATATGTATATTTTAGGGGCAAGGACTACAACTACTGCACTGGAAACTTTATTTCAGCACAGACAACAGTTGTGGAGTTACAGTCAAAAATGAGGGAAAACCAATATTTGATCAATAAATCAATAACTACTTGCCTTGAGTTGCTGAATTTTCAGTACAGTAGTTGTAGTCCTTGCCCTATAATATACATCCCTTACTTGTCACCAATGCGCTATAATTTTTGAGAAAAATGCAAAAATAGGCATAAAATTGGCCAGGGGTGTAGTACCCCCTTAAATGATATTAATATCACTTAAAATTACCTGTGTCCTAGTCAATTCTTGCAATTTGATGAACTTCTCAATGACAAGCTGATTGATTCTTGACCACGCCAAGACCATACCATCCCGTGAGATCATGCTGAGATCACGATACATCTGAAATGCAAAATCAAAATTAATTAAAACGTGATTCATTGTTTGGTGTGTGTTTTTTGTGGGGTATGCCACTTGAAGTGATATTTCTTTAACATTGTCGCTATAGACACCAAGACACTGATTTTAGTAAATTTAAATTTTTATTATAGGACCCATACAGACTTATGCGAGCAATGCGACCATAGCCATCATGTAAATATCCCAGCAAACCGATGCGTCTACAGCCCCTGCGTAAAGTATGCACAAATCACACACAACCATAGTTCAGAGCCTGGCAGAATTCCTTAGCAAAGAATCATCAATTCCCCTGTGATGGTCCATGCAGATAAAACATCCTCACTGCATAAATCTCACACACTACACATCTTCAAGTATGTGCAGTGTTTTGCGAAGTGATCAATACAGACATTTTAACAGGCTTCGCCGCTAAAAATCAAAACTTTTCAATTTCATTTTTTTATATCATACCTTGCTAGCTGTGTGAGGTTCTGTTAGTATGCTGTACAGCAAACCAAGTGTTATTTCTTCATGTTGCTGTGATCCTTTACAAACCTGCAATGTGAACAATACATACAATTTGTTCAATTTAGTGTGGATGTTCTGAAGGATAATTATGTTCCTGACTCTTCCATAGAGAATGGAATATATGGATAAATATCATCGTCCCATCATGTAACATACCTATTATCAGAATATTAGTTTGAAAAAAAAACATTGAAAATCCTTCTCGCTTTTATTGCCATCAAAGTGCTTTGCCATGTCTTAAATTGTCTTTTTTAGCAAATACCTGCAAAAACAAAACATTTATTAAGTTTAATTATTTGTAAAAACTCCTGACTTCAAATCAAAGTAGTACCAGTTGATATCAATATCTATAGTATCAATTTATGAAATAGAAAAAACTTTCATATCTGGGCTTTTTTCACAAATACAACACAGACACAATGATATTGTATGTCATACACAGTCACATTATCATTGTCCGTTTTTCCACAGTTCTGCGACTTACCACTGCAACAAGTGCATCATGAGCTTCTCTCTCCGACAAACTTTTAGTGATCTCCTTCACTGTTTCGTAACATCGTTCCATTTTCTGTAAAGATTTAGAGATTTTAATTAATTGCATGACTTGTACATGTATACAGTAGCCCCTACATGTTTGCAAGTTGAGGTAAAATAGGCCAATTTCTTCCAATTGCAGTCCAGGCCTTTTGTTTGCAGGAGAGCTGGAGCTGTCACCCGGCTACAGCTCTCCTTAATTGCTTTTGGTGTGAGCTATAAATTACTCCCCTTAATTGTAATCAGGGGAGCTGTTTTAATGACTTCACCCAATAGTTTTATGCGAAGTTTCTTCACAAATTGTGACCGTCCCACGGCGAATGAGCCGTAAATTCCTCCCGTCAATTTTGTTTTATTTTGTGTTTAAAAATAAACATCATAAACTTAAAAATGGTATATCATTTGACTTCAAACGATATCCAGAAGCGGGGTTATGGTTTGTTAAACTTTGCTCCTTCAACAAAATTATAGCTTTTTACGTTTTTACATGTGTCTCTTCTTCCACATTGTTGGCAATAAATATCAAACAGTCATAATTGACGGTCATTTCAAATACCTGTACAAAATACAATGCCTGGTAACCCACCACTTGAATAGGATTTAGCAATACATGTATAAGCAAACAAAGACCAGAGCTATTAAAAGTTCTATAGCCATCTAAGGTAGAAGCTTATTATCCACTTCAACAATAGGATTATTGATTAGTTTTTGACTATCGAAATGAGACGGATGTCGGGCCAGCTTAAGTTACCGATGAATATGACCTTCGTACACATTTTACACCGTAACTCAGAATACAATTTAGGGAATTTACGGCTCATTTGAGCTGCCGGGTCACAATTATGATTATGATTAAATATAGTAAAACATACTTGAAATCTATTGATAGGTTTACCCAATTCAAAATTACACAAAATTACACAAAATTCGCACACCAGTTGGAACACCACTCTCCTTCAGAGAGCTGTTGACAGCTCACATAGAAAAATCTATAACACAAGGCCTGCAGACAGAAATTCTAAGACTTGGCATAGGTCTAAAAGCATTCAAAATGTTGGCCAAGAGTTAGCTGATAATTTTAATTTTGTATGTTATTTTTGATAATTGGTTGTGAAAATGATTAGATAATTGATGTGTTTTCCAAAAATATTTGCATAACTTGAAAAATGCATGATTTTGGCACTTTTTTTCCAAAAATTGACCAAAATCGACAAACTATTTAAATTTGATTTCCCTAGAGATCGCCTACTTCTGTGAAACTAACCATTTTTTTAAAAGAATTTTTTTAAATATGATGAGGAATTTTAGGCCATTGTTTTTTGTGTTGGGGATGGAGGAAAAAATCTCATTACAAAATTTCACCCTACATGTATAATTTGTATATGATATTTATGGCAACCTGTATGACCTAACATGTTGCAAATTGTCTTCATTACATTTTCAGCTGAAATGGTTTTGCAGGTTGCCGTTTCTTAGATTATGGTCACTGCCAATGCCCAGGTACCCATGCTCAATCAGTTTTTAGTGAGACTAGCGCTAGTATTGAGACTCCAGGGATATCAAATCCAAAAAATTAGTTTCTCTAGGGATATCATATTCCAAAAGTCTCTTCAAGTCCCGCTAGGGATCAGAGTTCGGTTTTTGCCGGCAATGAGGCAAAAACCTTCGAACCCTGCTAGGAATACAGTGGACACTTGTTAACACAAAGTTGTGCGTAATTCAAATTTTACTGCTTGTTATCAGTAGTTCATGTTATCCAGTTCTAATAACATGTGAAATGTTACGTAGGCTTGGGAATGCAAAACATACTTCTTGTTTATATCAGGAACTTCGTTAAGAGGGTTCGTGTTAACTAGTTGCCGTATATCAAATTCACCTCTAGGGGTATCAAATTTTCCGATTCCATGCCCACGCCACATATTTTAATTTTCGGATTTTGATAGTAAATAGAACAAAATGTGACTTTCAAAAGTCATTTCTGGTACAATAATTGTCATTTTTGTGCACTTGGTCTATTATACTAGTCCCATTAGAGGTTGTTTAATAAAAATCTGGTCCCACTAGGGGTATGTTTTTATTAAGGGTGTTAATTCACGGTTATTTGTTTAATCGTTTAAACGGACCACAATCCTGTCAGTTAACCGTGTAAACGTATGTAAAAAAAAAAAATTTGAAAGAAAAAAAATCGTGTTTTTTTTGTTGTTTTTTGTTTTTACATTTAAATGGTTAGCGATTTTTCTAAACGGATAGTGCATTTAACGGGCGGATAAACGTGAAACGTTTAAACATAGACAGCCTTGGCTTAGTTTTTATATAAATCTGGTTCCCAGAAGGGGTTTCCCTTCCAGGAACCCCGGATCTAGCATGGGTTTCCAGAAAATCCTTGAGACCCCCTCCCTGCAATCATTATTGTGTAAAAATATGTTTATTTGTTTAATTTTGAGCATGCAACACATTTTGCCCAAATTATGGCACATGATGTAACTGGATTACTGGAATCAGCCAAATTTGTTAATCCACAGCAAAATTGAGACTGTCGTATTTCACTTTGATGAATGCAAACTGTTTGAGTTTGACATTTACCTAGTTTGCCTGGACTACATACATGTAGGCCTACATGTCAATATCGAAAATATCATCCTGAACTAGATTTCATCAAATAAAATCGCTGGTGTGTAAAATGGATTGCCGTGGGCCTAATGAAAAATAACTGGCAATGATGGCCGCAGAAAAATGCAGAATTTGAAAACAGACATTTACTCATAACTTTGCTAATTTTTGACAGGTCAGATATGCATGCATGGTTGACCCCCTCATTTTTTAGAGAAATAATCACCATTTTAAACAAAAAAAATTCCATGCGAAATATCCTGAAAAATTTTGTGATCAATCTGATCATGCCTTTAAACTCTGTGTGAGCTGTGCATTACGTCCCATTGCACCATTCTTCTAACGACAGGCTTCTAGACTAGACCGGTCACAGACACTATTTACATTTATATTATCTTTTGCAAAATTCCTTCGCAGTTTTTATTTTGGCACAGTTTATAAATGGTGTAAATATGAAGTTGGGTTCCGATTGGCTAATTGAATCATTCATGTCATCCAGGGACTGTCTTTTGGAATTTGCAGGATGAGGAGAGCATTAAATACCAGTAGCTCTGGACTGGAGCTTAATAAAAGATCCGTTTTGAGCAATATAATGGAGAGAATGATCAACTGTACTGTATAAAGTCTAAGACTAAGGAGAGCTAAAATTAAAAATCACTCCCCTAAGTTTGAGCTTTGACTGAGAGAATGGTCTAAGGAGAGCTAAAAATCACTCTCCTTTATCAGATTTAATTTTAAGGAGAGCAGGCTAGCAGTCATGCAGTATTATGAGTATAGAGAGATTGCTCTCAGACTCAGTCTCAGTCTGGCATGGCAGTCCCTGGAGTGACACTGCTGTCACTGGTCATCATCACATCGTCATCGGCACCTCTCTCTACTCGCCTCGGGTCTCTGCTGACATTCGCCGATCAATCGCGAGAATTTACGCGCGTACAAGGTGGCATAAAAACTGCTAAGGATCTTTGCAAAAGGCTGTAGTTTGCACTTTTAACTATCTAAACAATCAAGTACTTTAATCCATTCATGTGCATTCACAAACAATAATTGCTACAAAAACTAACGCACGGAGCATCATCTATGCGGTCGTTTTACTCTATGGCAAAAATACACGGAGTTGATTGAAATCGCCACCGCGTCGTTTGTTATCGAAATTACTGCCTAAAATATCAAGCACTGCTAGTATTACCTCCTCCAAATCATCTTTGACATCGAGTACACTCGTAACATACAGCTTTGATCCCTTATTTTCCCCCATTTTCGCTTAAATGTGAAATTCTAGGGACCGTCGATCTTCACCCAGTCACAATATTGACCATCATGTTTGGCACCTAGGATTGGGCAATATTCAATACAGCATACCTCGAATATTAGATATCGCCCGTCAGTATAAAATCCGAGGCGAGGAACTGACTTGAGCATGTTGAGGGGGCAAATTTTCACTGACAGTTCTCCAGACCTGCAGTTCTCAGAGTTATGGGATCTTTGACAAAATATATAAGAGTTTATATAAATAGAAGAGTGTTCAGAAATACTTTGGTGGGGAGGGCTGGATTTTTTTTTCATGTTATAAATTTTTAGCCCCCCTTCGTGAACCCAAAACTTTTTTGACCCGCCTCTCTCATGATCCCTTAGCTGTGGACCTAAAACATATCAAAACGTTGGGGTACCCTAAGCGCCATTGATCGTTTTCTTATTTCATTCCTTTACAAGCATCCATTGACATCAACAAAAATCAGAAATTTTCTCAAAATATTTGTATTACTAAAATCATAACTTCGAAATTATTAGTCCTATATCATGCTTCTTTACACCAAAAGAATCGTGAGAATGTCCTGCAATTTATGATGATATGGACAATAATGTAGATGATATTGTTCACTCGCAAATAATTTTTATTCACCTTCACCTATGCATTAATATTGCTTCATTCTCTGCCTGCGATCCGCGTTTTTCAGCTTTTTCACTGATTTTCTACGTATTTTGACCATTTATCTCAAAGCATTTCAACGTCATGACACCATTATTATACCTGCTTCCTGGTATCCAATTGGAGCTTGGGATGTTTTCAAGCTTATCATCTAAGAAAGAATCTGATTTGTCAAGTAACTCACTCGCAAACAGCGGAAAAACTAAAAAACTAGTATTGAACTTTTATGCAGCAACCCCCAAATCACCTCTGCGTGAACCAGATATCATTGGTCTTTCCGCACTCTGTATACAATCCGTGCAGTGCAGCGGTTGGTATAGTGAGATTTCAAAAAGGTTAAGACTGGTAACATGAGCCTGCACAAAACGATATGCACAGATTTTGGTTTGACCTTGTGATCCCTATAAAGAGTGTTGGAAATAAGTAATAAGTCGCAGTTTGTAAAGGGTCTATCACAGCTAAAACGTTTTGATATGCTTTTTGAGACCCACCCCCTTATAGTAGGTACAAAATTAAAAGTAGGCCTATATTTTGACCCCCATAATCATGATAATGTACCATTCTACATCAAAGGACAGGATAAACTTGTATTCATGTGCAATGAAATTGTGCCCATTGATAGGCCTATAGGCTATAAAATGTGGAACTGTGGAAATGTTTTAGCATTTTGTAAATATAAATAAAGGGGTGGTGCAATAATTATGTGTAGGGTAAATTGGGGTAAATGGAACGGTGGGGTAAATGGAACGCGAGAATACAATTCCCTCAATCAAGAAAAAAATTGGGCAACATTACATACCGACTGTTCCATTTACCCCAACGCCATACGTTCTGCTTTCGTTTCATACCCCATGCAAGCGTGGGTTTACTCGGTATTTGCGTGGAAGAAAATCTCAAATGTTGTCACTGACCTTGAAGTGGTGCTACGGCTCAGTGAACATTACTAATTTAAGGGTATTGATTCCTAAATATTTGAATGTTGTGCTGAGAGTTGTCTTACAATATTGGCAATATGTTTGTTATCTACAATAACATAAATGTTTAAAACAATAAAATAGCAGATTTTAATGATGAAATTATGCAAATTAATATGCTAATTAGCTAATTGATTAGTTTGGCGTTCCATTTACCCCACAACAGATCCAATTGGGGTAAATGGAACACGGTTGACTGACTTCAAATATATATAACATGTTAATATTTTTTTTACTAATTGGTTTAATTATTATGAAATTATATACTACAAATAACTAATTCATGGTAGATTAGGCCTCCTATTGATTTTTAAAAAATCTGAAAACCATTTTTTCTGTTATGTACCGAGAGAAAGTGTATATTTTTACGTGGTATTTTACCATGTTTATAAAAAAACATGAAAACAAAATTATTTTTGTTAATCTTTTGTTTAGTCACAAGTATATGTTAAATAAAATATTCTGATGTCTTTTCAATGTAAATATAGCTATGAATCCCGGGGGTCACTGCCATTGTGGCCTGTACACCATCCGCGATAATAAACTTTTGAAAAGCACCCTAAACAAGGATTGAACCCTTGGCTAAAACGATACCCTAAACAGGGATTTTATTCCTTGCATCAAATTTCATACCCTAAATTTCATTTCCGCGTATTAGCAATTGCAGTAATTTGCTACCCTTTTCCCCAATATTTCATGTTTTTGGCACCCTAAACGCGTTACGCGCGTATCGTGCCTACCCACGAAAAACTACCCTTTTTACGCGTTTTCATTATCGCGGATGGTGTACAGGCCACAATGGGAGTGACCCCCCGGGCTATGAATGTAGGCTCCTTGCAAGTAATGCCCCTTGTTCCAATTACCCAACCCACTGTTCCATTTACCCCAATTTGTTGCGGTATCTGGAACACCATGACCATGCATGTATTTGGACCGATACAAGAAACAAAGCTATAAAATGGGAGTTTATCTGTTAAAACAAGTTGTAAAAACATATTATCTACTTATTGAAACAAACAAAAATCATATATGGATACCCTCCTGACCACAGAAAGTGATTTATTGCTTAAGCGTTCCATTTACCCCAATTTACCCTACCCCCGGGTTGGTGAATTATAGGAGGGGGGGACAAAGATTTTTGGCAGGCCAAAAGGGGGGGGGCAAGCATTTTTGGCAGGTCCAAGCGATCAAATTTTGGCAGGTCGAAAGGGGGAGGAGTGATTTTTGGCACAGATATTTTGGGCACCGCTACATAATACCGGTTTTGTTTTTAGAGAGTCTGTAAAGTCTACTGTACATGTCTTGGAGCTTCCAAAAAGGCTTTACTGGGACGATGTCCGCGGGTAGCGCGCAAAATTGCTGTGTATTTTACACTCAATTTTCGCCCATGATTGGGATGAAAGGGGCTTCAAAAGCGCGCGAACATTGTATTTTACACTATTTTGGCCCATTATTTGGTTGATTTTTTTCCTCCTTATTTGCCCTCCAGACTTGACTTTTCGACGTGCTAAAAAGTTACACGGGGCAATTATTGCTTTATTTTTTCTTCTATAGATTTTTAGGGGAAATGACCAGTCGCCCCCGCCCCGCATGGAAAAAAAATAGGGGACGTGCCCCGGGGGGGGGGGGGGCACCCCCAATCTAAAATGGCAAGGATGGGCCGCGGCACTGTTAAAAGAAGGGGCATTCAGGTCAGATGTACAATTACAAAAATATGGGGTCATACAACTGAAAAAAATGGGGTCATTCGGTATGAAACTTTGAAAAAAGGATGGTCATTGGGGTAACAAAAAGTAAAATGGGAGTCATTGGGTACAGGATTGCCAAAAGAGTATCATTAAGTACACATAAATAAGTGCCAAACTGCGAAAAAACAACTTGGCCACCTTGGAAATTTGAGAAATCTCATTATTTCTTGAGGAGAACACAAATACCACCTAAATTTGGGAATCATAGTAAAAAGGGGGTCATTGGGTAGCAGGAAATAGAAAAAGGGGGTCATTGAGTACATGAATTTTTTTTTAAAGGGGGTCATTGGGTAATAGGTAGGACCATAACACAAAAAGGGGTCATTGGGTACAAGCCGGTTTGAAAAAGGGGTCTATCCTGAGGCACATGATGCATATCTGTTATGGAAATGCCCCCCCCCCCCCCCCCCCGGGGGACGTGCACCTCCGTTCTCCCGTTTCCGCCGCCTATGATTGGAATGTCACGTGACATGATATAATTGTAAAGAATATAATTATATTTAATGGTCAAAATACAGTGATAATAAATTAATAAGATGTACTACATGAACAATTATTCTAAAAATTGTCAACACTAAAAAAGAACAAATACGAGGGTTGGTCAATAAGTCCTCGCAACTGCTATATATCTCCGCTCAAGCATGACTTTGATTACTGTTACTTATCATAAATACAAGTTTGCACCTCAGTTTGTCTTTCAAAACAAATTTGTAATAGCGATGTTGCATTCTTGATGACGTAATCACATTAGCACAAACACAGTAGCCTAAAATGGGCACTGCATGATTTATGGTAAAAAATAGTGGGAAAAATACGAACCAAATTGAGGTATAGTTACATAATTCCAAATATCTCAAGAATAAAAGTATAGAATTTGGCGCGGTTTTGCAATTTTTTAGACCGATAACATAGGGTTGATGCTATACTCTTTTTAGACCTACACAATTTTTATTAAATATCAGGGATCATGTTGAATATCTCCATTTTTGAGTAGGCTTTATCAGCTATTGGTCCTTTACGTAATAAGAGATAGCGAGATTTATCAACGACAAAATTTAACAAATGGTACCTGATTCGATTGGGTAACTACTGATTATTAAAAAGGGAGCTTTAGGTGGGGAAATCACAAACATTTCTCTATTAATGAAGCCTTTGTTTTCAAAATGTCATGTTTTTGTAATCAAAGTAGCACACCATAGAGAGGCTCTAGATTGAATACGAATTGTGAATTTCAAAAGGTTCGTTTAATTTTAGCATACGACTCAGTATAGCAAATCACTCACACTGTTACTGTCCCGCAAAATTGTATTTAGTCATATTTTTAGCGCTTTTTTGGTGAAATTTTCCTTTTTTCATACATTTTTTGGCACTTTTAATCATATATACCAGCAACGCATGCGCATATTTACATTTTTATTGTAACAATTTCTATTGTCCTGAACATGACCTCTCACACCATACCAATAATCATATTTGTTTTTGTTTCATTTTGGAGATAATTTTGATTAATGTGTCTACCTTGAGTGCTCGTCTCTCATGATTTTCACAGCATTTTTAGTTGTCGTTAAGGCCTATTTTTGATGCCTTTCAAAGACGGTCCTTTTCTGCATCTGTTAATGGATACATTTCTTCCCTCGCAATTATCAAGTGAATATACTTAGGTTACCTCATACCAAAAACAAAGCTTGTAAACTGCTTTGGTCCTTTTGATTACACGTTCCCTAACTACAATTCAAATTTCCCGCCAATGTTGACAATTGTCAGTGCATTATAGCAGTGACTTTATGCAAATGAGGTTATCTAATTTAAGGTACTCTAATAGAAAATTTTTATGTGTTTTGAAAGACAAAGGTACGAACTTGCATTTATGATAAGTAACTGTCATCAATGTCATGCTTGAGCAGAGATATATAGTAGTTGCGAGGACTTATTGACCAACCCTCGTATATTGCAGCTTTTCGTGATTTAAAGAGCAGACCCAGAAGGAATTGACACAAACCTCAAGTTAGGCCTATAGACAAAACTATAAGTTACTATACATAATTATTATGATGATTTATCAAAATAGGCCTACATAAAGTACCTGATCAAAAAACCTTATCTGTCATGTCTGCTAATGTACTTTTGTTCTGGCTTACACTTAGGCCTAATACTGGAACATTCGCGAACGCGCGCGCGCGAAAAAATTAAGTTTTAGGCCGTGAGAGCAAAATGTAAAAAATATGGGGTCAATGGGTGAGAGCATGAATTTTGGCATTCGGTAAGAGCAAAATGTAAAAAATATGGGGTCATACGGTGAGAACGTGTCCTTTTTTGCAAATGGAACCTTTGGGTGAGAGCCGAAACAGCGCCACAGAAACCTCGAACATCGAATTTCTAGTTATAAATGGCTCAGTTCAAATTTTTCAAAATAAGTAACAAAATGAGTAATAAATGAAATTTGCTGTACAAAATGAGAAATAAGGAAACAACCCAAAAGTTCGATGAAGCCCTATAAACGAAAGTCCTTTCGTTAGAAGGCTAACCCCCTCCCCCCTCCCCTCTAACGTAAGTTTTCAAATATCGAAAATTCCAGCCCGGATACAGGACCGTCGCTATGGTGGATGGGGATGTGGAGGAGTGCGAAGGCTGTGCGACAATGCAATGATATTGATCCGAAACCAATATTCTATTTTATTTTAAAATATTTTTCTTCCATACCTTTTTGGGCACGAAAAAATTATGACTTGCTTCATTGCTAGATTTTCAGGTTTTTGCAGGTTGCGAGTACTGCACTCTATATTGATTTGAAATTATTTTGAAGCAACCACTGTGAAATATCAATATCGTACTTCTAAAATACTAACATTTTTAAATTATATTTAAAATCCTTAAAAAAAGATCAACTTTGACCGATGTTTTAACTACTTTTTTACAAACGTAATCGGACTTTTTAACCCTCTCCCTCCCTAACGAAAGGACTTTCGTTTATAGGGCTTCATCGAACTTTTGGGTTGTTCCCTAAGGGTCTTTGGGTGACAGATCAAATGGAAAAATAAGGGGTCTTCGTGTGACAGAGCATGTGTTCGTAAAAAATATGGGGTCTTTGGGTGAGCGACGCTGAAAAGGGCCAGTCCTACATACGTACGCGTCACCTCCAAAGTGGGAGTGCCCCCCCCCCCCGGGAACTCAACACAAAAGTTCACAACCATGAGAGTTACCAAATTTTTTTATCAGTAGCAAGGACCACGAAATTGGCAAAATAGGGGGTATTGAATTTGCACTGTCCATGAAATTTGACAGTGAAATCAGCATGAATAGGGGTATTTAATTTGCACTGTCCGCGAAATTTGGATAAAATGGGTACTTGAGAAAATCCAGAAATTTTATGCCAATATTTAGTGTCATTGATAATGGTGTTTGAAAGTCTAGTCATTGAAAACCACAAAAAAGGGGTTGTTTTGGGCCAAATTTTGTCCTCGATTTTGCATGAAAAATGGGGTTAAATTTGATGAAAAATCATTGCAAAAGGGGCCTTTGAAAGATTTGGTACGGTAACCCTCATGGTTGTCAACTTTTGTGTTGAGTTGGGGGCCGGGGGACTAATGTTGTTTAGTTTTTACACGCCCCCCCCATCTACGTGCCAAATTTTACCCCCCCCCTGTTCATACACCCCAAACATTTACACCCCCCCCCAATATTCAGAACTTTTATGGCCCCTACATATTTTCCGGTCCTCCCCAATCAAAGTATTTCTGAACACTCCCTTATAGCCTACAAAAACATCGAAAAGCAATCTACATTCTAAGGGAACAACCCAAAAATTCGATGAAGCCCTATAAACGAAAGTCCTTTCGTTATAGGGAGGGAGGTGGTTTTTTTTTAAGGATTTAATATTATTGTACAATTTTAGTATTTTCTGAAGTACGATATTGACATTTTACAGTGGTTGCTTCAAAATGATTTCAAACAAATATAGAGTGCAGCACTCGCAACCTGCAACTCATTTGTAAGTTTATCTTTTAAAGTAGTTGTACCGCACTTTGATTCTTTTTTATTTGAAAATCCAGCAAGTCCTAATTTTTTATGAAGACAAATATTTCAAAATAAAATAGAATTATTGTTTCTTAAACGTGATCAATATCCTAAAAATGTCGCACCCCCACAACTTGCCATCGACCATAGTGACGGCCCTGTGCCCAATGAATACACGGGTTAATTTTTGACATTTGACACATACGTTAGAGGGGAGGGGGTTAGCCTTCTAACGAAAGGACTTTCGTTTATAGGGCTTCATCGAACTTTTGGGTTGTTCCCTAAAGACATACCTTTTTGTCGCACTGAGGCTGCCGTCCGGGGGGGCACTCAACTTTAGAAGTGACGGGTAGTGCCTACCGGAGTCGCGAAGTAGGGGCCTATCGGTAACAAAGCGTTATTTAAAAAAAGGGGGTCATTGAGTACAAACAAAATCAAAAAGGGGATCATTGGGTATAATATTTTGAAAAAAGGGGGTCATTGAGTATAAGATTTTTAAAAAAAGGGTCATCGGGTAGAAAATTTTGAAAAAATGGAGCAAAATTTGAAAGTTTTGGCATTATTTTGTTGCATTTTGATAATGCTCTTCTAAATAATTTAGAAAAAAAGGGGGTCATTGGGTAGCCGCAACCAAAAAAAAGGGGCCCATTGGGTAGCCGCAACTAAAAAGAGGGGGGTCATCGGGTATGACTTTTAAAAAAGGGGGTCATCGGGTATAGTCGACTTCAAAAGAGGGGGCCTATTGACAATCACATACCGTCACTTCCAAAGTTGAGTGCCCCCTGGGCTGCCGTCAAAGGGCGGTGCAATAAGGGCTGTGCAATAATTATGTACCCCCCCTCGACCTGTCAAAATGCTTGCCCTCCCCCCCTTTTTTTTTTTGGTCTGCCAAAAATCCTTGCCCCACCCCTATTATAATTCACCATCCCGGGGGTACACATGATTTTTGCACCACCCCTAATTATGGGCCCTGAGGGTAATATTGAGGGGTGGGGCAAGAAAATTTTTGGCCAGTCGAAAGGGGAGCTAGCTATTTTTGGCCAGCTGAGAGGAGGGGCGATTTTGGCACACATTCATGGGGTGGTATTTTATTGAAACGCTCTAAAAAGGAGGCCAATTCAAGTTTTCCTGCTTGCTGTGCTCGCAGGCCTATAGGCCTATGGGATGGGATCATTGGGTCCCATCATCCCAAGGTGGGGCAAAGATTTTTTGGGAATTCCGAGGGGGGGGCAAGAAACTTTTGGCAGGCCGAGAGGCAGTGGCATAGATTTTGACATGGGGGATGGGGTTGGCAATTTTTTTTAAAGTATGAATCCAGCATCTTTTAGGGACAGAATAAGTTTATGGTACAAAATTTTGCTATTTTGAAGATAAACATGATAAACTGATATGGTGCAAAAGTGGAATAAATGTTGCACTTTCGGGGCTAAAATGGGCATATACGGTGAGGTTAATCAATAATTTGGTCAGATAGGCCTACCCATATTCATGCATCAACATTATGGGGGGGGGGGGTGATTGTATGGACCACCCCCTTGGCAAAATATTGGGGGGATTTATCATTATATCCCCCGGATACGCCTGTGCCGAGAGGGGAGCATTTGGCATTGTTTGGAAATTTACCCTACCCCCCCCTCATAATTATTACACAGCAGTGGCGTAACTAGGGGAAAAGGGGGGGGGCGTGCCCCGGGTGCTACCACTAGGGGGCGCCAAATTGGCCTCACTTAAAAACAGACGTAGATCCCGGGGGTTGGGGATAACCCCCCCAATATTTTGCCGGGGTGGTCCATACAATCATCCCCCAATGTTGACGCCTGCATGCATGTGGGTTTCTGACCAAATTATTTGGCCATTTTAGCCCCCAAAGTGCATTTTTTTCGCCCTTTGCACGAATTTATTCTATTTTTCACCATATTTCAACAGTTTAGCTTCAAAATGGCAAACGTTATCGTGCGCATTTGTACCATAAACTTATTAAATTGCCAAAAGGTGCTGAATCCACTGCTTAAAAATATATTGAACCGATGCCATTCCCACACCTCCGCCCATATTCTCGGGTGGAGGATAGGGGCGCCAATTTTGTTTCTTGCTCCGGGCGCTACCAACCCTACGCCACTGTTTGGGAGGGGACAGTATGACCGGGGCATTCCGACTCTCAACCAGGCTAATAAAGAATAGTTTGAACCACCTATAATGACTGGTTACTTTGGTAACACAACAAAATAGGTCATAGCTATCGAGTCCTAAAGATGATTTTACCCTGAACGAGTAACTAGGCAACAAGTTGTTACAAGCAGTTATAACTCATGCTTCTCTAATAGAATTTAGGTATTAAACAGTACCAACAGTTTGAGACCATTTTCATCAAAGTTGGGGCATTTGTTCTCTTTAAGGGATCGGATACTGACGTTTTCACATACTAGTATTTTGTGTGGGACCTGAGAGCACATCAGACATATCGAATTGCATTTTGCATATACGAGGAATGTCCTTCTGATATCAAATAATGGATTTTTTTATTTGATATAATACACATTTAATGGCAAATGATTAAAAAATTATATTTCTGAAATTTAACAGTCCTTGAAGTAAATTGTTTAAATCTAATACTTAAATGTGTGTAGCTGGGATGAAAACCTGTTCATCATATGAAAATTTTGGTATTGAAGATATAGATTTTTTTCCCAAAACACACAAAAAAATGTAGGTCTTTTGGGGGGAAATGTATATCTTCAATATGAAAGGTCAAAATTTTCAATTGATGGTCGGCTTTTCATTCCAGTAGTCCGGCTGCCAAATGTAATTTGGTCACAGAAGCTGGTTTTTGGTATCCATAGTTTTGTTTTTGCTGGTTATTGCTTCTCAAGACCAACAATTTCCAAGAATAAGTTTACTGGACCTCTATCAGCATTGAGCTTTTCGAGACATGGAGGGTATGGAGTTCATACAGAGATCAAAATTCAAAACTGCTCAAATGTTGTTGCAAAGTTTACCTAATTATTTCGCTGTCATAGCGGTCCAAAACCCAAAAAAAAGTACACTTTTACCTATCTGTGACATACCTTCTGGAGTTGTAAGCAAAAACTTCAAAGGTCACGATTTGACCTCCACAGGGGTTAAAACCTGAAAAATGCTCCGAAAATAGTCTCAAATTGTTCATCATAGAAAATCAATGCAGAAAAATAATAGTTTGTATTGTGTAAGATGTTTCCTTACATGGGTAACCATGGTAAGTATTGGTAACATAGCAAAAAAGGGCCAGGTCTATGTGATTCAATGGACACTGACCTTTGTCACCATCTTACCATGGTAACTTATTATATCATCCTAGCTATGGCAAACTATTCTTTCTTTTTTTGTTTATAGCAGACAAAAAAATTGAGACTATTTTTATACAAGTCTGAGTGTTTTTCAGGTTTGACCCATGGATGTCAAATGGTTACCTTTGACCTTTCTGCTGATAACTCCAGAAGAGAATGTCTCAGATAGGTAAAAGTATACTTTTTCTGGATCGCCATGGCAAAGAGATTAATTTGGCGAACTTAAATATCAACAGCATTTGCTTGAGCAGTTTTTAATTTTGACCTCTGTATGAACTTTGACCCTCCATATCTCAAAATGTTCAATGCTGACAGAGGTCCAGAAAATATATTTTTGAAAATTGTGGTCTTGAGAAGCAAAATCTATCAAAAACAAAACCATGGACACCAAAACAATGTCAAATCTACTGGCAGCCAGACTACAGGACTTTTTTTCTGAAATCCTTGCAAGTGGCTGGCATACTGCAAACAGAAACAGAAAGTTGGTACATGTCTAAAATACAGAATCAGTATCAATGCAGTTTTTTTAATGTATTTTTTAATATTTATATTTATTTATTTAAACCATTTTACTTTTGCTGTTTAAAGGAAAATCTTACTTTCTTCAAAATATTAAGGGTGATCTTAAGGAGTCGGATATTAACGTTTGTATAGTACTTTTTGTGGGAGCTGAGAGTACATCAGACATATCGAATCGCATTAAATTATTTTGATTTTTTTAAATTTGCGAATACAAATTTTATGACAAATTATTATAATGTGATTAAAAAAAATAATAACAAAAATTTGTTTACTCAAGAATTTTTGTTGTTGTTGCCCATGATTTTCTCCCAAAATGAGCATTTTTGCCCAAATTTGACCGCACATATGGATTCCATCAAGTCTTTTCCATTCTAAAAATGTATACTTTTATATACTTTAGACCACCCTTATGTGCTAGGCCATTTCTTTTTAAGTTGAGAAAAAACCTATAATGCGCTTTACCATTTTTTTGTCCTGATGTAGCAGTGATGTTAACACCTTGAGCCAGCTGTTTCTCATGTGAATCTATGTGGCATCTGTAAGAGCATATCTGTGTGTGCCAGCGCTTTGAGCAAATGCAAGCAATTTGAAGCTGCACCTAATGTAATGCACACTGAAATCACTGTCACATCAGGGTGAAAAAAGGTATAGGCAGGATTCATTCTTTTATTGAAATTCTTGTCCACTTTTATTTGCAGCTTCAGGGCCAAATTTTTATCCTGACAACTTTTTAAAAAGTTCCATAATGTGCCAATCTTGTAGTGCTACACATCAAATTTAATTTCACATAGGTTAGTCTCAGAAACATACATACATGTAGCTATATTCTTGGTGTCTAATGCAAACAAGCAGCACAATCATTATGTGTGTCATTGTCAGTACTTTGTAAGTGAGGTATGGCCTCTTTGTTCTGTTGCCAATGAGTTTAAAGCACTTTGGGCTATTACGGTTGATATCATAACTTTTCTTAACCTTCTTCTTCATTCTACCTTTGCTGCACTGCTTTGTACACACTGTGCAGACCTGCCAACCTACTGAATTCAGAAAAAAAGGACATTGAGACTAAAACCTTGTACATGTACACAAACCAGGTACCAACAAATTCAAAGACTTGAGGTGTGCAATACTCTCAGAATTCAGAGAAGGTTTTGCAGGTCTGAACTTATCACAATAGCCTTAAGAGAAAGCTATAACAAAATTTTAAAGTGAAATTTGCATCATTTTCTGCTGTTCTTGCATTTCAATTTGCCATCACTGAAATTTTCAGAAAACAGGACTGTCCCTCTTTTTCACTTTGGGAAACCCAAAATGAGGGACAGTTGGCAGGTCTGACTGTGTATGTAACTATCACACACAAGCATGTGAAGTTAGATTTGTATCTGAACAAGTCTCTGTATATATTTCTACAGTCAGCATATATCATAACTTTTCTGCATCTTCTTCATCTACTTTTGCTGCTGCCTCTTCTGCTTCTTTAGCCTTCTTGGCTGCTAATAGCCGTGCTCGTCTAGCTATTATTACACTCATGGGATGAACTGGGTAGAAACCACTTAATCCTGTGAAAAGAAAAGAAGAAAAAGGAGACTGTGATGACCATACACAGAATAAATAAGCTTTAAGGAGGTACTACACCCCTTGATAAATTTGTGACTATTTTTGCATTTTTCTCAAAAATAATAACACACGGGTAACAATTAAGTTATATTATAGGGGCAAGGAATCCAGTTACGTACACTGGAATTTCAGTGACTCAAGACAAGCGGTACGTTATTTATGATAAGAAAAGAGATACTGCTACAAATTATGTACCTCATTTCTTAACATATATAATGAACTACTTGTCTTGAATCACTGAAATTTCAGTGAAGTAATTGGATTCCTTTCCCCTAGCTATAATATACATAACTTTTGTTACCAGTGTGTTATTTTTGAGAAAAATGCAAATTTAGTCACAAAATTTATCAGCAGGTGTAGTACCACCTTAAACATGTTAAATTTAACCCCAAACCCAATCTTACCTACAATGATTTTGCTATGGGATACACAATTTAACTGACAATTTGACAATAATGTTGTGTACATGTACCAGTACTGCCAGTAGCATTCCAGTGAACAGTGAATTCTCAGAACCGTCCCATAGAGACAATCAAGTGAGAAGTGACTGGTCATCATAGCCTATTTTTCGCAAACTATTAAGGGGTGGGGTATGAACCTTTGGACAGTATTTATTGTGGGACATTAGAGCACATCAGACATATCGAATTGCATTCTGAATATGAAGAATGTCCTGATATAAAATAATTTTGATTTTTTGAAATTCGCAATGTAGTACACATTTTATGGCAAATGATTAAGAATTGATATTTTTGTACAGTACTCGACGTAAACTTTATAAATCTGATAATATGTACTTAAAGTGTATGTAGGTGGGATGAAAAGCCGACAATCAATTGAAAATTTTGACCTTTCGTATTGAAGATACACTTTAAGAATATATCATTAGATTTATAAAGTTTACTTTGAGGACTGTTATATATCAAAAATGTGAAAAATATCAAATTTTAACAATTTGTCATAAAATTTGTATTATATCGTGAATTTCAAAAAATGAAAATTATTTGATATCAGAAAAACATTCTTCGTATTCAGAATGCAATTCGATATGTCTGATGTGCTCTCATGTCCCACAAAAATACTGTCGAAATGCTCAAAACGCTCATTCCAGATCCCTTAAAGTTAACATACATTTGCAACAATTCTCCTACTTTCCATTTGTACATATACATGTATGTAGTGAGAAACATCCCTCTGTCGCATCCTTTATCATATGGGTGCCTATCTCGCTACGGTGGGAATTTGTTGTGTACATTTCCTTGATAGCAAGTACCACCACACAAATTCAATTACTGCAGTTTGCTGTGTCATGTTGGCTCCCGATCTCCTAGCATGCTGTGTGGATAAACTTACTGGGGACCATCACGATCTTCCACTACGTGATTCAGGGCTATTTATTGTCCACCTTAGTGGAGAGCCGTGTTCCGTTAAAAAATGTCAGTATGATAACAGTCGATGTCTGTGCTGATGAAACTAAGTTGGATGTGGACAACTAGTACATATTATGTACAAGTGGAAAGTAGGTGACTAACTTGTTGCAAGATTTGATTCTTAGATTAGATCTTGATCCATCTGATCCTTCCAAGCTCATCAATCAAATTGTGAAGAAATTGAAAACCAGCAAGCTTATCAGCTTGTAAATGATTGGCCAAGAAACCACTGGATTATTAAATCTATTATAATACAACTTACATGGATTCTGACGAACAGAACTTTCTTTCTGTACTTACCTAGTAACTGAGCAACTGGTTTTGAAGGTGTTGCTCCTCTTTTCAACCAAAATTTGAGTCGTTCAAAGTTAATTGACACCAGTTTTTCATTGTAGATATTAGGCAACGGATCATATGTGCCTAGCTGTTCATATTTCTTTGGTGAGTTTCGAGCATAAGAGCTACGAATGGCAACAAGGTGGTAGAAAGGGCGATTGGTACAGCCATATCTGGCCAGACGAATCATAAGTCCTGTTGGTAATTTCCCCTGTAATTTTTAAACATAAAAGAAATTTTGTAATATTAATAACTATGTGATGACATGACAATGGAACTGTACAATGAACAAGAAGTTAATGAACGCTGCAGGCTATGGAGATATTACTACAGTGGAAACTCGTTAATACAAGCTCTGATAATACAAAAAACCTGGTAAGACAAGCTTGATTTTCAGGTCCCTGGCACTGAATCCCTATGTAATATGTGATGGATAAGACAAAATCCTGATAAGACAAACTAAATTTTGTGGCCCCACAAATTTCGCATTAAAGAGTTTCCACTGTAGTATATTGCGACTACGCCGACTAGACTATTAATTGGTTTAGTGTATCAGAGATATTTTCTCTGACAGTGTGAAGCAGACTCTGCTTTGAAGCAGTATATTTTAGAATTCCTTCTCGCCCCCATACACTACATAGCACATGCAGATATACATGTATGTAGTGTAGGAACAGTGTCTCGTAGTTCGGAAAGTCACATAAAGCTGGTGGTCCCGTGTACAGGAAGAGTCAAATCCTGTGCACGTTAAAGTGTCAGAGCTATTCGAAAAGAGAAGGGGACCACCTCACCACCATCCCCGGTTCTGATATCTGTATTTATCACTTCCTCTAAGTTCCAGAGCAGGGTTTACTTCAACGCACAAAACACGCATATTTACGCGTTCAGACACTTTGCGGACTCCTTCAAAACCAAAGTCTCAAAGTCCAACGCAGTACAAAAATCTTGAAATGTACGCTGTTCAAATATTGCAAGATTTGAATAGAGAAACACCCGATATTGTGCATTTATTCTTGGCTTTTGGCATTAAGAACCTACTCCCTATGTGCAGGGCCCGTCATATTTTGTCAGCATCGATCCATGCATACATGTATTGTAGTAATTGCGAGTCTGAAGACTTGTAAAGTCAGTCAGTGCACTTGTGTAACATTTGAAATTTTGCAAATTGAGTTTGGGTCCTTTTTTCTGTTTGAAGCAATAATTTAAATAGTGTAAAAATGATGCACCAAATGGCTTCAATTGGACCTTCATTTTGTAAAATTTTCCCTCTCAGGGGGGAATATCCCCTCAGATACCCCCTGCATACTGAATAAACAAGTAGCCGAGTTTTCGCTTCTGCTTTCGACATTTGCCAATTTAGGCCCTATGTTTAACACAATCTATAGGCCTACAATAATAGGGGAAACGTGCCCAGGAAAGGCTTCATGGACCGTAATTTCACAAATTTTCTGCTTTTTCAACCTTTTGATCTCAAATTTTACACAGTAATAGTGCCTAAATGGTCCACCAATTGCTTCAATTCTAAAGGTCTTCATTTTGCAAAGGTTTCTTACTACCTTAGGGGGCATTTTTTACATTATTTTCTTCTAAAATTGAACCTCCCCCCTCCCTCCTGACTGCTCTAGATAGATCTGCCACTGCTCCAAACACACACATGGTTAAAAATGTCTTCAAAAATAATATTATAAAAATACCCCTTGAGCAATGCTTTTGACCCCTTCAGAGGAAAAATTCACAATTGAAAGGGTCCAAAAAATTTGAAAATACTCCTTCAGCAAAATGCTTAAAGAGGACTTTCAGTTTAGCTCAAATGAGCTGCTATAGGAAGTATAAGAAAGGAAAGGAAAGGAAAGGAAAGGTTTGATTGGGCTCATTTCCTATAAATATTGCTATGCATTTTTTTTAGTTTTAAATGTCTATAAAATGGCTCCTGTTACCATTTTACTGATCGTGACTGCCTTAATCCTGGTGGTCTTAATCCTGGAATTATGGAAACTTTTGGGCCTCATAACTGCTAAATTGTTGGTCCAAAGTAGAAAGTATATAATAATGGCAAAGACTTGAAAAATTCATCTGTGAGTCCTAATGGGTTTTTTTTTGTGTAATTAATGAAGAAAAAATATTTTAAAATAAAATACAATTATAAAATTTTGTTTCTTCCATAAACATGATCAATATCCTAGCACTGTCGCACCCCCTCCACAACCCCATGAACCATAGCGACGGCCCCTGTATTCTATCATTCTATGAATACGGGTTGTAATTTTTTGATATTTGACACCATAGAAGTACAACACTTTAATATGTTGGAGGGGAGGGGCGGAGTGGGGGGTAGCCTTCTTAAAGGAATTTCGTCTATTGGACTTCATCAAACTTTTCGTAACATCGATATTAAGACTTCAGTGATACATAATCATAAAGAATGAAGTCATAACATTCTGTTGCTGAATCAGAAAGTAAGGCATGCAGCCAATGCCCGCCATAGCTTATTAATGCGGATATCACCCTATTTTCATGGATACACACATGTATCGATCACTTATCGGATTAAGTATAGAACACAATAGATGAAGTATTTGATTGGCAAGGTTATCCCTGTGTCCCCTAGCTGCTAGTGTCCGAGTCCCGGGGGGGAGCACTCCCATATATTGACATACCCGGTCGCGGTACCTCATGTTCCATGAAAAAAAAACCATTGTTTTTTCAGTACCGTAGCCTACACTGAATGACCCCCTTCTTCATTCTTGAACAATTAATCCTCAAAATTGACATTTTGTTGTGCTTGAGCAAAATTGGGTAAAAAGCTATTTTTGATTGTCAATGTGAAATTTCAGGGAGCTCATGTACATGTATACAAAATCACCCCATTTTGACATTGCCAACACCGGATCGAATGACCCCATTTTTTCTGAAATTTTTTACACCGATAGACCCCCTAGTTTCGTATGCTGGTGGGCAGAGGTAGGTACGTCACTTTCATTCACTAGGTCGGACATTCGGGAACATTGACATTGTCCCCTTCGTCCCCTTTGCACAAGCGCGCGCAAAGCCTCGCATCATAGCAACCAGCTCGAGAAAGGGGAACCAGGGCTTCCAACTCTCACGCATTGGCCGGAGTCTCACGCATTAGGTCACTTTCTCACGGTCTCACGCCAAGGTTGTATAATCTCACGCGAAAAAGCTGGAAAATTAGTAAAATCTCACACATCATCATGAATTATTTGTTGCTCCAACCCCCCCTCACATTCTCGAGCGCCGTGGCTCAAATATTAATATGGTACAAAATGAACATTGGAGTCGGCAAATACCGGTACGCCTGCCCTAGAGAGCTGTCTCACGCCAAGCAATTCCAAGTTGACAGCCCTGGGGGAACTACACATGCGCACACTGGTTTTAATAACAAGCAAGGCATTTCCCCTGTGACGTCAGCCCGACCAAGAGAATATTCGACATGTCCTAATGCCGCCGCCCCCCCCTCCCCGCCTGCAATTATTTTTTCCGTACATCGTATAAATTTTCAACTGAATTTACACGTATGCGTTACAAATATGATGTTTGAAAAAAATAATCGCCCCCCCCCAGACATAGACCTTAAGATACTAATTTCGAGGAGCATAAACACCAAATTGGTGTCGTATGACCTTTGACATGCATGCATTCTTTTGTCGGGAGTTGACATGGTCTTTCAATTTGTGCCGAGTGTCCTTGAGCTTGGCAGACTTGACTATGCTTCATGAAAGGATTCAAATAGATAACCTCGGCTCTGCCCCACTAATCCCCAGCTATTGTCTGAAATTGCTCCTCGGAAGATATATCATAACAACTCAGTCCTCAAATGATAGTCATTTGCTAAAGATAAATGACTGACTATCATTGAGGACTGAGTTCCGCAGTCTACCCCCCCCCCCCCTGGGCCTTGTCTTGATACTCATCATGATGTACTACTTGAATTTTTAAGCTTACCATATCAGTAGTGTTTGTAAGCTTTTATACCAGCTGCGATGCAAGATTTTTGAATGCAGAAGACAAAACCAGATGTGCCCTGAAGTTCACGAACATTTAAAAGAACATTTTCATGACGATCATAGCTCAAAACTTCACAAATTCTTGACCACATACATTCACACATGCACCCAGAAAGCTCTTATAAACTCAAAGGAGAAAACTTGAACACGACGCCGAGTAGGTCATGAATATTAATCAAGTGATATCATGCTCAATTTCAGGCCTGCTCAATTTTGTGCCTGGATATTAAAGAGCGCCCGTGCGTGTGGTGCTCTGTAATTGTAATAATTGTAAATAAATAAATAAATAAATAAATAAATAAATAAATAAATAAATAAATAAATAAATAAATAAATAAATAAATAAATAAATAAATAAATAAATAAATAAATAAATAAATAAATAAATAAATAAATAAATAAATAAATAAATAAATAAATAAATAAATAAATAAATAAATAAATAAATAAATAAATAAATAAATAAATAAATAAATAAATAAATAAATAAATAAATAAATAAATAAATAAATAAATAAATAAATAAATAAATAAATAAATAAATAAATAAGAAAGAATAGAATAGAATAGAATAGAATAGAATAGAATAGAATTGAAATGAAATGGGGTGTGCCCCCTGGGGTAAAATTTCCAAATGGTGTGCCAAAAATAGCTTTCTCCACCGGCCTGCCAAAATTCTTTGCCCTCCCCATCTCGGCCTGCCAAAAAACATCTCCCTCCCTAGTTGCACCATAGGTATATTCCTCTAATACCTATGGTTGCACATGCCAAATGTTTTGGATCCCAATTTGCAAACCTTTAAAGACCCATCAGTGAGTGATCACCCTAGCGCAAGTGTTAAAAAAATTAAAATTGTTTACAAATTGCTTTAAAAAGTGAAGGATAAGTCATTCTATTCAAATTGTCGTTTGATATTTGAAATGAAGAATTTGGCCAAAAACAAAGAAAACAGCACTATTGATGAAGTTGAAGCCCCATAGAAATACATGTAGCTAATTTATTTAGGCCTAGGCCTACTGTCAGTACATAAATTACAAATTACATGTAAACGTCTTTTGTCTTAAATATACGGCTTTTGGCTGAACTACTACTACTAGCAGGCTATGTTAGCACATCTATGACAATGATAGGCCTACCAACATCTGAATTTTGATACCGGTACAATCGTCCGGTTGAGCAAATCACTGAATGGACCTTTAAGGCCCTTCACAATTAATTCTTAGTTTCCTGTTTCATGGTTGAAAACCAGGGATGAGGCGACTTTTAATTATTAATTATTAATTATCTTTTATTTTCTTTATTTTAAAATAAGTGGTCGCAACCTACATCAAGCCATTTTGACAAGGAGCATGCATTTAATTATTTTACTACTATGTTTGATTTTATACATAAGTAATGGTACAATTAGGTTCTAAGTTTATTCATCATTATAGATGATATGATCAAAGTCGGAAAGTAGCAAATGGTAGTCATTAAAAGTTATTTTTAAAGAGAAAATCCAAAATATAAATAAAATAATTAAATATTTTGCAATTCTCAACTTTGGACGCGGGCGGAAACAGGAAACTAAGAATCAATTGTAATTGGCCTAAGGGATCTAAAATGAGCGTTTATTGCGTTTCGACAGTATTTTTTTGTGGGACATGAGAGCACCTCAGACCTATCGAATTGTATTCTGAATACGAAGCATGTCTTTCTGATATCAAATAATTTTCATTTTTGAAAATCACGATATAATACAAATTTTATGACAAATTATAAAAATTTGATATTTTTCAAATTTTTGATATATAACAGTCCTCGAAGTAAATTATATAAATCTAATGACATATTCTTAAAGTGTATGTAGCAGGGAGGAAAAGCCGACGGTCAATTGAAAATTTTGACCTTTCATATTGAAGATATGGATTTTTTTTCCAAAAAGACCTAATTTTTTTGGTGTTTTGGGAAAAAAAATCCATATCTTCAATACGAAAGGTCAAAATTTTCAATTGATCGTCGGCTTTTCATCCCACCTACATACACTTTAAGTATAAATCATCAGATTTATAAAGTTTACTTCAAGTACTGTTAAATATCAAAAATATCAATTTTAATGATTTGCCATAAAATGTGTATTAAATTGCGAATTTCAAAAAACAAAATTAACTGATATCAGAATGACATTCTTCGTATTCAGAATGCAATTCGATATGTCTGATGTGCTCTAATGTCCCACAATAAATACTGTCCAAACGTTCATACCCCAGCCCTTAAACGTTTCCTATACTGTTTTCCTAAGCCTTTTAGAGTTTCATTTAAAAGGTACCCCATGAATGTATGCCAAAAATCGCCCCCCCCCCTTTCTCGAGTGCCCCTCTACGGCTCGCCAAAAATTCTTGCCCCTGCCCCCCCTAATTTTGCTCTCCCATCAGGACTCATAATTATTATGAATGAATGAATGAATGAATGAATGAATATTAATTAATTAATTAATTACCGGTAATGAATGAATGAATTAATTAATTAAATTGAATGAGATTTTTTTCTCTTCTCTTTCTATTTCTCTGCTGTTTTTTCTCTCTGCGCCTAATCCAGTCTATAATCTGTTGCAAGGTCAATTAATTAATTAATTAATTAATTAACGAACATTTACATGAATCTGTAATTTATATAATTAGCTAGGCGGGGCCTACATGTGTTTGAATGGGCTTCACTAATTTCGCTGCTATTTTCTTCGTTTTTTTGCCAATTTTTTCCTTTAAGGGGGCACCCATCGATAAATTTGTGTCTATTTTTGCATTTTTCTCAAAAACTAATAACACAGTGGTAACAAAAGTTATGTATATTATAGGGGCAAGGAATCCAATTACTACACTGGAATGTCAGTGCCCCAAGACAAGGTGGTTTGTTATTTATGATCAGAAATAAGGTACCGCTAGGATGTACCGTAAAATGGGGTGAACTTCGGTCAGCGGCGCGGGGTAACTTTGGTCGGTCAAAAATATTTTTTTAAATGGTCATATTTTCGTACAGCAATATTGTTTTTAGTCGTATTTGGTGTCAATTTGTTAAGAAATATGTTTGGAAGAAATAATAGTCGGGATTTTTGACCAAAAAATCAGCATTTTTTTACATTTTTTTCAGAAAAAATTAAAATCGATATTTGTGAGCAAGGATGTGTGTTTGATTAATTTTGCAAGGTGTCAAATGTCACAAAAAACAACAACTTGCCCATATTCAGCGAAGATCAATTTTTTAAAGTTTTTTTCCTTCATGGAATGTATTTACTGTGACCAAAGTTGCCCCAAAGGCGGGGTAACTTTGGTCAGGTCATTTTGAACCCCTAGGGCACCCTTACAAAATTATTTAAAAATCTTTTTCAACTTCAAGGTGTAGAAGGAACCCTAATGTCACAAAAAAGAGTTAATTAGAAATATAATTGGTTTTGTTTGGAAGCAGTGGTTTAAAAACTCTGAAAAGTGCCCAAAGTTACCCCTACGGTACCTCGTTTCCTATCATATATACTGAACCGCTTGTCTTGAGTCACTGAAATTTCAGTGTAGTAATCGGATTCCTTGCCCCAATAATATACATAACTTTTGTTACCAGTGTGTAATTATTTTTTGAGAAAAATGCAAAAATAGTCACAAATTTACCACATGGGTGTTAGTAGTACCCCCTTAAAAAATACCAAATGACAATTTGAATCCTTCAACAATTTTAATTTTTACACTTGACTTTCGCTGGGATCACCGAATGGGTCTTATTCTTGCTTTCTTCCAACCCCACCCTGGACCTGTCATTTATAATACTGCACTAAACAATGCTAAAAGAATTCCCATGTACAATGATCGACTCGATCAACACCACACACTGCATCAACACATTATTAAACTTTGACATCACTTCATTAATATTCATGATGAGTACTATCGCTTATGTATATTGTAAACAGTTTCTGAAAGTATGGGAATATTGTACAGCTGTAAAACGACGAAAAATTGCAATTCGTCCTTGCGTCACTAAAAATACATCATCATCACTACTTTATTTACTGGTTGTCGATAAATCGTCATTGGATAATTGATTCTGCTTGTGTTCTTATTTATTTAATTTTAAGCTTACCAGTGTAGCAGAACAGCAGTACTATCTCATTAGACTAATCATTGTATTCATTCTGACTGTGATTGTGAAGACTTTACAAAACCCTAGCATACCTTATAACTTCATTCATCATGGTGTGCATTCCTTGCATAGTAATACCTCTTTTCCTATGGGTATTTCATCGATTTCTTCAGCCAATAATTATGCCATACTTACCAGAAAAATGGCAGCGATGGTTTAATGTCCGAATGAAAGGCTATGGAATTACGAAAGAAGGAGAAGAAACAGAGGAAAAATCAAGCGACTCAAATTCAACAGAAAAGGTGAATATATCCATACTTTTATTTAAAGCTGTAAAAGGTCCGTAACCCGATCGACGATCATCCCCCCCCGATTATTTTCATTGTTGATGAGGTTTTGGTATCACATGATAGATACTATTTTTCTCATTACTATCCTGAAATTTGACGCTCCAAGTCTATGTATTTCCGGAGAAATCATGAAACACAGCGGCTTTTACAGGCTATTTTGTAAATTATACTAAAAATTACTTCGGATTTCTGGGCAGGGAATTACATGTACATGTAATTGCGAATCATCAGTCTCCTCAACAGCTACTTTGGTTTCGCGTCATACACATTCTGTGAAAAAGCAAACCACACTAACTGCTGAGGAGACGGTGCGCCGTATTTATTTATAAAACTTCCACGATGGACGTAGTGGGCCAAATAGCTCAATTGGTTAGTGCATCATACTTTACCCGAGAGGTACCCGGTACTAAACCCGGTATCGCAAATTTTTTTTCTTCTCCATTTTTAACCCAAACTTTTTTATATTCATTTGAAATGTACATATTGCAAGGGAAATATATTTTGTTTCCTTTTTTTTCTGAAACGGTACGAAAAAACAACAAATATTTTCCGCTCAATACGGGCCGGGCATTGTTGTTGTTTCTTGCCTGCCCAGAATGCAATCTGCTGAGGCACAGCTGTGCCTTCAAACTTAGTCAGCACAATGTGTGCGTCGGTACTTTGTACTTCAGAGTAGACTGACTGTAACAAAACAGGGTTGCCAAAACTTTTTAGCCCAAGTCATGGGGTATTAGCCATGAAATGTCGCCTAAATAGCCAAAAAAATCGCCCAAAATTTTTAAGTCGATTTAAGGGGGGTTCTACCGTTGTGACCCCCGTTTTATCTTGAATTTTTTTTTCATATTTGGACGTAAAAAAGCCATTTTAAGAAAATGACAACTCCAATTTTTATGCAACTTTCATAAATGGAATTCTAGACATCAATTACATACAAATCAGCACCAACTTTAACATAATTAGGCATATAATAATGATTGTCAAAAATATTGATTTTCAGACCCCCCCCAGACCCCCCCTTGTCCAAATACTTGTTTTGGCCGGCACCAACTCATTTTTTGGCCGATTTGGATGAAAATGGTGTCAAAATGCTCACAAGGTCTTACTGCATCAAATAAGCATGTTCCCTAAGAAATTGAACATCAGGATTCCTTAACCCACCAATAGTATAAAGGTGGGTGACTGACCCCTTAAAGGACATCAAACTTTTGGGTTGTTAGAACACTGTGTTTGTCATTGTTTTGATCATGTTCACTCATTTGTTTACTGTTTTACTCTGTTTTGTTTACAGCAAAATAAATCTGAAAATGACAACACAAATAATGGATCTGCAATGAAATGTCCATTCCAACCGAATGGGAATACGGCACAAGAAGTTACAACAGGAGGGGACAAAAAGACAGACTAGTAGAAGGACTACATGTTTACTAAATGAAATGTGTGCTGTCCAGAGTGACAATTTAATCTCTTTTTATCGTTGAATTTATACTTGAGTTGCTGAGTGACGGAGATCAGGCTTTAAATGCAAAATTTCAGCCCATTTCATGGGTATGACACTTCTGAAGACATCTACTCAATATTAAAACCTACATGCACACGGATACAAAAAATGTATATATTTAAAAAAGTCTTTTTTTTTCAGCTTATTTTTGTCCAAGAAAATTGTTTTTTTTTCTATGATCTATGGTCTATGATCTGGCCAACAAGGTGTATTGTTTTTATAATCCATGTCATGGTCAGATAGTATACCAATAAGGACATTGCTCCAATACAAAGCAACTGAAGTATAAATTCAGTGAAGAATTAATAATAAGAGACAAAATTTTCAGTACAGACTGTTTACTTTGACTACTGTACACAGAGGAAGATGTTTAGAAGTTTACGAAGGAAGATGTTTTGATGTAATAATCATTTGCACTGCACAAAACTAACTGGTGAATCATGGGAATATCAGACAATTTTAACATCTGCTGGAGAGTACTGGTCTATCACAATTCACACAAAGAATATTATGCACAAGTGGAGATATTTATTAATTATATGTATATTGATATTGTACACTTAAAAAACTATTAATTGAAAATGGAAGTTGTTTAAAATGTACACTGAACAGTTTATTTACAAATTACAATTGACTTCAAAATTCCTTCAGTGCATAATTTTGATTTAAAAAAGTAGTTTTCATGTTCAGTGGGCATCTTAAACAGTATGGTGTAAACTTTTCTGTGTGTTGTTGGTTATTTTAATATATTATGTGTTTTGAGATGAAGTTTGTACTATTTTTAAAACTTGTTTACGAAATAATTAATGTAGACTATGTCAAAATAATTTTGTATGAGTGTACATGCCACATTCTAATGGTATCACATCAGTACATGTATAATGTAAAAGTCAATATTTTCGCGATTTTGAAGATTTTGTCAATTGCGCGAGAATTAAATTTCGCGGTTTTGATATTGATACAATAGAAACCTAATGCAAAAGGTTCTTTTCGCGAGTTTTTATTTTCGCGATTTTATGTCCACTCGTGAAATTCGAGAAAATAAAAACCTCGCAAAAATTTCTACTTTTACAGTACAGTGAAAAATCTGTTAACACAAAATGCTTTTCAAATCCAAACCATAATTTTATACAGTATAAAGACCTGATAACATAAACTCATGTTAACACAGTAACCAAAATCTGAGGCCCTGACAATTTTGTGTTAATAAGGTTCCACTGGACATTGTCACATAATTTTGTAAAGTTATAAAAAAGATTTTATTTTAAATATAGATCTTTAAGAAGTACAAGGAAAACTAATGTTGTAAGATATACATTTTGTACCTAGGGGAAAGAAGAATTATGCATCACCTGTAACCAGGAGGCTGGGGTGGGTGCCCGCAAACCCCAAAAGGCCCCTTTTTTGACCCAAAAAGTCCAATAATAGGGGTTTTTACACCTTTTTGGTCAAAAAGGGTCCAAATTTGGGGGAAAAAATCCACTTTTTCAAAATCAGCCCCCAAATACATTGTAAATCCTGGTTACAGGCCTGTGCATCACACTCTAGCACAATTAAACATGAATTTACAAATGGAAACATGACACGCATAGGCAGATATACCAGAGTAAAAACTCTGGACATACCTGCCTGTGTGGGGACTTGGACCCCAGTCCTCTCGCTGTTCCAGTGTATGATACGTAAGCTTCTTCCCTTGTTTGTATTGTAAGATGTTGTTTAGACTATGCCATAGTCGAATTTGATTAAAAATATGTTATTATTAGTCATGATGATGAACCCATTTCGTTGAACTCAAAATTATACTGATGTTTATTAAAATTAAAGTATTCAATAGTAAAATGGTCATAAAGAATTAAGAATATCAGATAATTAGTGACAATAAAAGTAATTGAATGCAACATTATCTTGCATAATTATAATGGCTCACTTTAATACTGAACAATTCTGATTTTGGAATCTACCAGTTTATTGATAGCGAACCACAAAAATCCGACTATGGACTTTAAGCAGAACTTTGCCCCCGAGACTTTGCTCTCTAAAATCACACTGTCAAGCATACTTGTTTATCAGTCCATTAACCTCAAGTACTAAGCATGGTATAGTACAAGACGCGCTAGATGTTTGATGAGAGATTAACTTTCGCGTCAACACAAAAGCGCCGCAAATACCACAGATAGTTGTTTACGTTGTAGTTAAGGCAAGATATGGGCGACCAATCACAAGGCAGATCCATTTAAAGATGCATTACATCATGGCCAATTTTGGTTAGGCCAGAAATTGGCCTAACTCTCCATAGAGTCCTGTGTTAAAAATCTTAACCGCAAGGCAAAGTCAGTAGTCCACTTGGGAAGCTACAAACAGAGGGAGTGCGGTGACTGAAAAGATCAGATACAGATGTGAAAATCTATCAGTTGCACACAAATCAATATAAATCAGAGTTTTATGCTTAAATGTAATAGCCAGAGTATGCAAAATGGGCAAGTGGACTACGGAGAAGTCTAGATGTTGTTATGTTGATATTCATGTAAAACTTACAGATTTGTCCTGTACAAAGAGTAAAAGCAATTTTATAGCAAATATCTGCATGTGTCTCAAGATTAAAATTGAGAGCTCTCAAAAGAGAAAACTAATAAAGCTGGATGAAATCTCATCAAAGATTAAGAGGTTTGACTACGAGTGTCTTGAGTCGCATGCACAAAACTATTTTGAAATCAGATATATTGTCATGCAGGGGGACGGGGACAAAAATTGTGGACTTTCATCATTTTACGGAGAAGACCTGAAACATGATTAAATATTTTGGCATGTTGCACCTTGTGCTTGTATTCAACACATTTCATTGCATGCAAAGGATACATGAAAGCACTGAAAGCTGTAATAACCCAGAGTCCCCTGACTCGGGGTTGCCAAAAATGTCAGCCCAAATCGCGGATCAAAAAATAAAAAAAGTCACCCAATTTTTCTCTAAACCTTTGGTTTCTATGGGACAGGAAACTATTGGAAGTCGTGGAAGCCAATGTTGAAAAGTCTCCCAATTTTTGTCTTTACCATTGATTGGTCTCTGTGGGATAAGAAATTGTCAAATTTGTCAAAAGTTGCCCAATTGGGTTGCCAAAATACCAAATCACAGGTTTGGCAACCTTGCCCAGACTCTTCTAGTCTTATTAAACTCTGTGATTCTGCCATAAATATTGATCATTCCCTTATTAAAGTGAAATAAGTCACTGAACTTCCTGTCTATTGTAGTGTACAAAGTGCTCTAGAGATAAGCATGAGTGTGGGCTGCATGACGTATCAAATTACCATGATAATAGTGTGAATCCCATTGTTCAAATCAGTCACAGGAATCATGTGACATCTCAATGATCACTGTCTAAAGATTGCAGATACATACACAATTTAGGCAGTGGTAGTGATGCCTTAGGTTGCACAATTGGGCTACTTGGTGATCACCTGTAGTTTCAGGCTGTAGCAGTAATTTAGTGTATTTTCCTTTCAATTTAACAGAATTGTATTGGTTTTAAGACTCTGAAGCGCCAATTTTATAAAAACAATAGGTTGTTTGTTTTTGACCCCTGTTTTGACCATGAATTGATTGGTCAGTAACTTTAAAAACCAGAAGTTTTTAAGTCAAGTGCTTATCCGCCCAATGGAATCATAAAAATGGGCTAATACTAGAGAGTCCTTCACCACGGTATGGCAAGCAGTTTGCCATGCCATGGCACTGACAAGTTTGGGCAACACTGGGCAGTAGCTTAGCCATGAAGTTTTCACCAGGGTGGGGTGGAGGAGTGGCAAGGTGACTTTCAAGGTGGTGGTGGGGCCGGGGGGCAACATTTGACAAAAGCTGAACTGTGCGGTTGTGTCATTTAATGTAGTGGGTTGCTTACTTCCTTCAATTTTCCTTGTTAAATTGTAGGTGACTGGTGTATTGATTAATAAGTAATTAATAACACAAACTATTAAAATGGTTAAAGGGCAAAGGGCATTCATGAACTTTATTGTGTACATGATTGCCCCCTGTACTTTTTTGTTGTAAGTTTAGTAACACCCTCAACTTGACACTCTTGTGCAATAGAAGTGAGTCTGTTTTAAAACAAAAATCCTACTATCAGGAATAAAGTTACTTGTACTTTAGTAGCCTCTGACATTCACAAATTATTGCTCAAGATTTGCAGCATTTGTGACAAAATTGCTTGTATAGTTTTACAATACCGTAAAAACTTGTCTATAAGCATATAGAGTGATTTTGATGAAGGCTATATAACAACGAAGCAGCCATAAAGATCCCAGTGCAATAGATTGGTCTTACAATCGGTTATTCATTTGATAAAACTCCATAATTTTCTAATTGTGTCGATTGATGCAGGGCTGTCAACTCTCACGCATTGGCCGTGAGTCTCACGCATTGGGTCACTTTCTCACGATCTCACGCCGAGGTAGTATAATCTCACGCCTAGGTAGTAAATGTCACGCAAAACGCTGGAAAATAAGTAAAATCTCACGCATAGTTAAATTAATTTGTTGTCCCTACCCCCCCCCTTTCAGATTCTCGAGGGCCGTGGTGGCTCAAATAATAATCACGGGTTAAAATGAACATTGTAGTCGGCAAATCCCGGTGCGCCTCTGTCTCACGCCAAGCAATTCCAAAAAGTTGACAGCCCTGTTGATGGCGCCTGGATTAATTAAGCTTTCATCAAAAACATTCTATATGCTTGTAGACAAGGTTTTACGGTATGTAAATTTAAGGTATGTGTACCTGTATTCATTCCATTAACTACCCATGTCCCTATAAACGCCCACCCAGGGACTTTACTACACCTGATCCCGGGACCTGATCCTCATACATGTATGTGCAACTACTTATGATGATCCTCCATCATTATATGTGCAGGGTTCAACTACAAAATCAAACAGGAACCATACACATAAAATCAATATTTGGGTCATTTTTCACATTATATGCAATTATGTGAACAATATAAGAAGTAAGTGCCCACCCAAAATGACTTTATTGTTAAGCGCACTGGGCAGTTAATGAAACCAAGACGGTACCAATATTGTGCTATGACAAACCCACACTCTCATAAATTTAGTTTTCTTGAGCAATAAAGGATATGGTTCTTTATGGGTAAAAGGCAAGAACAATAGGTTTAAAGAAAAATAGTTTAATTCATACCATTGAGTACCTTAACTCGAAAGGGGGATATGGTACACCGGGATGGGACAATTGCAGTTAACAGACACATTCAAACAGTATAATTCTCAAGACTAAAATTTGATGAAATTACATTATCTACTTATTCATTGTGCTACATGACATCCAGTACAGCTTTGGGATGCATGAATAAACATTTATAATGTACAAAAAGAGGAAGCTGCTACAAAAATGTCCCAAATATGAAACAAGCTGAAACTTGAAGATAACCTATACAATAGTATACTTTTGTACAAGTTTGTAAACTATAGAGGAAGTGCAGAAAAAGGTTAATCACCAAAGTTTGTGTAGGATCATGTGTGATGGTGAACAGTGTGAATTGAACAAAAAGTGAAGATTATAATCATACATGTACACTCATCACATATTATGATCCAACACAAACTTTGGTTATTAATCTTTTCTGTACTTCCTTGACTTTTTACGCATTGTGTATCAGGTTAACATTCTGGAAACTAGAAGATAAATGTACATGCTCATAATGCTTGATGTATGTATTATATTAAGAGAGATTGTGATGTTCCATACGCCATGTGCGGTCTGGGTGCATGTTCATGCAGGGTTCTTATGTGCATACATACATGTAATGTTTGCGAGTCTTGCTTCCAAGCTGGATTGTACTCCTTTGTCATGAAATTATTATCAGTGTGATTATAAGCATGTTTATTTTGTACATGCTGAATGTTCAATACGGCCAAGCAACCTTGTTTCAATCACTGAGGAGAGTGATTTTGAATGTAGGTGTACAATCATGGCGCTTTGGGAATCGCAACCTCTCTATTATGTACCGTATTGTATTCTTGGCTACAGCCATTGTAGAGATGTCTTGTTTATGGGGGGTGGGGGACACATAAAAATAAAAGTTTAAAAGTTAACAAGTCATTTACTTGCCATCAGTTTATATCCCACTTATTTCTGTGTTGTAACACAAATAAGGTAAAAACCATAGTCTTGCCTGCAGATACAAGGCCAAGAAGAAATTATTTGATTGTCCCATGTTTTTTTCTGGGGTAGGTGCAGGTACATTGTAGGCGGGTGAAAAAACAACTGTATAATAAACTTGCCCGTGAAGCCTATGGGAATGGGAGGTTTTAATCTATTCTAGCTCCAGTGACACCTCATTAATATCTATGGACCTGCCTTTGGATGTATTGGGAATCGAACTAGCATCCCCAGCTATATGCAGTCTTTTTAATACTTTTGATATCAACCTACTTGTATTGTGCACATTTTATATTAAACTGGTGTGTATGTGAGAGATATTGGTGCCCAAATTTTATGCAGTTTACATCCAAGTGCATATATGCCCATTGCCCAATCGAGCTGAAAATGTAGAAATTCACACAGGAAAATTGCCAACGAAATGAACAAATGGCTTGTGCCCCCAATCAGACCCTGTGCCCCCACCCCTAATAGGGGACTCGTGATACACCACTGATATCGTGGTAACGATCCCGGGTAACGATATTGATATGGGGGTATTATAATACAGTATTGATGCTTTCCTAAGTGAAGATTATGACAAATCAACCAAAATGAGGTACAATTGCTTTAGTATTTGGCACCTGTTTATTATATTATAAAACCCAAAAATGATTTTCCCAAAACTTTTTTAATCTACAACAACTAGAATGATCAGTGAGCAGAGAAGAAAACCAAAATCATGTGATTTTGTTTCATTTCATTTTGCCCATAGGCCTATGTAACCTAAGTTGGGATTTAACACAGATATCCTTATTGTAGAGGCAGTTTACTGTTATGACAATATAATTAAAATGTAATTCTTTGGAATCAAAAGAATACAATTCAATTATATTCATGATTCTTTTTCAATTATTTTAAGGTGGTACTACACCCCTTGATAAATTTGTGACTATTTTTACATTTTTCTCAAAAACTAATAACACACTAGTAACAAAAGTTGTGTATATTATAGGGGGAAGGAATCCAGTTACTACACTGGAATTTCAGTGACTCAAGACAAGCGGTACATTATTCATGATAAGAAAAGAGGTACACTAGAATGTTTCTCATTTCGTAACAAATCAGTGAAATTTCAGTGAAGTAATTGGATTCCTTGCCCTATATAATATACATAACTTTTTTTTACCAGTGTGTAGTTATTTTTGAGAAAATGCAAAATTAGTCACAAAATTTATCAGGATGTAGTACTACCTTTAGGATTTTGCTTAATTACCTATGATAATAGATGTTCTGTGGATAAACATCAATTCCAAGTTCTATGTTTACTTGACAAGTTTATTTTAGCACGTAATCAATCATAAATATTTTATACAGTATCAGTTTCATTTTTAAAGTGCTGGGGTGATTTGAGGACATAGAGAAGAAAACTACTCCCCATTCCAGAAAAATACAGAACTAATTTTTTTGGATTAAAAAAATATTGTCCTGTTTTGCCAAATGAAACATAGCTAAATCCTAATCCTTAGTTAGTCCTAACTGGAAATGAAAGTAAAATTTTAATATTTGGTCAATTTTTGTAAATAAGGGCCCAAAACATGCATTTTTAAGGCGTTTTTTCGACCTTTTTCGTATTCTGTGACAATCAAGCCCAAAGACTAATTTCAAGTTATGCATTCTAATTTTTGGAAAACACATTTTCCAATCTTTTTTATAACCAATTAACAAAAACAACATATAATATTAAACATTTATGAGCTAACTCTAACCTTTTTTGAATGCTTAGACTAGACTTGTGCCAAGTCTTACAATTTTGTGACTACAATTGTAAGAAAACATGCAAAATTGCATGTTTTTGGACTTTTTTCACTCAAATTGCAAAAATATTAAAATTTGACTTTTATTGCCAGTTATGACTAACTAAAGGATTAGGATTTAGCTATGTTTCATTTGGCAAAAAAGGATAATATTTTTTTAATCCAAAAAAATTAGTGCTGTATTTTTCTGGAATGGGGAGTAAATACAGCAGAAATAATTTATAGTAATTGTGGTAATTAAAGCAAATACTGAATTGTGCAGGCAGCAGCCGATATATCCCTATTGGACTTTGGATATGCATTATAGCCATATTGTAACATTCCCATAAAAATAGATCAGTATTTTTCTTTTCTATAAAATGTTAGCTTTTACTGTCAGATATGTCCCCTTTTAATTTTGAGCAGAACAACTGAGGTAAAGCAAAGAAAATTGGAATTTACTACCAGCTCCAATGCGTGTCACTCCATCGGTCGTAATACGGCACAGGTATGATCATACCGCATGCCATATACGTACTATGTTGTGAACATCGCGTATGTGTTCAACTAAAATATAATGTTTCCATCTTAATAATTAAAAAACTTAACCCGGGCCTAAAGCATGCATGTATATTGGGGTGGCTTTGGGGACGCGAGCCTCCTGGGGTAAAAGCAGGGGCGGTAAAGAGAAAAGAAGAAAAAAAGGACGGAAAATTGTCAAAAATGTTTACAAATTGTGAAACAAATGGAACTATACATAAAAAATTTAGTTTTTAGATTGCTAGAGCCTATTATCCTTTTTATTTTCAAACCATCCAAAAAAATATTAGGTAACCATTCGGGCTGCTATAATGAAGGGGCGGCAAAATTCACCTTTCCTCCAGCCTCCCCGGTAAGAGCGGCCTGGGTACACCCCCGGCCCCCAACTCAACACAAAAGTTGGCAACCATGAGAGTTACCAAATAGTGCAGAAAAGGTGTATTTTTTTACCAGTAGCGAGGACCTCAAAATTGGCAAAATCGGGGGTATTTAATTTGGACTGTCTGCAAAATTTGACTGTGAAATCAGCAAAATAGGGGGTATTTAATTTGCACTGTCCGCGAAAATTTGACAAAAAAATTCGTTAATTTTATGTCAATATTTAGTGTCATTGAAAAGGGGTGTTATTCTAGTCATGGAAAAGGGATATTTGAAATTCTAGTCATTGAAAACCACAGAAAAGGGGTTGTTTTGGGCCATATTTTGTCCTCGATTTTGCATGAAAAAGGGGGGTAAATTTGATGAAAAATCATTGCAAAGGGGGTCTTTTGATTTGGTATGGTAAATCTCATGGTTACCAACTTATGTGTTGAGTTGGGGGCCGGGGTACGCCATTGTAAATTTAAGTCTTGATTTTTGCTGGGTATGTCCAATCATGTAAAAATCAGTATTTTGAAAATATTGAGGGTGACCTCCTCAGCAAATGTTACAATATGGCTTTAATTGAAAAGGAGGACAAGAAAATAAACATTGCACCAAAATTGTTAATTAGGTATCTGTTTGAGATTGGTAGTGTTTAGAGAAGCAATTTGAGACTAGTGTCAATAATATCAGACCATTTTTAAATTTGACCTCTGTGTAAGCAATGTTTGACATTTGACCAAATCAACCTTATAACCCCCGAATTAAGCACTGTGTAACACTATGAAAATTAATAACTTTTTTCATTCATATACTATAGCAATGAAAGAATCAATTGACATACATAACAACATTTACGTGATTTGACCATTTTTATGCTCCCCCCCCCCCATAATGACCTTCGACCCCTCCTAGGAACCATTTAAAAATGGAACCAATTGTATTTTTAATTATTTCAGGTGTAAGGAACGCACCATTTGATGAAATTTGCTCCACCGCCCCCCCCCCCACACGCACACACTTGTTAGACTTTTGAGAGCCATCCTGGCTGGACAAAAATTGGGTCAACTTTTTGGGCTGTTGCTGCAAGGGGCGGCAAAATTTACATTTTCTTTAGCCCCCCAGGGTAGGAGCGGCCACGATACGCCACTGAATAATATGATTTGAGTTTTGAGCCTGGTTTTGAGAGTGCTGTTCAGCATGTGGAAATTATTTCTGCAACAAATGCGGGCTTGTTAAATTTTTGTCACGCTTGTCACTCTATAACTACTAGTGCCCCAAAATGTTAAGGTTCAGCCCTAATTTGTATGTTTTGAAATCATTTATATACTATAACATGAACACAAATGGTCAGTCAACCATTTTTTTACAATATGTGGTGGGACTAGACTTGTAGCTGTCCATGGTATCAGAATTGGTTTGCTATACAACCAAAAAAGTAGCTACATGTAGGTTTGGTATACCAGACAATATTTCTGTTTGGCCAAAGAAACTTTCAATCACTTCCTACCTTTTGTTTCATTACTTCCTTTTCTTATAACCCTTATCTAGAATATCTTCACATTTTATCTCATGACACATCATAGACCTTTTATATTCATTAAAGGTGAGTGGTCCGGGAAACAGACATCCTGGAAGGGGGGTGAAGTGAGGATAGGCCCCATACGCAGGATTTTTTTTGGGGTGCCGATTTTGAAAAAGTGGACTTTTTCAAGAGGGGGGAGCGATTTTGAGAAAAGTGGACTTTTCCCCAAAATTTTGACCTTTTTGACCAAAAAGCATTAAAAATCTGATTTTTGCTCACTACCCTCGCATACAGACCTGAGTGAGGGGTATGTGCCTACTGCATGAGCCAAATCAGTAGGGAGATATCAGTATAAAATTATTTAAAAAGAGGGTCATTGAGTATTTAAAAACATGAAAAAAGGGGTCATTTGGTATAAAAATGTTAAAATCATGGGTCATTTTGTAATTTTTTGTTTAAAATTTTGAAGGAAAAAAGCCCGGAAAAAAGAATCATAAGGTAAATTTTTTCACAAATATTGAGCAAAATACTAGATTTTTTGCTCTAAATTGTCAATTTTCTAGAAAAATGGAGTCATTGGGCAGTCGAACCTATAAAAGGTGGGTTATTCGGTGAAGTATGTCATTAGGTATATTTGACTTCATACAAGGGTGCCTAATGACAGGCACATACAGTATACTGCCACGTCTGAAGATGAGTGTCCCCCACCCTCCAGGATTGTAAATGTAAAATCCATACATTTTTATAGCTTTTCCCATTGGGCCCACTGGGGCTTTTGTTTGGACCTCAGAAGATACGTGATACCTGTACACTCTATGCAAGATGTTCTACATGTACATGCATGCAGCGGCGAGAGCTGGATTTTTTCCAGGGTGGGCAAGCCTTATGGGGCCTGTATGGGGCTTTGCCAGGCTTATTGATAATAATCATATGGTATTGCATATCGTATGGATTCTCCATCTCTCTGCCCCTCCTCTCCCTCTCTCCTCTCTTTTTTCCTTGCACTAGGGGGCGGGGGCCCAAATAGGCAATTTATGCCAGGGGCAACTGCTCCCCCGGCAGCTACACCACTGCATGTATGCTGAAAGCTTCATGCAATTAAAAAGAAACAGTAAACAATTCAGAATATTTTTAATACCATGTACTGGTACTTTATTAGTTTTAAAAATGAGGTCATGACTGTAAATAAATATTTGCATCAAATATTCAAATGCATAAAAGCTGCAAAAAATTACATTCACCTGAAGTTTTTTAACATTTCATATCACAGCAGCTGACAGGACTATCCCATCATGTACATAGAGCTGCAAGTTAAATTGCGAACTATGTAAAGTTTCACAATAATGTGGGGGTGTACATGTAGGCATATGCAGTTACATGTATGGAAAGCATAATGGAATACATGTAGTCCTTTCAGCTGCTATGATTTCAATAAAAGATAAGTAATATTAAATAAGATACATGTTTCGGTTCTCCATGTAACAATGCTTTTGGTTTCTGGGGTTCGATTATTACCCGGGGATTATTAATAGGTAGGCTTGTAGGGGGGGGGCTTGTATTTCTTGTTCTGTAAGTGAGTGACAATTGTTTTCATGTCATTGACACATAGATGTGGTGCAATCCACCCAGAAACTAAAATCGATATTTATTATTATTAATGATATTCAAATCCTGGTTAAGGATGAATTATTTCTTTCAAGGCCTACTTGAGGTTGAGGGAAATAATGTGAATTATTGAAGCAGAACAAAAGATTTTATGAGAGGCTGGAACACTAAAGCTTGAAAATGCAATATTGCAATTTCAATAAAGAACAGATATTTGTATTTTATTTTCTACAACTTGTTAGTTTTCACTGATCAGTGATTACAAAATGTCCCCTTTTAATTTCAAGCCAACAAATGAAAAGTCACCTATAATTATCGCCAATGCAAATTTTTTTTAAAGAAGTTATCTACCCTAAATAACTTGTTATTGAAGGTTGGAACCAGAGAAATACTGCTAAAGTAAATTACTTTTACTTCTATTGAACAGCTAGAAATGCATGTTAATTCAATATGTCCCTGGCTATTCAATAAAAGCAAATGTATTTTGTACAACTTTATCCAGCTTTAAAAAAATCGCAAGAAGGTTCTCTGGTTCATACCTTCATTAACAAGTACATGTAATTTTGGGTCTACAACTTCTTTTTTTATTTCATTTAAAAAAAAAAATAATTGGAAAAGATGCAATGGCACCAAAAGACACAATTGCGGCCCCCAGGTTGTGGCCGCGAATACCGTGATCTCATTTTCCAGTGCTTAGAACACAAGCAGTATAATAGCTTTTTTGCATACGGCCATATTAATTAAATCCTGTGTCTCAAAGCTGCTGTGCACGTTAGTAGTAAAATCATGCACGTAGTCCTCTTTGAAAATCAAGAAATTTGGTTTTTTTTTTCATTTTTTTTTAACTTAAAGGCGAAAATATAACTCACAATTTTTGATTTTTTGCAAACTTTGGACACAAAAATAATAAAAGAGAAGAATAATAGTTTGTAGCAGTGACTTTTTTGTCTGCTATTCCAACATTTGCAACATTGGAAATTTTTTGCACAAAAAAATCCAGTACTGCATATAAAAAAAAAGAGAAGCATGTAAGTCCATCAATACAAATTCAGTTTGTTCATTGGAATGGAATGTACAGTCAGCGTTGGAAATAGCTGGTATCGCCGTACATGTAGCAAATGCTATCACAATTGTATCAATTTGCTACACAATTTTGGAGCTGAGTAGCATTTTTATGCCATAAACTTAACTTAATACACACTGAAGTATGTAAATGCACCAAGAGAAAAGTAAAAGCAAATTTTGCTGCGGATAAAAAAGAAGAAGCTTAATTCCAACACTGTGAACAGTATGTACAATCTCAGTTGCTGTCAATGAGCACCAATAGTACATTTGGCTACACTAGTACAAAATGTCGTGCTGTGTACCCAAACAAAATATAGTTTTGTCCAAAAATCTCAACTTTTTTAGATAAGTGGGGATGAGGCTGTGGATCACGAAATGCAACTTTAATATGAAAGGTTTTTTTACAACACTATGTACAGATAAGTGATAAAGGATTAAAAAAGACTACATTTAAAAAACAAGGCATCTGTTTAATACCCATTGCGTTCTAATAAATAGGACACACAAGGTGTTGTAATTAAAACTCTAACTTGTGAACTACATTATAGCAAAACTGACTAGAAGGCTATATATTTGTACACAAATACGGCTATACCCGCATTTTATCGGTTTACACAAACTTACAGTCCTTATTTGCTGAGGACTTAGGTTGTTGTTGTCAGTCTCTCAAATTCACAGTGAAGCTATGCAATTTGATGGATTGAAATTCACAATACGCAATTTGATTAGGGGAAAGCTATTCCAGATGGAGTGTGTAAATTAAATGGAACAGCCATTTCAGAGGGAGTATGTAAATCAAATGGAACAGCTATTTTGGGACCATTTCAGAGAGAGTATGTAAATTAAATGGAACAGCCAGAGGTATGTAATTTAAATGGAACAGTCTTAACGCTTCACACATAGTATTTCCAATCACCATATATAATTAAATTATTATAATACGCTATTGAAATTGCAATATGCAATTTGATTAGGGAAAGCTATTCCAAAGGGAGTATGTAAATTAAATGGAACAGCCATTTCAGAGGGAGTATGTAAATTAAATGGAACAGCCTATTTTGTGGCCATTCCAGAGGGAGTATGTAAATTAAATGGAACAGCTATTTTGGGACCATTTCAGAGAGAGTATGTAAATTAAATGGAACAGCCAAAGGTATGTAATTTAAATGGAACAGTCTTAACGCTTCACACATAGTATTTCCAATCACCATCTATCTATCTATATAATAATACGCTATTCTCTGTCTGTAGATCTGTTTGTCTGTCTGTCTGTGACTTCTAATGTGAGGCCACCGTAGGTCATACGGGGCTCAAACTTGGTGGGTGGGTGCAGCTTGGTATGAGACAGAACGAGTTTATATTTTTGAAGGTCAAAGGTCAAGGACGGGGCCAAGTTCAATTGAAGTCAAATTTCAAATACTTTAAATGGCAAATCTAGCCATGCCATTGTGTTGACCTTGGACTGTCAAACAAAAGTTTCCACGGTGACCTTTTCAGTCAGACCAACGGTTAAGAGGTCAAAGGTCAAGAAAGGTAAAAATTTCAAACTGCCCCTATGAAGCTCAAACTTGGTGGGTGGATGGAACTTGGAATAACAGATAAAAGTTTCCACGATGACCTTTTTGTCAGACCTACGGTTAAGAGGTCATAGGTCAACAAAGGTAAAAATTTCAAACTGCCCCTATGGAGCTCAAACTTGGTGGGTGGGTGGACCTTGGACTAACAAACAAAAGTTTCCACGGTGACCTTTTCGTCATACCTACGGTTAAGAGGTCATAGGTCAAGAAAGGTAACAAAATCAAATTGCTCCTATGGAGCTCAAACTTGGTGGGTGGGTGGACCTTGGACTAACAAACAAAAGTTTCTACGGTGACCTTTTCGTCATACCTACGGTTAAGAGGTCATAGGTCAAGAAATGTCAAATTTCAAATTGCCCCTATGGAGCTCAAACTTGGTGGGTGGGTGGACCTTGGACTAACAAACAAAAGTTTCCACGGTGACCTTTTCGTCAGACCTACGGTTAAGAGGTCATAGGTCAAGAAAGGTAACAATTTCAAATTGCTCCTATGGCGCTCAAACTTGGTGGGTGGGTGGGTGGACCTTGGACTAACAAACAAAAGTTTCCACGGTGACCTTTTCGTCAGACCTACGTTTAAGAGGTCATAGGTCAAGAAAGGTAACAATTTCAAATTGCTCCTATGGCGCTCAAACTTGGTGGGTGGGTTGACCTTGGACTAACAAACAAAAGTTTCCCGAAAAGTTTCCACGGTGATCTTTTCTTCAGACCTATGGTTAAGAGGTCAAAGGTCAAAAAGGTAAAAATTTCAAATTGCCTTTGGAGCTCATACTTGGTGGGTAGGTGGAAATTGGACTAACAAACAAAAGTTCCATTGTGACCTTTTTGTCAGACCCACGGTTGAGAGGTCATAGGTCAAAAACAAAGATTTCAAATTGCTCATGGAGCTCAAACTTGGTCGGTGGGTGTAACTTTGGCCAAGGAAGCCCAGGTTTGAGATCTGCAAAAGCCAATAACTATGACAGCCGAGAACCGCGAAATACGGGTAACCGCCTAGTAATTATTATAATACGCTATTGAAATTCACAATATGCAATTTGATTAGGGAAAGCTATTCCAGAGGGAGTATGTAAATTAAATGGAACAGCCATTTCAGAGGGAGTATGTAAATTAAATGGAACAGCCTATTTTGTGGCCATTCCAGAGGGAGTATGTAAATTAAATAGAGCAGCCAATGGGTATGCAATTAACTGGAACAGCCGTAACGTTTATGTTATCTGTATTATAATTACGCTATTGTCTGTGAATCTGTTTTAATAGTCCTACGTGTATGGGGTGGGATGGGATGGGTGTTATTAACAATATAATTCTCAGGTGCAATCTGTGTACAAACTCTGAGCCCTGAAGCTGCTTTATTTGATGATAAACGGACAGCCCTTTTTTAACATTTGGGCCCCATGGGGCCCATAATATTTGACTTATGAGGCTCATGTACATATGTTGAAGTATAATTGCTATCAGTAGACTCAAGCTGGGCACTGTAGCTGCTTTATTTACTGAGTAACGGCTGGCCCTATGTTTTAGCTTTTGGTGGGGCCAATGGTGTGACATATGGGGCTCATATGTACATATAACAATATAATTCTCAGGTGTAATCTGTGTACAAACTCTGAGCTCTAAAGTTGCTTTATTTGATGAAAACGGCCGGGCCTTTGCTTTAACATTTGGGGCCCGGGCCCATAATATTTGACTTATGGTGCTCATGTGCGTATGTTGAAATATAATTCTCAAGTGCTATCAGCAGACTCAAGCTGGACATTGTAGCTGCTTTCTTTATTGAATAACGACCGCCCTATGTTTTTTGCTTTTGGGGCCCTGGGGCCCATATTATGTGACGCATGGGGTCTCATATATACATATAACAATATAATGCTAAAGACCTATTAGTGTACAAAATCTGAACCCTGTAGCTCCTTTATTTGCTGAGAAACGGCCGGCCCTTTGTTTTAACATTTGGGCCTCTGGGGCCCCTAGACTTAATTAAACATCTGGGGCCAAAATGGGCAAAAGGCAATTTTCAACTTAGGGCCCATACATGTGCCACATATGAGCTCTAGTGCCCTTGTAGTTTTATAGCTAGCCTTGTCAATCTGTTGCCCCTTATTTTAACATTTGGGGCCCTGGGGCCCATAATATATAACATGTGGGGTTTATGTATACTTGTATATATAGAGTACCCCTGGGGCTATCATTGTACCAACTCAGGGCCCTGAGGCTGCTTCATTTGATGAGAAACGGCATGCTTTGTATTTTTACATTTGGGCCCCTGGGGCCGTGACCTTGACCTCTGGGGCCAAGATGGGCAAAGGATAAATCTACGGGTAGGGCCCATAAGTGTGCCACATATGGGCCCTGTGGCCCTTGTAGTTTTAGCGCTAGCCTTGACAGAATGTGTTTGATGGAGGAGGAAAAGGAGAAGGAGAAGAAACCATAGAATGGCAATATACCCGTTCATGCTTCGCATGCGGGTATAAATATTGCACTTTTTAAAACAAATAAAACTATATACATTGTAACAGTGCATACAATTTGTAAACATGCATAAAAATAAACAATTTAAGGTGGTAAATTTGTGACTATTGTTGCATTTTTTTCAAAAAATATCACACTGGTAACAAAAGTTATGTAAATATAGGGGCAAGGAATCCAGTTACTACACAGGAATTTCAGTGACTCAAGACAAGCGGTACATTATTTATGATAAGAAAAGAGGTACCACTAGAATGTACCTCATTTCTTAACGCTGCTGTGTACTCTAGCCATTGTTTCTTTCTCAAAATTGAGTTTTTATGATATGTTTGTACCTTGTTATGTTTTTTATAAATACAAGGAATGAAAATCCAGATTTGTAAACTCCAACTGCAATATTTTAAGGATTTTATTTCACTATTCCACTCGTGTTTGAAATTGAAAAGGAAAGAAAATCTTTGTTGTACCAGCAAGGTACACGCGCGCAAAAACACATCGCGTTGCGTATCGAGAAATTTGATAACACACAAATACGCGACGATACGCGACGCTTATCTGCGTCTTGGCGGCGCATCTTATGGAAACACCACGGAAGCACTGATTTCACAAAAACCTAGTGGTCAAATGGCTCCGCTTTTAGCTGATAAAATGTGGGTTTTTTCAAGTTCTTTCCCCGATTTAAATATCAAGTTATGAATGGATTTCGCTCAAACTTCTCAAGGGGCTGTGGATTTACCCGATGTTCACGTAATATAAGTTACAAAAACGAAAACTGTCGATTCTCCTGTGAGATTCGATGAAAGTGCAAAATGTGACCACTTTAAACTTCAACGGCCATTATTTCAATGTTCATTTTCTCGGTAAAATGACGATTTAGGTACACGATAACTCAATAAATACAGCATCTATAGGTAAGCAAATATGATCATCGTAAAAAGCATGATCGACTCAAGAAACGGTTTTCTCATTTTTTTATATTTTGGTCTATTTCCGATTTTGGGCATCATTTTGTGCAAATAGGCGTTTTTGAATTTTAAAAGTTCATTTTGATGCCTTATATGGTCAATATCTCAAAAAATAAGGCCAATATCAAAAAAAAAAAAAAACGTTTTGGAATGGAGCCTCAAGATTGAGCTAAAAACAAAATAAAATATTTTGGAAAGAGTGTTTTTTTTTTTTTAAGATGTAGGCCTACCTAACAAATATTGCCAAAAACTCACTTTTTTGTGATTTTCTTCAAAATTTTTGTTTTTACCCCAAATCTGTATTTATATTAAGATTTATTGATGTCTTGCCTTCATAAAAATGTATACTTTTATATGTTTTATGCTAATAATTACAAAGTTATTGCACTTTTACTACATGCATGTCTGAGAGTACACAGCCACCTTAATATACATGTGTAATAAACCATTTGTCTTGCATCACTGAAATTTCAGTGAAGTAATTGGATACGTTGCCCCTATACATAACTAATAATTAGTCACAAGATTTATCAGGAGGTGTAGTACCACCTTAATGTAATTAAATGTACAGGCATACGTCTTGTTCAAATTCCAATACCGTATTTTACATGTTCTTCTAAAGCTGCATGACATTTCTCTTGAAAGAAAATGTATTTTTACAAAAGTTTAAGTCAATGTATATCAAACTATACATTTTTAAAATGAAAATGAGTTGAGAAATCCTAGATGGTAACGTTGAATTTTAACAAAAATGTTCAGTTTTGAAAAAACAATCACAAAAATTCACTTTTTTGCCCCAAATTGTTTGTGACAACATAGCAAAAAATCAATCCAGAGTAAAAAAATTCCAGTTAGCTAATATTTAGTTTTAATAAGAACTAATAAATAATAAATGTCATTATAGGCTTATGATCAGGGACAGGCGATTTGCGCGGAAAAAGTAACAAATTGCGCGGAATTTTTTTTCAGTGCAAATCATGTATCCCTGCCCATAGGAAAAAAATAGCCAATTGCGCGGGAAAAAAGTTCCGCGCAAATCGCCTGTCCCTGCTTATGATACACTGTAAGAGAAAACAAAGTAACCCTGAACAACTGATTATACCACATCTGATACAGAAAAACATACCATACATTGTATTACAGTGGCATATCATCATAGGGGCCCCCTCCCAATCAATTGTCAAAATTTAGAAAATCACATAGGAAAATTGCCAAAAATGCCTCGTGCCTCCCCCCCATCAGACCTGGTACCCCACCCAGATGTGATGACCCACGCTACACGTGTATGCCACTATTGTATTACATGTCATGCACGGTATGTACTGTACTGTTTCAAATACAATGTACAATGTAAGTGCACTTTTCACAATTGATTGGGGTTTGAACTGAAACCATATTTGTTCCAAAACTGCCCAGGGCACTTAACAAAGGCATTTTGGGTGGGCGCTTTGTTTTTACATTGTTTACATAAAATTTGCATATATGTGACTCCTCGCCACAACTGAGCCCGGATGTCGCCAATCATCATTTTTGAGATATTCAACCAAAATATTCTGCTTGAAATTAGCTTTAAAATGATGTATATCATGTCTATAGTACTTGACATTTAAGTAGTGAAAATCAATAAACCAGTCGATCAATCCTTGCTTTCCTCTTGTTTATTGTCAAGTTCGATGGAGCATGTCTCAGTAGTGGCACTGGCGACATCCGGGCTCAGTTGTGGCGAGGAGTCACATATGTGAAAAAGTGGCCCAAAATATTCATCCATGGATCTGTTTAGGACCATCATCCAGATTTTCATCAGTTTGCTTCTAAAGTCACTGGGTGAGCGCTTATAGGGGCATGGGCAGTTAATGGAACGAATATGGTACAATGTACATGAATGATGAATGCATCCTGTAGAAAGGTCAATCATGAAATACATTTTGACCTCAGAATCATATACTTTGCTCGGTTTATAATTGGCAAAACTTATATGTAATGTTTGCTATTCATTACCAGGGACAAGTGATTCGTGCGGAAAAAATAGCCAATTGCGCGGAGATTGCGCAGAAAAAAAGTTCCGCGCAAATCACTTGTCCCTGCTCATTACACACATTTATTATTATTATAGAGTAGCTGCTGCACCCAGCCGCCCAACTGATAATGATAGATCAATCTCAGTGTATGTGACACGATCAAGGGAAATGAGTCAGATGTCGTTCGATTTTGAGATATTGGCAAAGAAAGTGTTAAAATTCTTTTGGTTTATATTGTTTTCAGCAATTGATAAATTGACGTAACTTTGCAACGAAAAGTCGTATAAACATTGGGTTTTCAGTTTCTGAAAGCTCTAAATGTCCACTTTAGAAACATGTAAAACTCCCCCCTACAGAATTGTACCCCATCAGAAGACATGTCAAACTTATATTAACAATCAACGAACACAGTACATTTTTTTGATAATATACACATATCAAACTGGTTCAGCATTTCTATAACAAGCTGGTCTTACAACATCTGGTTCTAAAAATAGCAGTCCACAAATGGTTGAGAACCCCAAAATTAAGCACAAAACTTTCAAAAGTCTGTCAGAAGGGGAATGCATTTCATGAGGCAAAACTTCAAAGAATGTTATGTAGAGGAAAGTTCCAGTAGCTATACCTTGTAAAAGGCCATTGAAGACACTGTGGGTAAAATCTGAATAACCTGTGTCTACTGCGATCCCTACAGCAATTCCTATCGGTGCCATGATTGCAAAACACATACATGCTTGTATTATTGCTCGCTTGCTAAGTTTGCTTTGAACTAGACTCATACCGAGACTGAAGGCAAGGATGGTTTTGTGGATAATCACAGCAGTAAATATGTCAAGTACTTGATCGTTTGTGCCCTGAAGTCCAATAGCAAGGCCCTCAAATATGGAGTGTAACGATAGAGCTACGAGAAGCATTAGTGCACGTAACGACGAGTGAGAGTGCATATCATGATCTTCAAGATCTGCTTCTTCACGGCTCTGTTCTCGAAATTCATCAACTGAATCTTTGTGGACTCTTGGACGCCTTCTATTAAAGCTTCCGTAACCTAAACGATTTGTTGCCGGTGCTCTGATATTGATGTCTGCATTAATATTGTCTTCATCACGATTCAAACTATCAATCGGTGGCTCTAATAGAGGTCTTGATGAGTTACTTTCTACATCGTTTATAGATTCATCATTTTCATCTGCATGAAAGTGACCATGAGAATGTCCAGAGTCATCGCCTGATGCTTCTTTACAATCCAGTGCAACTTGTTCCACAATTACAATGATGAAAAATCCTATTGCCACAACAAATTCTGCCACTGGAAAACTTGTGTAAATTTCTAGCCTATCAAACACATCACTCAGCTTATCTCTGACCGTGGGAAGTAAATCCAATAGACAGGTTGCTAAAAATACTCCTCCACCGTAACAGCTGAGGAAACTCATAGCCCTTATGGCTCGTTTTCGTCTGTGTGCTGTATCCTGATGTGTTGCAAATCGGGCGAATCTCAGAGGAGCCAGCCCTGCCAATAAACATGTACATAGCAATGAGAAAAGCACTAAAACTTTGGTGATTGTTACTTCCATCTTTGCTGATTAAGTGTACGTAAAAACACGGCATAAAACTACATCAAAAGTAAGTCTAATTAAGTAAGCTTAGTAAGCTGTCCACTCCTTGACCTTCGATGCATAACAATAGTTTGACGTTGATTGCCCGTGTTGCCCTGCCGTGTTGTACTGTTGTGGCCCGTCACTTACATGTGACATCAAGGTCACATGATCTGCTTTAGGGCGCACGCCACTAAACAACTCTGTTATTAAAAGGGACCACGGGAGATGGAAAAACAACACTTTGTCCAAAGTTATCTCAAATTGTCCAATATTTTTATGTCCAATTTATATTTTGTCCAAAAATATTTGGTCCAAGTGTTATTTTGTCCAAATATATTTTGTCTAATATTTAAATAATATTAGACAAAATGTATTTGGACAAAACGTTTTTTGGACGAAACATACTACATCCTGGGAGACGGCTTTTCGGGGGATCTCTTTTTAAGGGGAAACTTTACACCCCGGGGAATTACACTCCGTATTTGTGCCTTACGGGTAAGTGCCGCCCTCCTCCACCAGAGCTTTGGCTACAAGAACTTTAGGGTCTGTGCAATAATTGCGGCCCGGGGGGTAAGATTTCAACAGCACGGTCAAGTACGTTGCTTGCCCCCCCCCTCAGCCCGCCAACAATCCCCGCAACAATCGCTTGCCCCCCCCCTCCCGGCCTGCCAAAAATCTTTGCCCCCGCTCCCTTTGAACATGCCAAATTTTTGGGATCCCAATTTGCAAACCTTAATGGTCTGTAGGCCTATATAGGCCCTATACATGTTTCAAGCACAGCATTAAGCAGGAAAATTTGTAAATTTTAAGCATTTCCGTACCGTGTTTTCCTAACTTGATTGAGCCTTTTTGAGCGTTTTATTTAAAAGGCGCCCCAAGAATGTGTGCCAAAAACAGTTCTATTTTTTTCTGGAAACCCCATTTTACTCGCCAACCCCAAACTCCGGTCGGAAGCCTGCACTATTTTTGAAATCTGAGCAGCACTTAATAGGCCTACCAACCAAAAAATTATGTACCTCCCCTGGCCCTGCTGGTAAAGTTATAAAATTGAGACATGAAAGCCGGCGGCATGAAAAGCAGTGTGGTCATACGAACGCGACACCCCCTAGCTCTGACCAGTCATTGAACATTCAGACCCCCCAAAAAAAAAAAAAAAAAAAGAAAACATGAAACTTGATCATATATAGTGTCAGTATAAAAGTGTGGTAATCTGTGACTTGGGTTAATAGACAACAGACAATAGACTACTGTAAGCCTGTCCTCCCACAGATCAATTCCGTTCATGATGCAGTCATGTCTACAGTAGAATTCACCACGACCTTTGCAGGACTTAAACCCCATTAAAAGCTATTAAACCAAGATAACACTCATTGAAAACAGCTCAACTGATTAAATCAGATCTTGTCTGGTTAAATCCACACAACACATGTTTCTGATTTACCTGTGCAATGAGCAATGAGCTGGTATTATAGTTTCAGTTGGGTGAACGATTATAAAGCGAACGCTAGGTTACAATTCTGTGTGGGCTTTTGTTTACGAAAAATTTAGGACATGTTACAAAACTATATTTTCTAGAATTTCAGAGAATACTTTAAATATTGGCCGGTTATTTTTCACACAGTGACGTTAACTAGGCAATTGCCTATACTTCTAAGGTACACTACTTGTGGAGGTCACGCGTCAATTGTGAGAGCTCTGTGTATTGTGTGTAGGAAAACGGACAGTAACTACAGTGCTGTTCTGCACATGATTAATTAGTGGCGTGCGCCCTTTTGCCATTTAGTCAGCCAGGTTTGGGGCGCTTACCACTGGGTCGTTTTTATTGGAAAATAAAAAAGGAAAAAAAAAAAAGAAAATAGTTTTTTTGTAGAATCTTAAGCTTAAAGAACCTTTAGCCTAAGGAAGTTAAAGTAGATCTGAAAAAAAAACCCGATTCTTTAGCCAAGGAAATGATTTTTAGGACCTAAAAGCTTAAGGCCCAAAAAGTTCCTTTTTGACCCAAAATGTCCCATTTGCCGCGGGATTTGCCGTCAATTGGCAGACCGCTGAAGTTCTCTGCTGAAAACTATAATTTGATGGTATGCGCCCTTTAACTGTAAAAAAATGGCAGCTCTCACGTAACACATGTACATTGTAAAGATCCGTTTTATTCTAGTTTATTGTATGCTTTAACGCTTTTACCACCTAAAACATGAATCGTTTAGTAAGTAATAAGTATGCTTGTCTGGCAGGACATCAATTATGGAACAAAAGTGGACATTTACGCAGGACAAACGTCCTGAAATCATCACAATTTCAGCATGATGGACGACGGGCTGTACACAACACACTTGCTGATGCAAGATGTTATTTAAGCTTACCTAACAATTTTCGGAATTCAATCCTCCCTAGAGGTGTAATACGAAATTTATTTAGAAAAGAAATATCATGTGTAAGTGTTGGACCAAATATTCTTGAATCCAGATGTCTGTCATCCGGAAATTCTCAACATTTAGCAATTTGGAAATGGAATGGTGGAAAAGGTGGAGGGTTTTCTGACAGCAATGGTGGAAGCAGTCAGAACAATAATGGTGGGCAAAATGGTGGGGAAGGAGGAGAAGGAAGTGCTGGAGAGTCTGGAGGAGGGGGCGAAGGAGAGCAACCACCACCACCCCCTCCCCCAATAATGACATCTTTAGCACCGCTCACTACTGTGCCTGAAACTTTCTCACCGGTTCCAGTTATTGCTGTTGATAGAAGTCCTGTTTTCCCAAAATTTATCAAAATTGTTGAGGTAAGTATGATAAGAATTTACTCCTGTTATAGTATTATACTAACTGAGTATAAAGGTATTGTTTTTAGCTACTGGAGTGCATCTATCATCTCATAACATGGGCATCATTTTAAAAAAATGAGACGGAGCCGAGTTGTTTAACACCAAAATTAATGATATTGATGGTGTTATATGAGACAATAGATGCACAAAAGCGGCTAAAAACAATACCTTTATTCTCATTCTTAAGGTGGTACTAGACTACTACACCCCTTGATAAATTTGTGAATATTTTTGCATTTTTCTCAAAAAACTATTACACACTGTGACACTGGTAACAAAAGTTAAGTATATTATAGGGGCAACGAATCCAGTTTATACTACACTGGAATTTCAGTGGCTCAAGACAAGCGATACGGTACATTAGTTCAATGATAAGAAAAGAGGTGCCGCTAGAATGTACCTCATTTCTTAACATTTATCATGAACCAATAGGTCACTTGTCTTGAATCACTGAAATTTCAGTGAAGTAATTGGATTCCTTGCACCTATAAATACAATGTATACACATATAACTTTTGTTACTCAGTGACAGTGTGTAGTGTGTACATAGTTATTTTTTGAGAAAATGCAAAATTAGTCACCAAATTTATAAAACTGTATATTACAAATGGTCGCATGTCATAAGTTGGGTATGCTAAAAGGGTGGAGGGATTACACTTTTCTGAAAATTGCGATACAAATTTGATTGGCTTTCCGTAACCCCATATCCTACAGCAGTGATTGATGCCTCATTTTAAGCCTAATATTATACTCTTTCAGTCTACTGAAGCATATAATTATAAATTATTCAGTAAAAAAATCACATCAGTTGAAATAAAAAATGCCAGGGGTGGAGGAGCAGGCGGATGTGGAGCAGGCGGATGCGGGAGTGTGCAATAGGGCATATGTGAAAATTCACATGTCAGCATGTCAAAACTACTGGTTAGGCCTACTGTTTCAAATCTAGGGAGGGCGAGGGTATGATGTATTGACAGCTTTGAATGTTGAATTTGTACAACTAAAACAATTACTGACTACTTAAGGTGGCACTACACCCTCTGATAAATTTTGTGACAAATTTTGCATTTTTCTCAAAAAGTAACTACACACTGGTAACAAAAGTTATATGTATATTATAGGGGCAAGGAATCCAATTATTGAACACTGAAATTTCAGTGATTCAAGACAAGGTGTTCATTATATATGTTAAGAAGTGAGGTACATTCTAGCGGTACCTCTTTTCTTATCATAAATAATGTACCGCTTGGATTGAGTCACTGAAATTCCAGTGTAGTAACTGGATTCCTTACCCCTATAATATACATGACTTTTGTTACCATTGTGATATTATTTTTTGAGAAAAATGCAAAAATAGTCACAAATTTATCAAGGTGTGTAGTACCACCTTAAAGGGTTATATGTTCCATTTTTTCATTTTTAATGAAATCCTAGTTGTATTTCAGTATTTTTAGCAATATGCTAATGTACAATTCTCTTCTTGATATTCATTTCCTCAATAAAAGAATAACCATCTCGCTAATTACTCATAAAAAGGTCATTGACCTTTACAATGTAATTAACATACATACAATTATTTTAAATAGTTCATTTGAAGCATTAATGTTTTGAAAACATATCCTCCAAATCTGATGACATTCTTGCATAAAATAAAAATTTTACAGTCATTTTTGTAATTGAGGTCCGATTTGAGAAAAACGCATTTGAAAATTGAGATTTACATAGACGCCTGTGTATTAATTAATTAGTAATTAAGCATTATCTCAAAAATTAAGCAGGTGTTAAGGTTAAAAATGGTGTTAATTATTAGAGATTGTCAATATATACAACATATCAAAGAATACATTTGTTGTCATTTTTTACCATGTAATGGAAATTGTACCCAACTTATGACATGCGACCAAATGTTTAAAATCAAATTAAATCTTGCATTTTACAAGGAATTACCTAGGGCATAAAATCGATCAGTCCTGATATTGCTATGCACGTCCGATTGGTTCAATTCAACGTCCGATTGGTTCAATTCAAATAGCATGTACGAGTATCGCGTTGAGTGACACCCACAAAAAAGTGTGTGATATCGTGTCATATTACATGTGTAAGAACCAATAAGATTAGGAAAGTTCTCAATTGTTTAAGAATAATTTTTGGCAGTATTTTTTTTCTCAAGACCATTTACCTCACATAGCACTTTAATAGTAGCTGCAGCAGTCAGCAGATTTACTCAAATTGTTTGTTTTTTCCCTCAGGTCAGTCACAAACCATTGGTTGAATTGATCAGGAAAAAAGTCCGCTTTAATCAGCCTTATGCGGGAATATTCTTACGAAGAGATGACAAGTAAGTACATAAAGCACATAGCCTAACGTCTTTCTCAGAAAGAGGCAAATTGCATTGTTAGTTCTTCGCTGAGACTTGCTTGAATCATGGGAGGCAGTTGTTGTTTGAACATGGGTTAGGGGATACTACACCCCTGCCCAATTTTGTGCCTATTTTTGCATTTTTCTCAAAAATTATAGCACATTGGGGACAAGTAAGATATGTATAGGGGCAAGGACTACAACTACTGCACTGGAAATTGAACAGCACAGACAACAGTTGTGGAGTTACAGTCAAAAATGAGGGAAAACCAATATTTGATCAATAAATCAATAACTAATTGCTTTGAGTTGCTGAATTTTCAGTACAGTAGTTGTAGTCCTTGCCCCTATAATATACATATCTCACTTGTCACCAATGTGCTATAATTTTTGAGAAATATGCAACAATAGGCACAAAATTGGCCAGGGGTGTAGTACCCCTTAAAAGACGAGTTTCCTTCCACAGCTATACTTAAATGAAATACTGCCACCTACATGCATACACTGTTTCCAACAGTAGTTGTAATAGTTCAGGTATAATTATATAAAAATGTGTCTCTGCTCTTTTCATATTGATTCTTTTTCCATTTCCCTTTTCTTCCTCTTTCTTTCTCTTTTTCCTTTATTCCTACCTCCTTTTTTCAGAGTTTGGTGGTTTGGAATACAAAACTAACATGAAACTTATTAAATGGTTCACTGTCTTTTATTTCCAGATCTGACTCTAAACTGATAGAGGTACCCAAACCAGAAACAGAACTTGTAGAGAAACTGGAGGATATTTACGATGTTGGAACATTTGTACAAATTCACGAAATGCAAGATATGGGAGACAAACTGAGAATGATTGTCATGGGGCACAGAAGGTTAGAAAGTTGATCAATTATTATATTAATGCTTACTTAAAGTTGTTATTATTACAATGTTTAGGCACAGGTCACATAGGCTTCTCAGTATCAACTTTCTGGACTCATCTGAAAAGGGAGATGCAAAGAAAAAAACATTATTGAATTAAAAAAAAATCTTTTTTTGTGACATATTTAAAGATGCATACCTGCTGCACCAGCATGATAAGCATCCACTGCTCAATATATTGGCAGGCCTGTCACCTATGTAACGCACCGCACTGCAAAGCAATAAAGGCCGTCAGCCTTTTCCTTGTGGGTACTGCCGATCTTGTGGGTACTGCCGTTCTGCATGTCATGCATTAGACATTACGCCCCCGATTACGCGGAAGTCGCAACGCGTGACGCACCTCTTCAGTCAAGCGTCAACACGGTAATCTTAGCAACAAGGCACTCCGTACTCACAAGATGGCGGTGTTGATAGCACAATTTAATACTACCTCTATTGCAGCATAGTATGAACAAACATGTTTTGAACCAATCTGAGATATATATGTAAGAATAGTCAGTAGGGCTGTAGTGGATATTACATTTAAGTGTTTTTAAGTGTATATATAACATTGCTCCGCCATATCTTGCTTCAAACTTGACTGCTTACACATCATCTCGTAGTGGCTTGCGCTCGTCTACAGATACTACCCCGCTTATGGAACACAAAATTCATCCACGGAATCTCCAATCTGCTGCTGATAGATCTTTTTATTACTATGCACCAAGATTATGGAACAAAATCCCAATTGCTCTGCGCACTGCCAAATCGCTTAATATCTTCAAGAAAAATTTAAAATCATATCTCTTTCCAAAATAAGTTTGTAATTGTTGCATTTATATTTGTTTGCTCTGTCATTATTTTTTATGCTTGTTGATTTAATATTGTTTTGCTGTATCATCACACCCGCTGTGGTCTTTATGAAATGGCGGGTTATAAAAGCCTTGTTGTATGTATGTATGTATGTATGTATTTAAAAGCTCTGTTTTGATTGGTTTATGGTTACTCAGACAAAATATTGTGTAATTAACCAAACAAGGGCTCTGTAAGAAAGACAGGAGTGCCCATGGGGTTACACCTTACATTATACATACATGTACAAAAACAGTACAATGTACCTGTAGAGGGTAAATTCAAAGTTATCAAGCCTTGCATGAGAATAAATCAAGAAATTCTTCGAGGATGCCAAATCCATAAACTCTTCTTTTATCCATAAACCTCTCTTTTCTCCTGCAGGATAAAGGTGTCAGATGTAGTTGATAACAAAGTGGTGTTGGAAACTGTGAGTGTCGACCAGGATCTGACCCCTGATGAACCATTGACCCCTGAACCAAAGCCAGATGTCATACCAGAAAAAGATGAAGCATCTGAAAAGTCTGCTGAGAATGGACAAGATAAGACCACTACCGAGTCGGCAGATAAGACCACTACCGAGTCGGCAGATAAGACCACTACTGAGTCGGCAGCTCCTACTGCAAATGAAATTCTCATGGTTGAAGTTGATAACATCGTTCATGAGCCTTTTGAGACAACACAGGAAGTCAAGGTTGGTTGATAAATAAATAAAAAATGAAATAAATGTTGGTATTTATACAGTGGCTTTCACATGTGCACATATGCCAAAGCGCTTTACATTTATTCCGCTGCCGTTAGAATATGTCAGCGGCCATACAATGCCCAAGGCATGCTCATACCTGTGATTGTATAAATATTTTTTAATAATTTTGTCAAAAGTTTCATGTTGCAAAACCAGGGAAATTGAATGTGCTACTTACATTATGCTCTTTTTATATGTTTGTTTTAATTAGGCATTGACGGCAGAAGTTGTGAAAACTGTAAGAGATATCATTGCACTGAATCCACTCTACAGGTAGGTTTACAACTTGACACGTTGCTTTTGAATATATGCAAACATTGCTCCTGTCCCCAGTCATTATGTATTAGGCACAAACCCTAACCATCCAAATTCTAACACAATCTAACAAATGTAAGACTAAGTTAAATTTTGTTAGATTCTGTTAGCATTGTGAGGTTTGTAAATAAATTTTGTAGAATTTTGTTGGATTTAGCAGGTTCTGATGGATTTTGATGGATTCCTCAGGGCTCAATTTTAGGTCCTTTACTGTTTATAATTTTTGTTAACTGTTTACCTAATGCTGTGTCTGAATGTAAAACTGTAATGTATGCAGATGATACCTCTTTAATGTGTAAAGCTAAAAATGAATCTGATCTTAAAATTCAAATGGAGTCATGTCTAAGTAGGGTAGCTGAATGGTTCAAAGTAAACAAACTCACTTTAAATGTTGAAAAGACTAAGTTTATGATCTTTGGTACAAACAAAATGCTTGAAAAGTTCAACAATGTACATTTAATGTATAACAACAATGATATTGAAAGAGTAGCTGAGTTTAAATATCTAGGTGTGAAATTTGATAGCAAGCTGTCTTGGTCAGCTCATGTTGATAATGTTAGTAAAACTATTTCCAAAAGAACTGGTATAATAAAACGTATTAAATATTTCCTTCCATACAAAACCACTGTAATGTTATCCAATGCTCTTGTTATTCCCCACTTTGATTATGGAAGCATGGTCTGGTCAAATTTTAGTGTAGAGTACCATAATAGGCTTCAGGTACTTCATAATAATTTAGCTAGAATAATTCTCTCAGCAGATATAAGGACACCAACTAATGATTTAATGAATACATTGCAGTGGGTTAAACTTGATCAAAGATGGCACAATACTCTATTAATGACTGTTTTCAAATGTTTAAAGAATGAATATCCATCATACTTATCTTCTCAATTTGATTTTGTTCATGATAACCATAATCATATAACTAGAAATCATACTTCTAATACATTGATTGTACCAAAATTTAAATCAAATTCAGGTCAACGTATTTTTCATGTCAGGGCAGCCTATGCATGGAATTCTTTGCCACCGACAGTAAGAGCTCAGATGGAAAATATGACTTTAGGGCAATTTCAATCAAAAATTAAAGAAATTTAGGCCTGTCTTTATCTATATTTTATTCATTTACTTGCTTGATTTTTGTATATAAATATAATTATTGTATTTCTGTATTTTGAATCATGGTATTTATAATTATCTTGTAGTTGATGATACCATTATACTTATTTGTAATATATTGTAAATACATTGTAAATACTGTATGATACTTTGTAAATATTGTGTATCGTAATATATTTTGTTGCTATATAACATGTATCAATGAGGGCCTGCTTGAAAAGCAGTGCTTGTCACTGAAGCAGTATAACCCTCAATAAAGAAAGAATAAATAATAATAAATAATAATAATAAAACAGTGTGTATGCACTTAAGGTGGTACTACACCCCTGGCCAATTTTGTGCCTATTTTTGCTTTTTTTCTCAAAAAATATAGCGCATTGGTGACAAGTAAGATATGTATATTATAGGAGCAAGGACTACAACTACTGCACTGAAAATTTTATTTCCCCACAGACAACAGTTGTTGAGTTACAGTCAAAAATGAGGGAAAACCAGTATTTGATCAATATATCAATAACTACTTGTCTTGAGTCACTGAAATTCCAGTGTAGTAACTGGATTCCTTGCCCCTATAAGATACATAACTTTTGTTACCAGTGTTTTATTAGTGTTTGAGAAAAATGCAAAAATAGTCACAAATTTATCAACGGTTGAAATACCACCTTAACTACCATAGAATATAATTTGTTAGATTTAGCAGACTGGGTAAAGTATTGTAGAGATGAATTCTGTTGGATTTGGCTGTCGTAAGTTAATTTTGTTTGATGTAGCATTTGTACAAGTATTTTTTAGATATTTTTGTTGAATTCAGCAGGGAATAACGGTCCTTCATTCCATCTACAGCCCGCATATGGAATGTACTCTTGCCTCACATCCCAGGTGAAACGGGCCAGCTTCATCAAAAATCAAAAAGGGGGTTAACAGCTATTGGGGCACGAACCCACCCACATTACCACAAAAGCTGTTTTGATTTGTCTTGAAATAAAAAGACTTTTGAACTTTTGACACCTTGTGTCTTTTATTACAGAGAATCAGTGGCACAAATGATACAGGCTGGACAACGAGTAATAGACAACCCAGTTTACCTCAGTGATTTAGGTAAGAAGACAGTGACAAGTGGCTGGCAACATCCATGAATTGAATCTTCCCATGTAAATAAGCCCATGTGCATTATTTTTCTCATACTACCTAATTGAAATAGTGCTTTAAGGGCTCTAAAATGAGCGTTTATTGCGTTTTGACAGTATTTTTTGTGGGATATGAGAGCAACTCAGACCTATCGAATTGCATTCTGAATACGAAGCATGTCTTTCTGATATCAAATAATTTTCATTTTTTGAAAATCACAATATAATACAAATTTTATGACAAATTTTAAAAATTTATATTTTTCAAATTTTTTATATATAACAGTCCTCAGTAAATTATATAAATCTAATGATATATTCTTAAAGTGTATGTAGCAGGGAGGAAAAGCCGACGGTCAATTGAAAATTTTGACCTTTCATATTGAAGATATGGATTTTTTCCCAAAAGACCTACTTTTTTTGGTGTTTTGGGAAAAAAATCCATATCTTGAATCTGAAGGTCAAAATTTTCAATTGATCGTCGGGTTTTCATCCCACCTACATACACTTTAAGTATAAATCATCAGATTTATAAAGTTTACTTCAAGTACTGTTAAATATCAAAAATATCAATTTTTAATGATTTGCCATAAAATGTGTATTAAATTGCAATTTCAAAAATCAAAATTATTTGATATCAGAATGACATTCTTCGTATTCAGAATGCAATCGATATGTCTGATGTGCTCTAATGTCCCACAATAAATACTGTCCAAACGTTCATACCCCAGCCCTTAAGGCCAGGTACCTTTTCTAACTTTATTATTTCTGAAGTTTACATCCAAAGTAAAAAGGGAAATGAGTTGAAGAATCCTATGGTAACACATTAGGGGAGGGCACCTTTCAAGGGATGAAAATGGTAAAAAATGGGCCAAAAAGTACAAAAAGGCATACAAATCTTGAATATCAATGTGACCAGCATCCTACTGGGGTGCAAGAGGGCAAGACTTCTCATAAGGGGACAGCTTCTGAGCTTCCCCCCCCTCTTTGTATCTCCCCTAGCCATTCCACTGTGGTAACATCACATTTTAATTAAAGTAAAAACCTGACACTAAATTAAAAAATCACAAAAATACACTTTTTGTACCCCACATTCTTTGTGACAACGTACATGTACAAAACAAATCGCTTTGGAGTGGAATTCTTTCAGTTAGTTTTTCATAAAGTAGAGACATGAAATTAGAAAATGTAGAAAAAGCATTTTTGTGACTACATTCAGCAACAAAAAAATAACCCACCATGTTCTACGGGCAGACAGACTTGCCAAGTAGAGTCAGTCGGTTTGTATTTTGCACCCCCTTTTCATTGTTCCTGGTACAACTAAATTGTGTCAAATGTTTAAATTATTATTATGATGATTTTGACTTCATATACAATGTATTGCTTATGTTTATGTTTAAATTTCCAATTCTGACATTCATGTCATTGTTTTAATAAATTAAGCAGCGTACACTATTGTTAGAGATATATATTGTCAGAGATAGTATATTATATTTATTATATTTTTTAATTACTTTTCCACAAGTTAGTATTCTGTCTGGTCAGTTCTAACATGATAAATTATACATGTATATGCTCTTTTAATGATTTTTCTTAAAATTCACTTTGGTGTTTTATTCCCATAAGGTGCTGCATTAACTAGTGCTGAGCCGCATGAGATTCAGGAAGTGTTGGAAGAAACTGACGTAAGTTTGTATTGCATTTTATACTGTTTTTTTTCCCCTTATTTGATATATGCGACCTGCTCCCACAAAATGAGTCGGGACACTTTATCAGATAGAGTCCATCAATCATGGCAAAATTCAATAGAAAACTAAGGAATTTCTGTTGGGAATGTTGACTTTAGAAGACCAAAGGAAGGAGCACTAAACCACCACCAGGGTTCAAACCTGGACCTGGAACCTCTTGCACCATAGTCAAACGCCTTATCGATTGAGCTTACTTGACATTTAAAGTTTACAGAGTAAGGATTTCTCAAAAGTTATTTTGACAACTTTATCATCCATAAAGTTTTAGCATTGTTCCTGAGTGTGGAATATCGTAAATATGCACTTACTTTATTGGTGAGCTAGTCAGACAGCGGATCAGTATCCTTAGTCATGTTAGACTTGGGCGGTATACAATATGCAGTCCATGTCAATATATTACATTGAGCCAACAGTTGATAATGTAGGAGGGCTAGCTTGCAACAAGACATATGCAGCCAAAAACTATTTACCATATTCCACCTTATTCCCTAATTAGTGCTCATGGTGACTTATCTAAGTTACAATGAAGTTAAATTTGTGTAAGCACCCCTCCCCCATAAGTGTGTTTATTTTTGCATGAAATTGCATCAAAATACAAAATTAAATAACAGGAAAAATAATGTGGGAATTCAGTGGCATTGGCTGCAACATTTATTCTGAACTTCCTATTTCTTCATTTCGATTTGCAGCAAGCCCGACTTTCATAATGTTATATTTGATCCTTTCCGTGTGGGAGGAAGATGTAGCTTCATATTCAAATCATAATGTATTGCAGCAGGCTCATGGGCAGCTAATCTGACAGTGTTATAAACAGCTTAGCTGCTGGTAGTTGTTGTCCTTTTTAGCAACCAGCATAAAAAAGGTTGATAAATAATTTACTTATAGAATAAATGATAGGAATTTTTGTTTTTACTATCCTCTACTGTGTGATAGATGACAGGCAGGACCAATATTTTGAGATGGGGATGTCGGCGCAGCCGGTATCCACTTCGATATCATAAATTGCATCATGAAAACTCCCGTTTTTCTGAAATGAACGAAACTTGTTTACCCTTTTAGTTGTGTGTACTGCGATCTCATTCACATATTTTTATCGAACGCGCTACACACTCGCGCTTCGACAAGCGTCTTCGGTCTTCCATGACGATGCACGAATGCATGACGAATTATGACTACTTACTAGGTCTTGATTTGGGAAAATCAATTTTGATTTGAAATTACAACAAGGAAAGAGTGTTTGTAAAAGTATAATGGTTTACCTACAATATGATGGGTTAAATAGCAGTGCTGTAATACATGTATTTTTAAGTGTAAATTAATAATAACAAAAATGAAAAGTTATCAAGTGTTGGTATCCACCTGAAAAAAAATGTGATTGATATAAATGTTACACATAGTGAAAATATTATTAACCTCGCTGATGATACATCATTACTCTATACACCCATTTAAATATGATATTTAAACAATGAGATTGATAAAAATGCCCTTTATAAAGTAGACAGCACATTACCAAATGTCTATTATTCTGCCTCCGCAGGAGGTAGTTTGCTTTGAAATTGACACCTAAAATGCCGCACATTGCGCGGCATGTAGGCCGATTGTACAAATTTATATTCTGACAAGTACTCTAATTTCCGTCCAATATTGAGAGCCCAATTTATATCCCCCACCTCTCTACGCCATACATAAATTCGCCTATCGCCATTTCCGAATGTTCAAAAAGGTAATCACGCTTCCTCAGCATGTGCAATAAATTAGCATTAAAATTAATCTTATTCTATAGGGATTCTAGAAACACCTAGCACGTGGCGCCAATGGCGTGGGTCTATCAAGTTCATGAATTATGCATTAGAATATTTTCAAACTCATATGTTGTATAATTGAAGACCGAATTAAAAAGACTAGCTTCCGTATGCCGTCCTGTCAACCAGACCAAAAATGCCATACTGCGCAGGTCAGCAACCAACCACGGCGCTCCTTTGTCATGACGTCAGACGCAAACTAGTCTTTTTTTAATTCGGTCTTTAATTATAGATTGTAGCCTCAGCGCTCATCAGCAGCTTTATCGTAGTTGGAAAACCGTTATGCTGTGGCAATGGGAATACACATCAAACAAGGTTTAATTTCATGATTACATGAAACCTGATTATCAATGCAAAAACTTTGGCTGGAGAAGTTGAAGCTGACGTTCATGGCGACACTTTGGATGTGATAATTTGACATCATGGATTGTTTTGTGCAACATTGGAGTATTTTTGTGCAAGCGGCGAGTCAGCAGACCGACTGGCATGCAGGCCTAGCTCGACTAGGCCACAATCATGATCATGATGCATTTGAACTGCAATGTATGGTATGATACGCCTAGCCGCGCCTATGACCGGCTTCATTGCTGTTCAAATACATGTACTAAAGTATTGCAATTTTATATTGCGTTGATATAATTCGGAATAATTCGTTTTAAAGTATTTGCTTCCCCAATTCCCATGCGTGGTTGGTCATGTTGGTGGTTTGTATATCAGTTTTTTACATTCTACTGAGTACTGTTGCAATATTTTTGCATGCATACCCATGACCGTTTCAAGACTGACTGAGAAATTTGCTTTTTGTTTGTTAAGATAAAAATAAAAATAAAACGCAAGAATCATCTTTCCCCACACAATACTTCTTACAAACAAGGTGTTGATATTGGCCCTTTCGATGCAAGACAAAGCACAAATGAAGGAAACAAAACAAAACAATAATGTTTTTGATTTTTTATTGAATTACACATACAAAAAAAGTAATGGCCTATGAAAAGACCCCCTCCCCCTAAATATAATAATATTAATATTATTTTAGTCCAGAATACAAACTATAATAAACAAGCATAAAAGAATCTGATACGAAAAATTGTTACTCTGAAACGTTACAATCGTAATTTTCAGTCAAAAAATCCACGAGAAATGACTCTTGATACAACTTAGCCTATATTTAAAAAACAGAAACGGCTGCCTGCATCTGGAACTCTTCATATCTGAAAGTTTGAAGGTCTTATTTCATACATCAGAATTATCTGCAAGATTGCAAGATGGCTTTAGGTGACCGTGGCCCTATTGGCTAATGCACAAATTTAGATTTTCTTTCTATTTAAATAATATGTTAAAGCTTATGCCCTGTAGATTACAGTCGGTTCTTGGGATATGGCCTGTCAAAATGGCGCGAAACCAAAACAAAAAATTGGCAACAACTTTCTTTTTATTTTCTATATTTTGACAAGTTCAGTTGCCAGATGATTTTCTAATTACATGCATGAATTATGCAAAGTAAAGATTTCAGATACAATTAAAAGAGCTATGGTACTGAGGCATGGTACATGGGCAGAACACACACTAAGACTATACTACAAAATTACGGTTGCGTTTTGCAAATTTCAATTTGCATAATTGATTAGGGCCACTTATTAGAAAAGTTGATTAGGGCCCTAATTAATTATGCAAATGGAAATTTGCCAAAGGCATCCATGGGTTTTATATCTTATTTTGTAGCCGATCTGAACATTTTACTTTGTATAATTCTTGCATATATAATTAGAAAATAAGGCCTACCTGACAATATTGCATAACAAAAATAAAAGAAATTTGTTGCCAACTTCTTGGTTTCGCGCCATTTTGACAGGCCATATTTTGGTAACCGAATATCCGATTAAAATAAAATTTTCAGTCTTGTAATCAGGAGAGAATGGACTCACATATTTCAATCAGACAAAAATCTATATCCAATAGCGTTACCTTAAAGCTAGCATTATAAGTGTCTCCTTAACTAATAACAAAAGGTGCCCACTGGTATCTTGGAGGCATTGTCTTTTTAAAGACATTTCTTGTATTACTTGATTTGGACAATCCTTCTTTATGATCAATGAGAGGGAATATATGAATAAAAACATCTGTCTATATGTATTTGTAATTGCACATGTGAAGCAGGTGTTTTGTGTTTTTCTGTTTCTTGTTTTAGGTTCCTAAAAGATTGATGATGGCTCTAAATCTCCTGAAGAAAGAATATGTTCAGAGTAAACTACAGCAGAAAATTGGGCAAGAGGTGAATTAATTCATTAATTAATTAATTTATTTATTTATTAATTAATTAATTTATTTATTTGTTTGTTTGTTTGTTTGTTTGTTTGTTTTTATTTATTTTTTATTCTTTTACTTTTTATTTTTGAATCTTTTTTGTTTTTTTGTTAATTTAAGTATGTATGCATATTTATTTATTATCATTGTCTCATCTGAACTATGTCCAGGATGAGACTAGTAGCCACTTTTCTGTTTGTCACGTGGGGGCTCTGTTGGATTTGCTATTGAGACTCGGCACCGTCAGACGGTGCAGGGCATCTTAATAACGAGTTGTAAACTGTGCCTTTTTACCGATGATTTCAATCTTACGCTATGGGGTCAGTCCCATGCTACAGCATCTCAGTAAATAATCAGATGATTTTTCAACAGAGCAGATTTCCTGGCTTGTAAAATGTAAAAGTTTGTTGGAGTCTATTGAGTATGACTATCAAAGAAATTCTTGCAATAGATAATTTATCCAGCAGTCACTGCATAAGTTATTCATTACATCAAACTTTTTTTCTTTGTAAATCTCAAATTGATTATAATTTTTATCATATTCTTCCTCTGTCGATAGGATAAGATTAACATTACATGGCATATACAAAGCACCATCATTTATGTTTCTACAATATATTTTTAAAAGAAAAGAACTTAAGATGAGTAATGCACCTGGACATATGGACTGGCTCATACTGGCACCAGTGCTAGGGACTCTTTTATTTTGTTGAGATTGGGACTGGCTGGTTTGACAAGTCCAAAAAATTATGTGATGGCACTACTCACATTCCGTGGAGTTGGTTTAAGGTAAATGCATTGAATTATTATTATTATAGGTTGAGGAGAAGGTACATGCAGCTAATCGTAAATACATGCTGATGGAGCAACTCAAAATCATCAAGAGAGAATTGGGGCTGCAGAAAGATGACAAAGATGCAATTCATGAGAAATTTATGGAGAGAATTAAGGTTAGTGTGCTATAATATTGTAGTACTTTAATTGGGCTATTCCATTTAAAATCCACACTAACCCTGTGGAAGATTTTGGAAATATCTTCCACAGAGGGAGTAAGAATTTCAAATGGAACTAACACATTAGCAATTCCATTTGAAACTCACTCTCCCTCAAGTGGAAGATTCAGGTTGAATCTTTGTCAGAGGGTGTATGAAATTCAAATGGAGCTGCCTAATGTGTTCATTCCATTTGAAGTTCATACTCCCCCTGTGGCAGATATTTCCAAAATCTTAAACAGGGGTGGTGTGGATTTTGAATGGAATAGCATATCTTCAAAAGTTGTGACCCGATTGAAATAATTGTTTTGGTTTATTAAAGCTAACGATTAAAGGTTTCTTTTTAGATCAACTTTTCATAAATAGGAGAAAACGAGGGCGCAATGAGGATTCTCTCTTTTTTGGGACATCCTGTATGGTGCATTGTTATCTTTGCTTCTGATATTCAAACCCCTGGAACAATATCCAAATTTGTAAACAGATTGTTTTAACGGTAGATCTCAATGAAAACACAATGTCAATATTAAAAAACTGGATTATACTTTGATCAGCGCGTAATCGGGGGGATGTTAGGGTTTACCACTACCCCCAAAAATAGATCGACATTAAGAGTGATATAGTTGACCTGTCTGGTCTATATTGTGTAATAATGCTAAATAAAGTAGGCAAAGTATAGGACTTTAATTAATAATTCCTGATACTTTTGACAAGTTGTCACAAGCCAATTCTCGACAAAAAATACATTCTGCAGTGATTACGAGCTGATCAAACTGTATATACTTCTAAGATGCTACTACTCTGTACAAATATTGCAATTGAATATTTGTTGTTCTTTTTGTTGTGTTTTTCTTTTTTCAGGAAAAAACAATTCCGAAAGCTATCATGGATGTTATTGATGAAGAAATGAATAAGCTTGGCTTCCTTGAACCCCATTCTTCTGAATTCAGGTAGATTGACTAAGTAGTTGATAATAATAATGCCAACATTTTGTGGCTAGTGCATGATTTTCCATTTTGATATTATGAAACTCTTTCTTATATCTCTGTATTTTGAACACTTTGTTGTTCCAACCATGATTTGAAAATAATCATGCACTATTTTGCTGTTGATTTTCAGTGTGACAAGAAATTATCTGGACTGGTTGACTATACTTCCATGGGGAGTATGTAGTGAGGAGAACCTGGAGTTAAAGAGAGCAAAGGAGGTCCTGGAAGAAGATCATTATGGGATGGAAGATGTCAAGAACAGGATATTAGTAAGTAATCATCGGGGTGGGGGGTCTCAATAACTTTAAAGCCAAAAGAAAATAATAGTCAAAGCTCATTCAGTTGGCATCATCTGTTGCTGGCCAATGGCTTTAAGGTGAATGGGATGATAGGAGCCATAATTTTCCAGTTTTAACCATAAACCTGCAATGTTAATATTAATACATTGATCCTAGTCAAGGAAGCTGTAGTAAGAATTCCAATTGAATGAACGCAGCATTCAACAGCCTGACAGCTGTACTCGATCCAACCGCGATCGTATATCGCGTATTTTAAACTACAACATGAACGCACAACCAATCACAAGTGCGTTGCCATGGTTGGATTCACTACTGCGTTACACGCACAGTCGCACACACTGACGTACATCGCGCAGTGTATGCAAAAAATCGTCACGCTATTGAAAGCTAAGTTAATACATTGAGCCTATGGGAAACAAGGAAGCTATGGTAAGAATTTCAATTCTCGCTATTCGCAATAAGGGCGCCGCCAGCGGTTTGCGATGTAATCGTGATGTATCATGGGAAAAGGTCGACATCCAAGTCCGCGAAATACGAATATTACCATGCTATTACATAGGAACATGTGACAATATTTTTTAGTTTGTCAATATAACGGTATTACACGCAAATGGATAGAGAAAAATTAATTGTGCACATTTCAAATCACATTATTAAGTATTATTGAGTATCGATTCGCGTGTAACACCTTTATTTTGACAAACTAAAAAATATTGTCACGTGTTCCTATGTAATAGCATGGTAATATTCAGATATGCGCGGACTTGGATGTCGACCTTTTCCCATGATACATCACGATTACATCCCATGATACATCACGATCATCGCAAACCGCTGGCGGCGCCCTTATTGCGAATAGCGAGAATTGAATGAACGCCGCTTTCAACAGCCTGACAGCTGTACTCGATCCAACTGCAGTCGCACACACTAACATAGAGAGCTAAGCGTATGCAAAAAAAATCGTCACGCTATTGAAAGCTGCGTTCATTCAATTGGAATTCTCACTATAATAATCACATTTATATTTCCTTAGGTCTTGCTGTTCTTTCGTTAAGGCAAATGATATATAAAAATGAAAGTTTTGGGCATTTTCCCACATGGGGCAGAAATGACACCCAATACATCGATACAGGCATTAGGCCCCTAAGATCCAAGAAGCTTAAAATTAATATGCTGATTCTACTGAAAGATCCTGAATATTTTCTGAAATTGCCACTTTGTAGTGCCTTCCTGTTGGTGAACAACTCTATCTCTCCCTATTGAATAAAGGTAGAAACTTAAATATCAGTTGATCGCTATATTAGTAATGATTATTGAAATATATGTTTCATTTGTTTTTTCAGGAATTCATAGCTGTCAGTCAGCTTAAGAAGAGCACTCAAGGCAAAATTTTGTGTTTCTATGGCCCACCAGGTGTTGGAAAAACCAGTATTGCTAGATCCATAGCCAGAGCCCTGAACAGAGAGGTAAGAAGAGTGATGGTAGAACTTTGAAAATACTGTGCAGGAGGCATCATCATCCCACAAAAGCATTATACTTAAATGTGCAAATATCAAAGAGATTTGGACCCAAAGAGTACCGACTCAGAATTGCCCTGTGTGTAATACTATGGTAAATCTGCCATATTGGTTTGCATGCATAGCACCTAGGTATCCATTTTAATTTGAAGTTTACTGGGTGAATGACAAAATAATCCAGAGGTACACTTTTTTGCAACATACAAACATGGCAGAGTTGGTGGTACTCTTTGGGACTAATCTCTTTGGAAAAAAATGGATCTGAATGGGACTTTTTTTTAACAGACAATTTTTATCCTTAATTGTGTATGCTAATTTTAATGTGTAAGGTAATTTTATTGTAATTTTAAAGGTCTGAACAACAGATGGTTGTGGTTCTCAGCAGCAGTATAACAAGTAATAAGGAATCTTGTTCTTGTCATTTTTTCACCATTTGTTCTCAGATATTAAAAAAAAAACACCTTTATTATACTAAAAGAACCAGATCATGCCAGGTTTACAAAATGGAAATTTGTTTGTTCAGAAAAACAAGGTAGCAATATTTCATGATGGGATTTTAATTTGCCAATTAGGACCCCACTACCATAAATGCACTAAATAGATGTGGAAATGTAAAACTATTCTGATATAATATATATAAGTGATTAATTTCTTAGTTCTTACTGCAGACGTTGTTATGTTTTAGTATTTCAGGTTTAGTGTTGGAGGCATGACAGATGTGGCTGAAATTAAAGGTCATAGGTAAGAAATTAATGATATTTTACAGAAGGTTTTCGTGTTGTCTTAAAATGTTCTAGGAAGCACACATGAAAACTCTTTTTCGGGTGTCATTGTTGAGATGAATTTACCATAGATGGATAAGAAGCTCCCTATTCTGTATGTGTTAAATATGTCATTGATGTGTGCCTCGACTGGATAATTAAAAGTTGTGAATCAAATCACATTTTCATAAAGCATAGACAAACCAATATATTTATTTATTTATTGAACTTGCCAAAAAAAAAGGTAACATAGAAAACAAAAGAATTCTTCATTGAAATATTGACATTTGAAGACAAATTAATGAGGGAACAGCCCTGGTAAGATATCACTTTAAAGCTTATGATGCAGAGATTAGGAATCAATCTGGACATAATACAAAAATAAAATTAAAAATTGCAACTTTCCTCTCAATTTATGGAACCGGTCTCAAAAGTCTTCATATCTGTATTGATAATGTGTTGAACCAAACTACTGTGGGGATTTGAATAGGCAAAACTGGTATGTAAATTCAGTGACTTTTGCATCATTCCTAAGCCAGTATGTGCTTTAATTGAATCACATATTTTGGTAAAGCTTTATGATGCTAAAACAAACAGCTTCCTGTTATACCTGTATAATGCTTTATCATAGCCTTCATACACATGAAAACTGGAAGCAACATAGTTCTATAATAGTAGCCATGTTCCAGATATCTTCTGCTTCCTATTACACATACATGCTGTAAGAAGTAGCTGTCAGTCTCCTAAAACTCAAATGTGGTCATATACCATAGATTAATGATTAACAGATCCAGCACTGGCAGGCAATATTCACCATCATGATAAAGCACACATAACTTTTATTCAGGTGTTCTTGTTTTAATTAATCCTTAGGCCTACCCTACAAAATACCATGGAATTCCTACACTCTGGGTGCCTCCCCTTGGAAGACAAGGCTAAATCATCAGGAAAACTGACACTAAGGAGTTGGTCCCTGCACGTGAGAAAATTGCTAGATTGTGACCCTCCCTGGGTTGTAATATCACAATTTTTGCATTATATACCAATGTGACACAAAATTTCATGTTATGTCTACATCTATTATTGATGATGCTCTGAACCAAACTTATGACCAACAAAATTCTGGTGGGATTTTCACTGGGTTTGCCCTCTCCTTTACAACTAGAATCTAGGCAGGACTCATAAGTTAAAGTGGCTTTTGCATCATTCCTAAGCCAGTACATGTGCTTTATTGAATCACATATTTTGGTAAAGCTTTATGATGCTAAAACAAACAGCTTCCTGTTACAGCTGTATAATGCTTTATCATAGCCTTCATACACATGAAAACTGGACTTGAAGCAACATAGTTTTGCAATAGTAGCTATGTTTCATAATCTTCTGCTTGCTGTCACACCCAAATGCTGTAAGAAGTTCTTTTTTGTTTTTTTTTTAAATTATCTGTGCCATATACTCACTAATTCATATAACTTTTGTTTATTCACTCAAAGGCGTACTTATGTTGGTGCTATGCCAGGGAAGGTGATTCAGTGTCTGAAGAAGGTCAAGACAGAGAACCCCCTTGTTCTCATTGATGAGGTATAGAATATTATTATTTCATTTCTTAAAAGTGTCAAATTATGTGAACCAAGTTGACATCTCAAATGAGATTAAATCAAGTGATAGATGAAAATGCAGATATCATTGTAAAAATAATAATTTTGTGGACTTGCACATGTAATAGTTAAATTTGGTAAGAACATGTTAAAGTAGGAATTCCAATTGAATGAAAGCAGCTTTCAATAGCGTGACGTTTTTTTGCGTACACTGCGCGATGTATGCAGCATGTGCGGCTCTGCGTGAGTAACGCGGAAGTGAATCCAACCATGTCAATGCACTCGTGATTGGTTAGCATTGTATTCATGTTGTAGTTTAAAATAGGCAACATTTACTATTGCGGTTGGATCGAGTACAGCTGTTGAAAGCTGCATTCATTCAATTGGAATTCCTACTATAGGGGTGTTCAACCACTTGAGCCCTTATTATTATTTCACCATTGTTATAGGTTGACAAGATTGGTCATGGTTACCAAGGTGACCCATCCTCTGCGATGCTGGAGCTCCTAGATCCTGAGCAGAATGCAAATTTCTTGGACCATTACCTAGATGTTCCAGTTGACCTGTCAAAGGTAAGATCACAATCTAATGTGCAAAACAGTGCACATTTTCAAAGTAAATTTTCATTTGTAAAGTGTAGAATGATGAGTGTGTTATTATAATTCACCATTTCGGTAAACCCGAAAGCTCTTGCAGTTTAACCCTACATAAGCACATTCTTAGCGACCATCATTATTGGGCACGGTGATTGGTGCAGCAACTATGTGTGCATCGGTATGACTTGCTATATTGGTTGTAAGAAGCACCGAGGGGCGTTGCATTTTTCCTAAAAGGGGCATTTATTAGAAGCAAATTTTCAGTGAAAAAAAAGCTTCAAAATCGGCAGTGAACTTTGGGAGAATCACTCAAATTCAAGATGGTGCTCCTGTACTAAACTCCTCAACAAAAGTTTGGAAAGTTTTTTCAAGGATCTGTATCTCCAATTATTTGTGACATACTCTTATCGTGTTGCATATCAATGGATAGCTACAATACTCTTCTTTACAATGACACCCCATTTGAAACAATATCATTTTCCACGGCTGAGTACACGCCTTGTGAATGTAGTGGGGTCTCAAACAGAATTTGCCAAATTGACCATTATTCTGTGCTCAAAAAACGCTAGCCACTAACCTCAATAGCGGGTGGAAAAACCACAGGCAGCTACAATAGTCAGGCACCTTCTCCTCATGCTACTCACCGACCTGGTTACACGTTACTGTGGGATGGCATTCCATTCTTCAACAAGGATTCGTCGCAGGTCATTCAATATGGTTGCCTATGGGATTCTCTGGCACGCACATCACGATCAAGCTGGTCCTACAAGTGTTCAACTGGGTTGAGGTCTGGCCCCCGGGTCTGGCCTGATGGCAGGTCATTTTGACTCTACTCCCATATTCTGTAGGCAGTCGTTGACTTCCGTGGCTATATGTGGGGTGAGCGGTGTCATCTTAGAGGATTGCATTAGGTCCCAGATTGTGAAGATATGGGATTGCAGCTTGCTGTACAGAATATAATGGTCAATTTGGCAAATTCTGTTTGAGACCCCGCTACATTCACAAGGCGTGTACTCAGCCGTAAAAAATGTTATTGTTTCAAATGGGGTGTCGTTGTAAAGGGGAGTATTGTAGCTATCCATTGATATGCAACACAATATGAATATGCCACAAATAATTGGAGATACAGATGCTTGAAAAAACTTTCCAAACTTTTGTTGAGGAGTTTAGAAAGGAGAGATCTACGACTATACAACTACTAATATACTGATGGCGGCGCCCATGGAGCCTTGTGAAACATGATATTTTCGCAGTAGATACAATGAAATTACATCCGTAAGTGCATGATTAAACAAGAATTTGATGAAATTAGTAAAGTTCTAACATAATTAGGCAATGAACTAGATGGAAGTTTGAGTCAAAGGTTTTGTCCATGCAATTTAATGATAGTAACTGACATGACTGATGCAAGTTTTAAGCTTACTCCCACTATATGGCATGGAAATGTTTGCATTTTTTTCCATTTTTCATTGAAACATTGGATGGGGCATTTAATACAAACAATATGGTATGTAGGGTTAAATCACAAAGCTTTTGGGATTTACCTAAATGGTCTATTTTGAATAATAAGTTTCAATCATTTATGTTGTACCTGGGTGTTGTGCATGGCCAGTATTATCAAGCATGGATTAAGTTTTCTAGTATAATTAAATTGTGTAATGATAATAAACTTCCCCCCAAAAGAAACAAATCATACATTTCTCTATCTAATCCCAATTATAATGCTATAAGAGGTATGATGGCCTTTGCACAAAGCTGCTAATAATTATTGCCATGATTGTGTTTGCACTCTTTAGGTGTTGTTCATCTGTACAGCAAATGTAACGGACACGATACCAGAACCTTTGAAAGACCGTATGGAGATGATTGATGTGTCAGGTTATGTGGCTCAAGAAAAGGTGGCAATTGCACAGGTGAGTTTACCCACTACAACAAGCTTCTGTTGTTCATGGTGGGAAGGTGCAAAATGTGTTAGGAGACTTGACATTTTGAAGATACAATGCTCACTAAAAATGCACTAAGTGGAAATTAATACTGTATGTTCATAGTTGACGATGTTGTGCTTCCTCCCTTGCCTGCCTCCGTCACCAAGCAATGTTGGGTAATAGTATACAAATATTGACTGCTATGAGGGGATTTGGTTAAGATTATAGGCCCAAGGTGATCTCTTTGAGATGTTGGGCCTATAATCTTAACCAGGTCCTGAATATAAAGCAGTCAATATTTGTTTTATATACCGAATGGATATGTGGATGTTGCGATTGCGCAGTTTGATCGGGACGCACGTGACCGGTCCATAGTTCATTTCCATGACCGGTCCATAGTTCATTTTGCGGGCATAGTTAATTCAATGACTGCACTTTCAACCAATCAGATGACAGGAATCTATATATGAGGCATATAATTATGAATATGGCTGTAGTGAACAAAATTAAGATAGCAATACCTTACTTAAACTTGTACCACACAAGATTCATCTTAATCAAAATCTTTAGATAGCAAAAAATAATTACAAAACTTCAATGCTATATTGATACTGGAATGTCTATGAAAATGTTGTACTATTATATTATGACACCCTGTTGACAATACTGTAGCAGCCAAGATGCAAACACATTCAGCAATACCGGTACTTAACAAATATTGTTGTGTATAATTGTTGCCACTAAAATCTTGTATGTCACCTTTTCTTCCTCTTAACCCGCTGAGCACTACCTGCCAATCTAACATTGCCTCTGATTGGTCAATTACATGATATCTTCATTTTAATCACCAATCACAATAGAGTTTTGCAAATAATTCACCAATTTTTTTGCATGGTGAAATTTTTTCTAACAATGTTGCGGATTGGTCCAATTGATAATGAAAACTCCTTTTTGACCAATAGGCAGGTAGTTCTCATGGGGTTAAGATTACCAAATAAGAAATCTGTTTTATTTCTTTACGTTGCAGAAATATTTAATGCCACAGGCCCGAGAGGTGTCTGGTATAACAGAAGAAGCCGTCAGCATCTCAGAGGATGCTATGAATGCGCTTATCAAATCGTACTGCAGAGAAAGCGGTGTTAGAAACTTGCAGAAACAAATTGAAAAGGTGAGGTTTCTTATCAAGTAGTCACGTCTGTGTTGAGGTTCCATTTTTAATCACTGTTTCATGGGACATAACTTCTTCACCTAGTAGACACAATTGTCAATTTGCAGATGTATCCTACTCATTTCTGATGCCTTAAGATACCAGGTGTCTCAGAAAATGTTACATATAGATTTTTGAAAAAGTTAAGGCCAAAAACAACAAGTTTGTTTCCTGTAGCGCACTCGCATTACATTTTTTATGGCTTATTTTCCGCATTAAGAGTTTTTTTTCACTTTCAAAGAAAAAAACCCGGAAAAATCACAAAAAATAATATAAAACACTACTGGAGTAAACATTTACTCATTAGACAACAAACAAATGTAGTGCAAAACTACTGGAAAAAACATTGCACATTTTTTTAAATACCTTTAATCTGCATTTAATTTAATTTGTCAATATGTTTCTTTTTGTGTTCAGCCGTGAAAAAAATAAAGAGAAAAATCTAAAAGTGAACGCAAATATGTGCTTGTGTTAAACTTTCTTTGTGTGATATTCTGATGGTTAGTCACTCTTGATGTGCCTGTCGTTTTGCGCTCATATGTTAAGTTGCTTTTAAGATACAAAGTTGAAACTTAGCAGACAATTCCAAAAAGGATGAATAAATAATAGCTGAAAAAATGATATTGTTTTGTTGTAGTCACAAAATGCCGTTCATTTTCTTCATGTAACCTTTTTAGGGACACATACTCTTGTCCATGTTACAGTACAGTTAACGTAGATACTAGGCAGCATTGTATATCTAATGTGAACCTACGTTTAGTTATAGTTTAGGGCACATTCAATATACCCTTTGGTCAATGACCCTTTCACCATCCAATCATCTTTCTTTTCTGTTCTTGTAGATATTTCGCAAAGCAGCTTACAAGATTGTGAACAAAGAGGCTGAGAATCTAAGTGTGACTCCAGATAATCTAACAGACTTTGTAGGCAGACCTAAATTTACTAGTGATCGAATGTACGATAAGACTCCTGTAGGTGTTGTTATGGGTCTTGCTTGGACCGCAATGGGTAAGCTTAAGATATAAAGAATAGATAGTATTCAGACAACAATGAGGAATAGGGCAAAGAAAAGAGTATGAAGAAAGAAAGAGAGAGAGTGAGAGAGCAAACAATGGTATACAGAAATGAAGAAAACAAATGCAAAAGAGAGGAAGAGAAGAATAGAATAAAGCATAAACATAAACAATGAGATGTATAAAGTGGAAAAAAGAAGAAAAAAACAGGAAAAAAACAGGAAATGACAAGAGCTACCCAGTGGAAAAGAGGTGGTATTAAGAAAGTTTTTGAAGGTGTGATATTTTCTTGATCACAGATGGTGGTGGGCAACTTATACCAGAAACGTGTCCCCACAGTTATAAATTCTTCTTCTTGGATACTGCTTAACGTCCCAAGTGGAATAAGGCAAGCAGGAATTTGCGCATGCGTGTGATTTTCTTAGTCTCTTATGTTGCTTTCCTTTGCTTTGAAGTAGCTGTGTAGTGCTTCCTTGAATTGTTCAGTGCTGGTGATTTCAGTTATGTTGTGTGGGAGGTCATTCCAGTCTCTCACAGTTCTCGGCACATATGAGAACTTGTAAATGTCGGTGCGTGTTTGGTGCTGGGTGAATGATCGTGTATTAGATCGCCGAGTACGCCGTTGAGCCGGTAACAAATACGAGTGAACTGGCAGTGCCAGGTGGCCCCTAATGATTTGTGCAAGATGGATAAGCGTTGAATCTTCCTGCGGGTCGACAGCATCTCCCAATCAAGTTCCTTCATCATGTCCGACACACTAGATTTCCAATCATAATTATTGGAAACCATACGCGCTGCACGTCTTTGTATCTTGCCAACCTTCTTTATCTGCTCAGCGGTGTGCGGGTCCCAGACCCCAGAACAATATTCTAGGGTGGGTCTCACAAGTGCCTTATAGACAGCTACCTTGGTGTCTTTGGTGCATGAACTAAGGTTCCTGCGTATAAACCCTAAAGTTTTATTTACAGTTTACAGTTCTGTCAATGTGGGTATTCCATTTTAGATCCTGGGTGATATCCACGCCTAAGTATGTGTGAGATGAAGTCTCTTGAAGTACTGAGCCCCCGAGAGTGTACTGAGTAACTAAGCTTGACTTTGAAGCCGGTATGCGTAGCACATAACATTTTGCAATATTGAAAGACATTTTCCATTTCTTTTGCCAAGAAGACAATGTGTTGAGGTCTTCTTGCAATGACATAGAATCAGTTTGTGAGTGTATGGATTTATAAATAATACAATCATCCGCAAATAAGCGGGTGGTACACTGGAGTTCATCAGGCAAGTCATTGATATAGGCAAGGAACATCAGCGGGCCTAGAACAGTGCCCTGGGGTACCCCGGACTCAACACTGACCCATTTAGAATGTTCCCCACCTACAATGACTCGCTGACTACGTCCAGTAAGAAAGGCAGATAACCACATGTTTAGCTTACCACTTATGCCATAATGGGATAATTTGAGTAACAATCTGTTGTGCGGAACGACATCAAATGCCTTCAAAAAATCCATTATGACGGCATCTGTTTGAACACGATTATTGTGTGATAAACTGAGATCATGTATAGTTTGAATTAATTGAGTCTCACATGAGTGCTTTTGTCTGAAACCGTGTTGTTGGTCAGTTAATATATGATGCTTATCAAAGTAATTCATTATGTGAGAATGTATGACATGTTCAAGAACTTTCGAACACACTGATGTGAGCGACACAGGCCTGTAATTTCCAGGCTTTGTGCGCTCCCCCTTCTTATATATAGGGGTAACATTCGCCAGTTTCCAGTCCCCAGGGAGCTGGCTTGTATCGATTGACTTCTGAAAAATTACAGTCAACATAGGTGCGATCTCAGGTGCACAATCTTTCAGGATGCGTGGCGGTATCCCGTCAGGGCCAGGGGCCTTATTTGGCTGGAGATTTGAGAGCAATTTCTCAATTCCTGCTTTAGAGATGACAATTTCAGGAATAGGAGGGAGAGTACATGGTTTAAGATGCGGCATGGATGAACTGTCCTCGGTGGTAAACACCGAACTGAACTGGTCATTTAAAAGTTCAGCCTTTCTGGTGTTATCTGAAACCAGTAACCCATGCTCTTTCAGACACTATCACCAGTGAGGCACTTTGAATGTGACAGCACAGTCAGAGCGTAATTGCATAGGAAATGACCATCACTTTCCAGTGGTGGTCATCTGTCCAATTGTGGTCATAAGGATATTTTTGCTCAGAATACTGTAAAGCATGATATTTTTGGGGTAATAAAATATCGCATTCTAGAGAGAACCCATATTTCTGCAACATGATATTTTCGCAAATTTGTACATTTCATTTAAGGTCTGTAGAAAGGAAAAATATACAAGTGCATGAAACTTTCACGAATCAATTGCCCTCGTGAAATTCATGAAATGATTGTGTATGCGAGCATTTTATGCTTTGCAGTAATCAGGTTAGTGATGGTTGCTGTTGCAGTTATTTTAAGGAAACTCTGATAATATATTCAGATATATCTATTCATATCACAAAAAATGGTTGATTTACATGGTGATTTAAGATCAAAACATAATTTTAATTGTGTTTTGATCTTAATTTTTTTTAAATTTTTTTTTTAATCATTAAAAATACATGTGTAACATTCAGGATCTTAACCGAGGAAAGATTTCAACCAAGCATGTGATATTGAAATATTTTACTGTAATTTTCATTTGCTACAACAGGTGGTTCAACTTTATATATTGAGACCGCTATCAAAAGACGAGGTGACACAGACAAGGAGGATGCCATGGGGTCGATGGAGATAACTGGTAATCTTGGAGCGGTGATGAAAGAATCTGCTCAAATAGCCTATACATATGCTAAGACATTCCTCCTGGATTCACAAGACATCAGCTCGGATGGTGTTAATAATACACTACAGACATCCCATGTCCATCTTCATGTACCGGAGGTAAGCATGGGATAACTATCCTGTATGAAAAAAGATCTTGGCCCCTGAACATGTTTAAAGCAAAACCTCTTAAAGGTGGGTGATCAGATTTTTTTGTATTGTGTTTTGTACCTCACATTGAGGCCTGCACCAAAATAATCTGATTCCCAAGTTTTGAGGTAAATTGCACTAGCTGTTTTGATGTTAGAAGTAAAAATGTGTTTCGCAACAGCCCATAGAACAGTGTGTGTGGTATACCACAATTGGGGATGAGGCTGTCACGTTTCCATTCATAACATCTAAACGGAATATATTTTAGGCCTAAAATTTCACTGGGATTATTTATCTCAATTTTGATAGGAAAAAGAGGGGGGGATGATGCTGTCGATCAGGTCACCCATCTCTGGAGATATGTGAAAAAAAATTATTTACTCTCAAGGTCCTTTCACACTTGCCTATGCAAGAACAAGGTCATGTCTGGGTCACACAATACTACGCAGCTTGTTCAACAAGATGCAGATATTTGTTGATGTGATTCAATTAGCCAATCTGAACCCCACTTTTGTGTGTACCCTATACACTGCCTAAAATTCGGCAAATAGTGCGAAAGAATGCTGATAGAATATATAGATAACTCTGGTCATAATTATAATTTGAGTCAAGCTTCGTATGAAAACTGCTGTGTGTGTCATTAGATTAGGAACCTGCCTTATTGGTTTGCAATTGATTGAAAAAATGCTTGTAAAACAGTTCTATTAATCCAGATTATTTTCCCATTAATAATATTTCTGTACAGGGTGCCACCCCTAAAGATGGCCCTAGTGCTGGGTGTACCATAGTGACTGCCCTGTTGTCCCAGGCCCTCAATAAACCAATCAGACAGAATGTCGCAATGACAGGAGAGGTATCACTCACAGGCAAGGTTCTACCGGTTGGTGGCATCAAGGAGAAAACCATTGCTGTAAGTATACATTTTACCATTCAAGTAGCCATATATTTCTTATTTTTCCTTATTTTAACTCTTCCTATATTGTCACAAAGTGCCCTATAATTCCTATATTTGTCCAAATTTAGGAAATTTACATATTTTCTTCACTTGCACTAGTGAATTTAATATAAAATTGAAAATTTCTGCACGTTTCGTGTGTAGTTGTCATAATTTTTCAGCAGTTCAGCAGGTAGATTTTGTTAGCCTCCTATTTTTTACTCAAAATATTATTTATACACATCATACCAGTCCAAAATGATGCACATACATCATGCAAAAGTTTCTGTGGGACTTTCTCCATGAACAATAGTTACTGGTCTCTAATACCCACTGTATTTGACTTCTGCTGTCCTATATTTGTCCTTAATTTTCATTCAAAATGTTCCTAATTCCTATATATTTGTCAGGGCTGGCTTGAAGCCCTGCAAAGACCTGCAGTATGTATATCATAAGTGCTTTGAAACATATTACCAACACAAATAACCAGTGTGGTTCCCCCCTTCAATTGAAACAAAAATAACTGGAAATCCCCCTATTTTGTGCAAAAAATGCACAATTTTATGCAAATTTTCAGATTTCTCCCTCACATTTCACTTTGTGCCTCCCTCATTGTCATCCCCACAGTCAAGGCAGTTTGATCATTAGTATGCAAGAAAATGTTTGGGTTCAAACTTGTCAAAATTAAGGAATCTTTTGTGTTCAACTTAACATTGATTTTATAATAGTGTTGTTCATATACTTCAAAGTGCAAGAACTCAATCTGTGATGTTTGCCATTTTTTTCAGGCCCGTCGTGTTGGTGTAGATTGTATAATACTTCCAGCGGAAAACAGAAAAGACTACGCTGACTTACAGAGCTACATCACAGAAGGTCTTGAGGTTCACTTTGTTGAAAACTACCGTGAAGTCTACAATATTGTATTTTCATGACGTTAAGCCATTCTGATATATTTATAGATTAAGTAAAATAAAATCTTTTGTCTCAAAGCTCCCATGCGCATTTGTTAAAACGTCCCACGTTGAACATTCTGAACTATATATTTATTCCTGATGAAATTGACCATTATTTTTCGTGAAAGAAGCATAAACATTAGTTTCTGAAACATAAAAACACTCGCTATAATTGGAGACTGAATTAAACAGACTGGTTTGCATCTGACAATCAACTTCCCACAGCCCTTGATTGGTTAGTAGCACATATGTTGAATTCATCTGGTGCATTCATCGGAGAAAAGGAATCACAGAATATGGCGAAATATGATGACACTTTTACAAAACAAAAAGCAACTTTTATAGGCATTGTTGACATGGCGCCTCCAGGAAAGAAAGTGTCCAATTACTAAAACCTAACTTTGGAGACAGTTTGTATGTTTGAAAGTGCAAAATTTACGATAGATGTTTTACCACTGTGATTAGAAATTTTCAATCATCATAATAAACCGTTTTCTGAGTTTGATTAACAGGTGATATCGGATGCAAACTAGTATTTTTATTCAGTCTCTGATTATAGCTTGTGTAATAGTCTCTGTATCAAACTATCTTCGGATATTAGCATTGAGATAAAGAATTGAAATGCCTGGGTAACGACAGAAATTCTTAAGAGTGAAGAAAACAAAGAACAAATTGTATAGTGGACAAAACCTCTATACTAGAAATTTCTATTGAATGACCACAGCTTTCAACAGCTATACACGATCCAACCGCAATGCTATCACATTTCAAACTTCAGCGGGAATGCACTACCTTGGTTATAAAAATTAAAATACTAAGCAATCACAAGTGTGTTGGCATGGTTGGATTCACTTCCGTATTACGCACGCACAGACGCACACGCTGGCGTACATCGCGCAGGGAACGTGGAAAATCATGTTAATTCAATTGAAGTTTCTAGTATAGTTACAAGTCTGTTTACTGCTTCAGGTGCCTAAAAAAAGACCACATCAGATTACCAACATTAGAAGAGCTTCTAGACAAAGGAATAATTCTTTGCCTTGTATCCCTGTATTTTCAATATTTTATATCCCTGTATTTTTGAATTTCAATGTTTTATATTTTGTGGACGTAACACATACAGGAAGAGACAATTTTTTTTCAGTTTTGGTAGAACATAGTTAAGTGAAATTATGGATAGTGAAATGCGAGCAAATATCAATGCCAGATTCTCCCATCGATCAGATTTATAAAGCAATTCAAATCAGTGGCATAGCCAGGTTTGCGGAATAGCGGGGACACAAAATTTGTGCCTCCCCTCAAGCCCACTACTCCGTGCAGTGCCAGCCAAAAATTGAGAATGACACCAGGATTTGCAATATTTATGCTTCAATAATTTTGGACTGAAACATGCAAATGGGAAGAAGCACAACCCTGATTTTGGCCAATTTTGTTAATTCCCCAAGACTTTCAGTACACACGGCCACAGGACCATTGTGTATCAACGACCTGTGATGTTCCGATGGTCAATGATTTCTGGGGAGCACCGGCTACACCACTGATGCAAATATAGAATGAAAAGTTGTTTTGTCAAAAAACAGTGACATATTTTGACCAACTCTGTGAAATACTACATAAGCAAATATTTTCACATAAAGATATTTTAGCGATTTTAAACAAAAGGAACAAATTTAGCAATTTTGTTAAATTTGAGATTGCTCAATCCTGCACCATATGTGCTGTGCATTCTTAAACATTTTGTGTATCTCAAATTTTGCAGGTGTGGCTGAATAAAACCTTCACAAAAATTACCACTTTCAGTGAGTATTCCAAGGTTGATATACTTGTTTGTAGTTTCAACTTGTCTTGCCCAATGAGTAAGTTTTTTTATACCTTTGTGAAGAACCTTCTGAAGTTCTCCTGTATGATATGTTAACTCCTTGACCCCTTTGAATAAAGAATTATAAGTATAGATAAATATAGTGATATGACTGATGAAAAACATTACTTGAAAAGAGATTGGCTCTCATTGCCTTGTTTGTGTGAAACCAAACAGGTTTGACCCAAACAGTCCCAACTCAGAATTGTCCATGAGCGAAACCCAAAAATGGCCTCCTTGCTAATTTTGCATTACATTACTGATTGTGTTTTGCAAATGAGTTGTTTGTAGCAAACTCAGTTTTGAATTATAGTCAGAATTTTGTATAGTGGATTCTTCCATTTGAAATCCATACACCCCTATGGAAGACACTACATTAACCTCCTACACAGGGGGTGTAGATTTCAAATGGAGTCACCCATTCAGGTAACCCCATTTGAAATATACATCCCCTATCTTGGAGATTAAGATCATATTTTCCATATGGGGTGTATGGATTTCAATTGGAATAGACCAACACATTTTCCCTGAGCGCATCAGATTCTTTGGATAAGTATTTTATTTTGTTTGGGGCAATGGAACAAACAACCAAGGTTAGTAAATAGCAGGGCCTTTGTATTCACTATACCAAATTTATTTATTGGAAACTTCAGGGTGAAACATGATTTTTGATACTTGATGGGTCCGACCAGAGCAACAAACTTTAACAACCCTGCTTCCTGAGCAGATGAAGCTGTCTGCTCATTGCTGTTTAACCCCATGAGAACTACCTGCCGATTGGCCAAAAAGAAGTTTTCATTATCAATTGGCCCAATCAACAACATTGTTAGAATAATTTCACCACACAAAAAAATTGGGGTGAATTATTTGCAAAACTCCCAATCTAATTGGTGATTAAAGTGAAAATACCATGTACTTGACCAATCAGAGGCAATATTAGATCGGCAGGTAGTGCTCAGGGGTTAAATGGAAATCAAACCCTGAATTACGTGCTATGAAATGAAACTTGACACAAAAAACAGCAACAATTATTACTACAGGGGCGATTACTCAAATTTTTCCTGATTCCAGGAATTTTTCTTGATTTCAGGATTTTTTTGCCTCTGATTTTAGGGGGGGTTTGTGTGTGTCAGCTTTAATTATCTCAAAAATTTGAGTGCAAATGTCGCTAGGTTATGCTCCCCTCCGACACACACCTTTAAGTTAAATTCCCAATTGCATGGTATGATAGTTTCAAATTCCATTTACTCCAGTGTTACTTGTGGAATGTAATTGTTGGGAAATTTTAAGGAAATACAATATTTGAATGTTATTCACTGTACAAGTTGTATATAGATTCCACAAGTTGTATATAGATTCACGGTTGATCAGTAGCAATATGATTTTGCTAATTAAAGGAATAGGGATTGAATGAATGTTGGTGTTGTGCTTCTTTATTTTAATTAAGTTTATATATAATTGTGTTGAGCTTGAATAAAGTTCTAGCTGAGGCCCAGAAAAGTCACATGTAGCATGTTGAGATGACGTGGTTGGATGTCATGATTACTGAGCTCCATCACATATTGGGGAGCTGTAACATAACACTATGTTTATTAAGATTCCGTTACTTTCTGGAAGTATTTCTCCTATTTGTAAAATATTTGGTATAAATTTTAAGTTATTATTGTGACCCAGTAGGCCTACCATTACCTGAGGGCCATTGTGGCAAACAACATATTGATTTATGCGCACAAAATTGGGAACAAGGTCAAGGTTAATATCCAATAATGTGATAAAGCTGAATGAATCTGATGTCGATCAAAATCAAAATTCAGTTTTCAATTTTATTATACTCAGAACTTTATTTTGCTGAAAACACCAGCATAACGTCAGCCTGCTACGCTAATTGCCTAAGTAATTTTTACATGTTTCTCATTTGCAATTTTGATTTTCTGAGTAACTAATAAACCCATAATTAATCAAATTTCCAGCCAAATTTTCATGAACTTGTGGAATACATCTCAGGTTGTTAGGCACTTCTTTTTTATTCTCTATTGATTTACTAATCAATTAAGAAATTAAGCATTATATACAACCACAGATATTAAAACCCTGAGATATATTCATTCAACGATTTTAGTTATAAAAAAAAACATACTACACTATATTATATTAAACACCACTCCACCCCACCCCTACACACGCAATCTTCAAGTCAACCAAAAAATGTCGTGTATATAAGTTGCGATTAACAAAATTGCCCGTACACAAAGAAGCAACAGTGATAACAAAGTAGACTTTCCTGTTTATGGATGCCCTCACAGAACCGTTTTAAACAGACGGCATCACTAGAAGCAGCAGGTACACACACACACCCCACGCGCACCCTCCCTCCCCCACACACACACACCCACATACATCTTCCTTCACTTTTTTAATTAAACAAACTATATATGCGCTCGTAAAAGTAGAGATTAACTTAAAAAAGTTGTCCGTACACAAAGAAGCAACAGTGGTAACAAAGTAGACTTTCCTGTTTATGGATGCCCTAGTACCCTCAACAATCGTTTTCAACAGAACGAATCACAACTGCAGCACCTTATGCATCACAACGGCAACATGTATCAAAACACCCCTACCCTACACACCTAACACCCCAACCCCAAAACACATTTTCGTTCATTTTTGTAATTCAAAAACAATATAAATGTAGCGATTTCAAACATTTAAAAGAAAGTCCTCTGTTCACAAAGCAAAAATGTTAGTAAAAGTAGACTTTCCTGTTTATGGATGCACTCACATAACAATCCGGTTTAACCTAATATGAATTACAACTGCAGAGCGTAATAAAACACCCCTACACCCCCCCCCCCCACACACACACACACCCACACACATTTTCATTCACCGTAATCCAACAAAAAATACGAGGGGCAGTCAGTATGTTTTAAGAGTTATCTCGTGACGTCATTTGTGGATTGTTTTCATGGCATTTCTCAATGATTACATAAACACTGTACCTTTGTCTTTCATACAACACATGTAAAAATTATATCATACACATGATTACGTAACAGCATTAGCATAAAATCAATAGTCTAGAGACACTGCCAAATCACGCAAAAAGGCGGGCCTTTTAAATTACAGAAAAAACATGTGTTTACAATTAGGGATGCCCACTCTCAATACAGTTTCCACTAGAACGATTTTTCATTTACTGTGTGCGTGCACTCACACACGTATTGTCTATGGAGAAACTGATCGATACAAGAAATCCCAGGCATGTTAAATGGCGTACATACTTGTTTTGATCCAAATGTAGGCCTATATCAGGGTGTTTCAAGAAATTCCTGATTCCACCAGAAAACATTCACCAAACTTTTTCCTGTTTGGTCAGTAAATAGAGAGGACCTTCCTGCATGAAGAGATCAACTTTTTTAATGAAAAATTTAATGAGATGAGAACTACAACAGGTTGAAGTGACACCATTCCGTGCATCAGGTGTTCAAACGCAATTATCTCCGAATTTGGAGTGAATCAGACAAGCAAACTTACATACTCATAAAATTTAACTATTTATGAAGACAAAATGTGTAGGATGTTAAGAAATTTAAGAATGTTTAAGCCTACCGCGGCCCATCTCAAATCATGCACTTCCCCGTGCACTTCTCACTACCATGTCCATTTCATAGGGAGTATAAAAACCGGGGACCATCATGGCTTCCATGCACACAGTGTATTGCTCAATGTAGTAAAGATAACATTTGAGTTGGAGCAAATTTCTCAAAATTGGTAGTGATTAATGTTACCAAACTTATGCCATGATGAAATATAATAATTTTTGAAGATAAAATGTGCTGACCTTAAAAGATTGAACAATGTTTAAGACTACCGCTTTTCATTTGAAATAATGCACTTATTGTTCATCTCCTCTATGGAGATATTTTCCATGGCGGCCATCTATGATCATGCTTGAGGTTTCAACAAACAAACCATGGGTTTTGAGGTCTTATAGTTTTTGTTGTATGTCAACAAAATCGATTAAATTTTCAGGATGATCTTATTTTGCATGTTGTTATAAGCAAATATAATGTTCCAGATCAGATAGTTAATAAATAGGCCTACATTAAGAAAAAGTACCTTAAAGTTGCACTTTCTGTTAGTATTCCTTTTTGGACTTTAACTTTTTAACATGTTCTAGCAGCCCTATATAAAACCGTGACACTCGAAAGGCCATATCTCTGGAATGAAACGTCCGATTAAGATTATTTAAACGCCAAAATGTTTCTTTCATCAATTCCCATCCAATAAGTTAGGTCTGAATCAATTTAAAAGTACTTCAATTTTTAGTGGACATGCCTATTACAATGTCCGAGAACAGCAAAAGTACAAGGTGCATATGGCTAGTTTTGGGCAGGAATAAACACTAGGTCCTCAGTTTGCATGTGGTAAAATATGAGACTTGCCATTAAACTTTGGTGGAAATGGGACGTCTGGAAACTTCAACAACTTTAGGGCTTGAATGGAAGTGAAAATATTCTGCAAAAATGGCGAAAATGAAAAAGCAGTTATTACAAATGACATCAATTATCTCCAAAATTAAACATACTAAAATATAATGACTGGTCACGTGTGAGAGCTGGTACTCAGTGCGTTGATAACTGGTGCAAATCAAACAACAATCTGCGCATGTGTAGGTGGGATGACCGATACAACATGGTGGAAATGCACGAAAATTGCAAAATTCCATGTAAATAGGGCCTAAAATATTACAAAATGCTATGAAAATTGTAATTTAAATATTCATATGAATTTTTATGGATGATCTCAACCTGAAACGAACAGAAAAATTTTACAAATTAATTTCTCATTTAAACGATGGTCTCTCTCTTTGTACAACTACTTTTTGTATAAATGTAACAATGGTAGAATAACAGTTATATTTTAATCACGGATTCAAATATTTTCTAGGGAGACTCCCGTTTAAATGTTTAGAGATTAGTCAACAGAACTGGCAAAAAAATTTAAATTTCCACGTTTGCTATTTTTGGCAATATCAAGATTTTTAAAGAAAGAAAAGCCTTGTTTTTGTCCAAAATAAGACATATTTGACCACACATTTTAAATAAACTAAAACCTTTCCAGCCCAAAAAACATGGTTTAATGAACTAGTAGTTTGTGTTCTATTACTGTTCCAAACGGCAGTATTCTCCATTCTTTAATTCCCGAGAAAATATAGAAAATACAACAGTACCTCATTTCGGCCTCTTATTTCCCTTAACAAAAACGACTCAATTTCACCAGGTGACTCTAGACCATTGATTTTATGCTAATGCTGTTACGTAATCTTGTGTGTGATATAATTTTTACATGTGTTGTTTGAAAGACAAAGGTACAGTGTTTATGTAATCATTGAGAAATGCCATGAAAACGATCCACAAATGACGTCACGAGTCAACTCTTAAAACATACTGACTGCCCCTCGTATATAAAGGTAGCGATTTAAGGGTAGACTAAGTATTGTTGGTCGAAGCAGCAAACAAAATTTCATTATCTAAATTAATATATTATTGAAAAATAACACTTTGATGTTTTGCAAAAGTTCATTCGCCAAGTCATATACTTATAAAAGTATGCTTGATTTATTGTTGTTAATGATTTATATATGTTTTACAAAAATGTTGTTGTTTTAGCCCTCTTTACAACATAAAACAAGAACCACAGGACCAACAAAAGTATATCTGTGATATTTGAATTCTTCTACACGCTCGCTATGAAATGATCAATGCCCTTTTTAGCCAAAGCTCACTAACTACTTGCAAGATGTTGTGAACTACCAAATTGCAACAGTTTAAAATACTAGTAGTTGCTAACTTTAAAACATCAAGTTACAAAGAAGTTGACCGTGCAAGAAGCAAGATTGACAGCAGAGTAGACTTTCCTGTTATGGATGCCCTCACATAACAATCGTTTTCAACAGAATGCATCACAACTGCAGCACGTATCAAAATACGCACCCCCTCCCCACCAGTCTTCGAATTATTTTTTTACCGTGGCACCCATTTTGAAAGTTGTGGTGCTATTTCATCTGACGCAGATCAATTTAAAGTGCAGTCTCAGAAAATCAACACATTAACTCACCACAATGTGATATCGCAATTTTACACCACACTTTTAAAGTTGTATTGCAACAGGCGAATGGGGTGCAAATTTCTTGAAAAGAAAAGTCCTCTGTACGCAAGGAAGCAACAGTGACAGCAGAGTAGACTTTCCTGTTTGTGGATGCCCTCACATAACAATCCTATTTGAACCGTATGCATCACAACTGCAACATTATATATATATCAAAACACACGTATACAAACACCCACACCCCAACACACCCCTTTTCATTCACTTTTGTAATTGAAACAATCAGAAATAATATAAACTTAGCGATTTTTAAAAAACATTAAAAAGAAAGTCCTCTGTATACACAAAGAAGCAAAAGTGCTAGCAAAGTACACTTTCCTGTTTATGAATGCTCATGCTCTCACACAGAACAATCGTGTCAACCGTTTGCATTACAACTGCTGTACCTATATAAACACACCCCACAACCACCCCTAGACACATACCCACATATTCTTATTCAATTTTGTAATTCAACAAAAAGATATATGCAAAAGTACCGATTTAAACATTAATAAGTCCTGTATACTATAACAGTGATAGTAATGTAGACTTTCCTGTCTACGGATGCCCTCAGAGAACAACCATTAATAGGAATCACAACGGTAGCATGTACTAAAACACCCCTCAACCACCAACTACACACCCAACCCCACACACCCCCCACCCCACATCCACCCCATCCCCCACACACATTTTCATTCACTTTTGTAATTCAACAAAAAATATAAAAGTAGTGATTTAAACATTAATAAGTCTTATATACACAAGCAACAGTGATAGTAAAGTAGACTTTCCTGTCTACGAATACCCTCACAGAACAATAGCATGCATCACCACAATACACACCCATACAAATACACACCACACACCAACATCATTCTTTTTTATTCTCTTTTTTTTTTATAACTTGACCAACTGCAGGAAACATTATTATACATGGCTTCATAGCGGAATGTCACATTTATTAAAGTCTTCTATTAAAGATATTCTTGCAATATTAATAGACAGGTGTTTTAATGGTTTAGACATTAATATAAACATATTAAATTCAGCTTTTCATTTTCATTGCCCGGTGTATTTGGTTGAAAAATGCAATTTTGTATAATTGATAGCCAATTTTTACTGTAATTGTAGACATTGGTAAGCCAGCTATCTACCAAAGACAGCTGCATACTGACATTGTTAAGCCAGCTATCTACTGAAGACAGTAGAAATTCTTGCGTGATTTCTTCTACCAAATACCACATCAAGGACGACCCCTCTAACAAGAACTCAATATCAAACACTAACGCTTCAACTAACTCGGCGGAAAACGACCTTTTCTCCCTTTTTCTTCTTCGGTATTTTTTTCATAGTCGGCATCGCCCTCCACAAATGTAATATTAAGTCCCGTTTCCATAACAACCGGCCCATAAGTAAGGTGTCTACATACAAGTGAAGTATATTATGTGCACGTCTTGCTATACGGTGCTAATTTTCTGATGAATATAAGCATTTCCCTTTTCAAGTTATTTGACATTATTGCCTGTTTCGTGGGGAAAAAAGGTTCCAAGAATGATGAAAAACAATAGAAAAACAAATAAGCGATATCTGCTAATGATAACTTATAAATGATTTAATTCCTTTGGCGCATGATCCCGGTGTATTGGGAAGACTTACTTTTCCTATATAATTCCTTCCGAGCGATAGCGCTTATTTTCCAGTTCAGCACAGTATATGAATTAATTTGTGATTATTTAAATTGGAAATCTCTCGAGCTAGCTGGCATGTCTAGCTAGCGGTGGTGATAACTAGTAAATTGCTGCTAGCAATTAGCATCTACAGAAAGTAATTGTATACCCACAATTAAAATACCAGTGGATGTATAATGCTCAGTATATCATCGTCACTGTAAAGCTGCTGTATTCAAAACGTCAGCTGATATGTAGTTTCTTTTATGCAGCTTCCTTGCACCACTTTTGTTTACGTATTTCATTAGAGTGGTTTAACACATTGAGTTTTTTAAAAATGATTTACTAAAATCGTTTTCGCTTCTTTTCTATGGCATATGACGATTGACGATTTGCCGCACGGCGACGCCACTGATCTGAAGTTAGCGCCGTACATTTCGTGAAGAGAGAGAGAGTATAATACATTACTTATGCAATATACAGAACTGCTGATAATAATAACTACAGCCAGTACCGTCGTTTGTATGGATCATATTAATCGAGAAACCATGTGATGATGCGACCGGCCGGGAGTCACTGTGCTAATGTGTGAATTCTTCATTTAACAAGCTATTGTTTTTTAGATTATGACATTAATATTCAATGTCATTCGATAATATATTTCAGGAAATTTTCACGGGACTATGCTAGAATATTGCCATTGGATTTTACTATAGCGTCGCATCACAATGTATGTGCTTTAACATGTTCAACGTCATATATCGCTATGCTACTTGAATATCCTGCATGATTTGACTGCTGTTGTTTTGAATGTGATTTTTACATCGTGTTGGAAAATCAGGGTCAATTATATTTTTGACCAAGTGTGTGCAAATTACGACAAGGCACATGCGAGTGCCAATTTTTTCTGCTCAGAGGCGTACTGACAGGCAAAGAAGAGTGAATGAACAGAAAATCATCCGGGCGATGTCGGCCCAAAAGCGGACAATCTGTCAAACAACAGCAGCATCAACAGCAGCTGCAACAGCAACAGCAAACACAAGACCCTGGGTCCAACTACGACTTACCATCTACAGATGACGACGAAGCTGTCATACAAGGCTTGGTAGATGATTGTGAGAGGGTAGGTAATAAAAATGGGGAAATTAAACAAAAAAATATAGATAATGTGATATAAGGAAAATACAGTTTCCTAACCTAAAATGTGTATCTTTTTAAAATAAATCACGCCCTCGATACCATTTCAATATAGGCTAACATGATGAATCGATGAGCAATTCAGCCCTATACAAACATGACCCTTAAATGCGTATTTCAGCTGTAGCCTTTTACAATTGCGCTGTTACATCTGTGAAGCGCCATTTTACTTCCGATTCATACATCATGCCAAACACATGCACGCCAATAGCTAGTTGTATTCTAATTCAATTTTTGTGTGTATATAATAAATCACTGTTATAGAGTATTCACATCTCTTGCTGATTATCAGCGTTTACTAAAGGCTGATCAATTCCCAGTATCATATGTTGTTGTGTGCTATCTTCAGTAGACGGGTATACTAAAACATGAGTGGGCGTTCCACGGTGTTTGGTCTCATCATCATTGATATGAACTGATAAAAATCAGCTGTAGAGCTTAACGCTCTGTAAAACAAAACGATTCATAAAGGGTTAATGATTGCATTTTTTTCGATCAAACTGACATAGAGCTAACATAAATATGACTAGATGTGCATGGTTTGGCCTGTGTGTGTTTATTAATTGGCCATTTGCGAGATACAGATTTACTTGCATGTATTTATATATTGGTACAGTGCATATGAATTAATTATAATTCTCCTATATGTTGAAATACAAACTGACCTTTCCAAATGCACCTTAAGCGAGGCTCGTGTGTAAATGAACTACATTTGATGTGCATATACTATAACGGTTAAGTAAAAACCATCAGACTTAATAATGTAATATGTATGGTAGCGATATTAACCTTACATAGATATGGAAAATAAGTCGAGTTAAAGATACACACGGAATCAAAATCGGTTGCATGCGGGTTAATTGAGCCAATTTATATTAACCAAACATAGACTGTACTTGACTGTCCTTTGCTTCATGTTTCAAATTGAGATGGCATAATTTAATAGCGATTTGTTAATTAACTGTCAGCAATTTGACACTCAATCGCCGACATTAATATCTGCGATAACTTGACGTGATGGGCTTCCTCGATAAATTCAAATATATGACCGGTGTTCATAATCAGTTAGTTACAATGCCCATAGTCATGCACCCCCCCCCCCACACCCCCCACATATATAAAACAACATCAAACGTAATGTGCAGGAATGTGCATTAAGGGTCAAGGTACATGGTCAGTTTTACCATGTTTACATTTTGCAATAATTCTCAAGCGCATATCCTACTTATAATATAAATTTAGTACATAAGCCTATTTTTGTATAGTTTCACAGAAGCATCAGGGCAGAATATTGCATTTATGATTTCATGTATGCTGTTTCACCAACACTTAAAATTAAATAAAAATGGCCACTAGAAATCACTATAGGAGGGTTTTTTTTCTTTAACTTACTTTACTTTCCCCACAGTCTATTGATCGGCTTGCTGTATGTAAAAAGTTGACCATCTAAATGTGCGTGTGGTGTGTTTTGTGCGGAGATGCTGGACCTGGAAAACGCACATTAGAACCGTATTTGTTGTTACAGCAATGGTATATACGTGCGCACATTAAGAAGTAGCCCAGCGACAGCAGAAATATTTTGAACAGTGTGGTCTTGTAAAAGTACCTTTTTTTGGAGGGGGGTGAGGTCCAAGTATTTTACATGTTCAGTGGCGTATCAGAGTCAGTTGGCCAAGGGCAAAGATAACAAATTCCTGGTGGGCATCATTTTGGCCCTGTGCTACCACGACATTTTTTTTTTCGTTTTTTATTTTTCAATGTTACACTATTTTAGCTCAAAATAAAGGTACAATGTGGTGTTACCTGGCCAATTTTCAATATTATTGTAAGCCTCAGTACACTCCACTCAATGTGGTAGCTATAGGGGTGGGGAGGTGGACGAATCGCCCATACCCTGGAAAAATCTGGGGAGAAACTGTGCAGGGACAAGAGAGAGAAAAAGAGAAGGAAAGGGGGAAAGAAAAAGAAAAGAAGGGGAAAAGGAAAAGAAGGAGAAAGGAAAGGAGATAAAGGACGGGAGAAAAGTGGGAAATAAAGCGTCAAGAGGGAAGGAAAGGCAAGAAAGAAGGAAACGACAAAAAAAAAGAAAAACAGAGGATGAACTGAATAAACAAAAGGGAAGCCTAGAGGGATGGGGGAAGGAATAGGGGAAGGGGAACAAAAGAAGGAAGAAAGGAAAGAGAATAACTTTCATGTTTATTGTGGGGAAGCAATTTCGCAACTAGTGGAATGGGAAGGATGGAAAGACAAGGGAAGAAAATGAAGAAGGAAGGGAAACTTTAAGGAAGAGAAGAGGAAGTAATTTTAGTAAATGTACTAATGGAAGGGAGAAGGAATGAGAACGAAGGGAACTTAGGGAAGCTTAAAAGGGGAAATAGTTTTAAGGGGAGTAATTAAAGTGAATTTAATGCAAGGGGAGGGAATGAGAAAAAAGGGGACGAAATAGTTTGTAATGAAATAAAATTCTTCTTATTGTAAAATAGAGGACTCTCGAATAAATGGCATGTATGCCGTTGATCCTGTGGTGCGTTTTACAGGGTTGCCATCGTACACAGGAAATGCTTGTTTTGGATATTGTTTACTTTTCTCTTTGAATTGAACAAAATCCTTCAAGGCCTTTGACTTGAACTGTGAAACCTTTGGTGTATAAAGCTTTAGGTTTAGTTTTTATTTTATATAGGATGGCAACATTGAAATATAGTTGGCAAAATGAGTATAGTCCTAGCACTCACTATATTATAGTGTCATTAAATATTTTTACTTCGTGATTTTTAAAAGCATAGCCTAATAAATGTGATTTATTAAAAATTAAACTACCATAGAAAATGATGCTGAATTTCACTAAATCTATTGTCCTTTTGTTACATGATGAATTATGTAATTTCTTGATATGAGCATCGCTACCGTGTTCATAATTATAATTACGCTGGTGGTGTTTTTATAAATTATAAAATCCAGTCAGTCTTATAACTGCGAAGCGAAAAGGTTTTTATATTTGGTAAATTCTCAAGATAGCAATTAATCAACTACCTATTCAAAAAGAAATGTATTATATCATTACACAAATGAAAGTATTAATAAAATTAGACAACTCAACAGCTTACGTAAGATAAAATTCAAGACGCACCTACATGTGTGAACACGCGCACATCAAATTCCCCATAACTTCCCACCCACTCCACCCTCCCTCACACACACCCCCTTACACAACGCATACATTGTACAAAATTTTAAAAATCGCCTATTTCTGTCAGCTGCGGCTGGTGGTCACAATGTAAGCTTTCCTTATCACGGACTGCCTTGCAAAAATACTCGTTTTAAAATCTGCATTGTTTTTATATGAAAACGGCCATAAGCACATGCACGCTGGCAACCCCTCCCCCTGCCACACCCCCACCCCACCCCGTGACACAAAACACCACACCCACCCCACACACATAGGCCTACACATTACAAGCTACCACAGACCACACAAACAAAATATTGGCGCGATTTACTTGAATTATATGCATGCTCTATAAGCGTGTGTTTTTTTTAAGGAAAATAATAAAAATTAGCTTTGGTGTGATTTGTGCTGTGTCATCAGTAATACCTATACCATGCACGCAATGATACGATACAGAGAGTGAAACATTTACATATTCAAGGTCGCAGCTATTATTATAAGAACACAATGAATTCACAGACAAAGTATAATAAAATTGCTTGTTCGGGTGTTATTATAATAATATGTTACCAAGAGCAAAATAAATTATGTGTAATAATTTGAGTGTTCTCTAAAGTCTCTCCCTCTCCCCTCTGTCCCTCCCTCCATCTCTCTATCCTCCTCTCTCTCTCTCCAGCTCTCTCCCTCAATCACCTAATCCCTCCCCCCATCTCCCCTCTCTCCACCTCTCTCTATCTCAGATATGTCATGTTCACTTGTAATGCACATACCAGTAGTGTAGCTAAAGTCGAACCGCACGGGATTCCAAAAAGCATGTACAACGACGAACGAAATAATTGATGAAAACAATAATCATTTGAATTTGTGATTTCCTAACGCTGTCCTTTCAGCTGTCTCTTTTAATAAGTCGAAGATAATATCCTTTTGTTTCGTTTCTTGTATTCAGATAATTCGTAAACGTTAATTGTTTAAGAATGTCATTGTTTTGGAATACTGATGAAGCATCCCCTAATAACATGAAAAAGATTTTTTTTAAAGCACGTGTACGTACACGTACATAACTATAGTACAGCATTAATATATGTGTTTTTGTCTTTTTTGATGAAGCACGACATAAATACAAATAATAGAATAGCAAGAAATAAAGAGTAAATTAAATTGAAACTAAAACAACAACACTGAACAACAACAACAAAACAACAACAACGAACGATACATAAGTAGTCAATCCAATCGAAAAGAAAGAAAGAACGAAAGAAAGAACGAAAGAAAGAAAGAAAGAAAGAAAGAAAGAAAGAAAGAAAGAAAGAAAGAAAGA